>NW_025408561.1:235000-690000 GCF_019321695.1 Diaporthe batatas | reverse complement strand
AGGGTCGCAGGTGGGGTTGCGGATGGGCCGACGTGGACGACCACTGGGACACTGATGAAGACGACGATGTTTGTGAGTGGTGAGCGGGCTCAGTGGGCGCGCGCAGTCTGTCGCCTGTTGGCACAGAACCAAAGCATGATGCACACGCGTGTGCCTGAGCAGCATTTTGGACAGACCTGGCCAGTTTGGCATCAGGGGTTGAGTCCCCACGCAGGCCGTCCTCAGGAGGAGCAGTTTGGCCTGAAAACCTGTTGGAATAGGCGAGGCATTTCTTACAGCATTGTGGCATTTTCTGGATGGGCAGTCACTGGGATAGGCGTATCTGCGGACACGGTTTGGCCTTGCATCTCATGATCCTTTCGGCCGTTGGGGGGGAGGGGGGTGGAGACCAGGTGAAGGGCAATTGGATGGCAACCCAGGATTGATCAGTTTTTGATACCGCAGCTGGAATAAAAGGCCATTAGGATAGCCTGGATGACATTGGCCCATACGTCTTGAAGGCAATAAAAACCCATTCATACCGTAAACCTTCCTGTCCCTGATATAATGATGAAGCCCATGTGAGCATTAAATTCATTTCGACGGCTTTGCTATATATCTGTCTTGCTCGCGAACGAGGTAGCCCACCCGCACACACCATGAGATTCCGATATCTCTCGAGGAAAGCTGAGCGGAGGCCACGCCGAACTTTCTTTTTTTCTATGTTGTCAATCTGTGATCGAGGAGACGTAGGGTATCATTCATCTATTTCTCTATCATGAGCGAGGTTTTCCATCCCTCTTCTGCCGATCTGAAAGCCGCCATAACGCCATGTGCATTGAGTCCGTTCTCCCTGGAACCCCATGAATCCACGAATGTCTCATGACAATCTGAATGCACCCTCACTGCGTTCCATGACAACACGCAATCACCAGTCCTTGCCCATGAAAGTAGCTGCACCCGTCGTCGCAATCCCATCGCACCTGCGCACAAACAGATATGCGGCCAGAGCCATGGCGATGCCAAATATCACAGCAATGTTCGACAAAAGGGCGTAGATCGCGCGGTCAGGGGCGCGCTCTGTGGCGCCGGCGGCGACTGAGGTAGATGTTCTGTGGCCAATGGGGCAGACCTGGTAATCGCGACCTGCGCTACCATGGTCGCCCTCCGCAGTGCCGTCGTAACCTCCGGCTTCGCGACGTGCCACTTCAGCACTTGTATCCAGCTGCCTGTTATGGTCACTATAACGAACTGTCCGGAAGCCCTCGCCCGGCACGATCGCACTCTGAGAGAGCCCGGCGGAGGCAAGGGATGATGCGTTGAAGCTCTCAGATGTGTCGGATGGGCTAGCAGTGGCGTCGTTCATCATGGGTGTTGCAGCCGTCCTTACAGCCGACGGCGAGGTGGCTGTGACGGAGCTACCCGCGCCACTCGACCTTTTCACCGTCCGCAAAAGCCTCCCCTTGGCGATAGCAATGCTATCTCTCAGACGGGATCCGATCCCTGCCCGCTGCGAACCGGCAGTCGTAGAAGGGCTTCTTGAGCTTCCCTGCGGCGACGCCTCTGCCCCGCTGCTACAAATCCTATCCAGCTGCCCCACAACCGCCTCAAGGTGGTCGAAGATGACCATTGACTCGCCGACTATGTCGCGCCGCTCGGGCTCAGTGAGCGCCTGCTCTGCCCGGACGAAGCGCCTCTTGAACTCGGCTTTGAGGTCCTTGGCCTGCTGCCGTGGGTTCTCGTGGCCAAGTGGGGTGTCGAAATCGAGGAACGAGAGCGGCAAGGAGACTGGTGGTTCTTCGCCGACAAGTCCAGGCGATTCTGAACCGGACTCAGACGCCGAGTGTCGCCTCAACGTGCCTGGCTCACCGCTAGCCTCCCTGGTACAGGGTATCATGCCTGGCCTGACAGGATCCGGGACAGCCAACCAGAATTCAGCTCTGAGGTACATGAGCTCAGTGCGGATGTACGAGCCTCCAGACAGCAAAGCGAGGTAAAGACTGTAGGCATAAGCGAGCAGGATGTGTGGTCTACTATCGACGGCTTCTTTGATGTGTTCGAGATAAGCGCCCAGTGCACCTGTGGTGCCAGCGGACCGTAACTGTTCGTCTACCACATGTGCCGGCCAGCCGGTCATGGCGCGAATGTCAGATTTCACACGAGCGGCGCGCAACATGTTAGGCCAGTATGCTGTCTCGAGGATGTGCCGCGTGCGTTCCGGGACTGGGGGCGGTGTTGCGCCATGGCCGAGGCCGGGGCGGTTGGCGGCGGTGTGGTCCCCAAAGGGATATGTGTAAGGTAGGGGGGCAATCTCGGTGTGGATGCCAATGATGTTTTGCCAGAGGGACTCGAATGCAATGTAGACGGCGCCAATGTGCAATAAGCCGGTGATATAACTCGAGGGGTTCTCTGCCCGGGGGGGTACGGCGTGTGGCATGCGGTCGAGAATCAGACGGTTGATCCTTGTGTGGCTCGGCGCGATTGCAATGTTAATGGAATGTGCCAGAGACTGCGTCTCCCCGTCTTGGGGCGGTTCTGTGCTGTTTGCCATGAGGAGGGAGTGCTTGTGTGCGATGCCGGATCTGAAGGCGACCAACAGAGACTTCCAGACAGCGGGACCTATGTCTCGGCAAACACCGCAAGCCCGGTAGATATGGCAGGGCAAGGTGGAACAGGCCCACAGTACCACATCGGCCTGGATATAGGGTATGGCGGCAAGTTCGAGGTGATTCAGGCGCGTGACTGGCAATCTCGATGTGCATGAACTTGTGCCGTGAGTCGTGAGACGGCACCACCCAGGTCACGCAAGTGAGAGGGCCGGACTGAGCTCACAGACGGGGACAGGATCGGAGGGGCCGGGTTGGGTCGAGATAGGTATGACATCGGACCGTAGTCTTTGGGCACATGAAGACACCGTGCTGCTGTGCTGCTGTGCTGCCGTGTGAGCAGGTGTGGTGGTGGCAGATGACGATGCTCAAGACACGCTAGGTAATGCAGTTGTGAGACAGGTGCTGAGGCTGACAGGGAACAGAAGGAAGGAAGAAGAAGAGAAAAGAAAAGAAAAATGAGTGGCTACATTTTCCATGTGGAGGAGGGAGTCGGGAGGAGACGAGAAGGTCTGGGGGTTGAGTGATTGTTCCATGCTAAACCCAGCCAGTGCTTCCGAACTTGTCCTGGCGGCTGAGAGCTGGGAGGACTATCCACTTTTGGCATTGGACAATAACCAGGCCAGGACAAGGGGACAATAGTGAACGAGGCAAGAGCGAAGGAGAAGGGCACAGGCATGACGACCAAAAGGTATGGAAACCGGTAGTCTGGTCTGGTAGTGGCCCTTAGCGGTCCAGACCGTCGGCGCTTTCACACCGGGGGGAAAAGACGGCGCCATGTTCAAGGCCGATCCCTGCTCTGAACGGAACTAACACAAGCAAGCCAGGCCTGCGCCGACTCGGCTCCGAACGGGGTGATCTCATTGTGCGCCACCGTCGAACAGTCAAAGCCACAGGTGGGCATGTGCCACCGATGAAGTCATGACGGCACCTGCCCTGCACGGTGCTGGGGTGTGTGGGGGTAATGTGGGGCCGCCCGAACCCGCTGGTGGCCCCAGGGTCGTCATTGCTCTGATTTTAGATATGTACTTTTGTGACGGAGAAGACAGCTAATAATAAACGAGGGTCCAGAGGACCCTGCAGATCTCTTGCAGTCCCTGGGACTCGAGGCTGCCATGCAAGCATACTTACTTAGGTACCTAGGTACCTACCTAGTCGAGTAAGTATGTGATCATAGCCTTCAAAATGTCGCCTCCAGCTGTCACCACAGCGGCAGTCTGATATTCCAGTCTGCCGGTCTGGCGATCCCCGTGTAGCTGCCAATCAGCCAGTGCCGGCACCCCTTCCCCTCAGAGCACCATGCCCAGGCGGCCTGACCCCGCAGCCATTGGCGTTATCAACTCTGACCTGGCTGTCTGTCATCTGGGATCCCGTCCAGCCCAGTTCCATCCACTCAGGCACATAACCTCGAAATGCCCGAGCATGCCAATGACAAGGCCGTACCGGCCTTCAACAGTCTCCCTCTCCGGAAGGGTGACCCTCCGTACTCGGCCTGGGGGCTTTGGGGCGAGGGTGATAACATAGGGGCATTGGTAGTATCCAGTCATCAAGTTTAGTACAGCCTGCTTGCTGATGGCCACGCGCAGAACTGGCTGTCTCAACAAGTAGTGAGGGACGCCGCTGCCGAAATTCGTGAGGGACTGCGGTTCAGCTTGAAGTAACTCACCTGCTCATTCTCTTGCCCAACTCTTTTCGCCCGAGCACACTTGCGCTGATACTCAGGTATTTGGTCGACCAGTTGGGAGGTCGGAAAGCCCACAACACCCGCCTTTGCCAGGTACAAGGACGCCTACGAGCACTCCATCAAGCTCCTGGGATGCGTTGCGGATGACGTCGTACGTATTGCAACACTGCCCGAGCCTGTCCGTCTCGACAAACTCGGCCTCTGAGTCTCTCACAGATCACCTTCAACACGCAGAGGAGCTCTCAGTGGGATGGCCTGCGCCATTTTGCCTATCAGAAGGAGCAGCTCTGGTACAATGGTGCTACCCTGGAAGACATTGTTGATCTTGAGGCACGAAACTCACGCCTGGGCATGAACTGGTGGCACGAGGCAGGAGGGGTTGCTGGCCGTGGGGTTCTGATCGATTATTGGTCGTGGGCCGCCGCCAACGGGAAGCAGTACGACGCGGTCAGGCCACACGCCATCGCCTATGACGACCTCATGGCCTGCTTCCAGTGGCAGCAAGAACAGTCCCAAGAGTCCCTGCAGCTGAGGACCGGCGATATCTTACTGATACGCTCGGGGTATCATGTTCGCTATGCCGAATTGGGGGCCGATGAGGAGAGAGAAATCGGTGAGGCGTGGCCGGCCGCGTCTGCCGGTGTGCACCAAGACCTGAGACTACTAAAGTGGCTCTGGGATAGTTGCGTCGCGGCTGTCGGTGGTGACTCGCCGGGCTGGGAGGCTTTCCCGACACATGACAAGGCCGGGTTTACATTCCACGAGGTCTTGCTCGCCGGCTGGGGCTGCCCTATCGCGGAATTGCTCTGGCTCGAGGATGTCGCTACTTCATGCCGCGAGCGTCGACGGTGGACCTTCTTCCTAAGTTCTGCGCCCCTCAATGTCCATGGTGGTGTGGGTAGCCCTGCCAACATGTTGGCAATCGCATGAGGTTCAGCACCTCCTCACAACTAGGGTTGCTTTTGGCTTTTAATTTCTCATAATCTAACTAGCACAGCCAGCACGCCATTTGGCCACAACCAGTTCTCTTGTGTTTAAATTGGTCGGAATGCTTTGCGGCGACTCTGGACGACCCAACAATCACCAGCGTTGTCCATGTGCTTGCCGACGTTCGTCTCTTCAAAGATCCCGAGGTCATCATTGCGATCTACTCAGCCACTTCTGTACGGTTAAAAGATTCATCTAATAAGAATCTAGGACATATCGCGGGAGTCTGGCTACCACTATTAGTCTATTACAAGATACCATGACTACATCTCAGACATTAGGTGTAATGTAGCTGTAAAACTGAAGAATCTCCGATATGTTGGGATGCCAGAGATGGCCACGCTGTGCAGGCTGCTCAGTGTGCTTTCAATGTTCGAACCATGAAGTCCAGTATGTTGAGTTGCTGCATGTGTTGAATCATACAAAAGCAACGATGTGATGTATACCACGAGGATGTTTATCCTCGGTCAGTCCCATGCCCTTGACCAGTCTCGGTTTCGTACCCATTCCATCGGATCCAAACTTCTGCGGTTCTCATTCGTTCTGACATTCGGATGCTGCGATGAAGACAGTAACGTCCAAGGCCAACATATCTATTGGATCCCGAGATCTGGACCGAACGAGTGTGTTGGTGAGAGGGCGGCCATCGCTTCAACAAAGATGAGCAAGACCTTCTCCGCAAATGGTGCGGCTAGTATATTCCAGGGTTTAAAATTTAAATCCCAACGCCAGCACCTGTCCTCGTGGGCGTCTGGAGATACAATTATAATGTCTCCTACACTACTATACCTAGAGTATCCAGGTATTTTGCTTCACACAGATAACAATTTAGATACCTCTCTCCTTTACCGTTTTGCCTAAATTCCTTGGCATTTTGTAAATTAGAGATTATATGAAGTGTGTGTATGAAAGTACACCTCGGACGTCACACAGTCCAAAAATTGGAGCACGGTCACTTAAGCTCTTCAATTGGAATTTTCGCTGGTCCCCATTCCGTACTTATAAGCCTTTCGGCTGCTTAGGTACTTACGCGGGCGACCCATTCCACCACGACCGGATCATTGCTCAAATTCAAGCCATCTTGCTCTGAGATCAACATGGAAATAATAAATTGCCACATGTGAGAGACCCAGGCCAGGTCTCATACGAGCACGTGGTATCAACCAGCCACGGACCACCTGAGAACTGCATGGCCTCCTAGCCCAACGCCTTGTTCTGCCTGTTCATATGGCCTTCCAAAACGGCGGTGACGCGATTGGCCTCCTTCAGTTGGCGCTGTCAGACTCTGGGAAGCTTCTCGTGTTGGAATTCCTTGAACCATGCTGCTTCTGATATCTTGATATGTTGAACATCTGATTTGGGCAGGGAAGCGCTGCATTCTGGAACATTCCAAAGAAGAAGAAGAAGAAGAAAGAAACACACGGGTCCTTACAGAGGTAAGAGTTATGATTACGGCCGTAATATGGGCCCTGCCCGCTTGTCTGAAAGAACAACTACTGTTGCGCATGAACCACTCTGACGTCCCATGCTCGAAGCTCAGCTTGTGGTCCGGGTCGCATTTGATTATGAGGTACAAAAAATGCACCTGACTCAGCGTGATGTCTGTGTTGTATGGTTTCGCTTCTATTCCGTATACGTCTGAGGACATACATGGCGCCTTCATACGGTGGTAAGCACTCAAGACCTAGCGCTTAGAAAGAATATAATACCAATAACAATACCTAGGTAGTTATAATACAATAGGTGCTTGTGGCCTCAGCCTTGTGACGCACAGACAAGGCTAAGGGGTACCGTCTTGACGACGATGTCGGTGTTGTGGTCTTGGGCTTGATGATAACCGGCCGTTTTGATCGGTTGCGAGATAATCTGGCTCTTTGAAGTCGCTGAGGGGACGAAATGATCCCATGTGTTATATCGAATTACTTCAAGACGGTAGCGACCTTTGGCAGATCTGGGCCGACATTTTCCCAGAACCTGATCGATTTCACTGGCAGTTGGTGTAAATTCGACATTGTTAGACTCTGCAAAGTCGGTGGTGTTAGGTAGGTGTATACCGAAGGAGTCTCCAATGAAGCCCAAGACACTATTTGGTCCAATTAGAGCATAATGTAGTTTCATGATCGTTAAGCTCTAGTGCTCACGCCATATCTTTCTCGCTGCCCAGGTGGCGGTATCGCGACGCGAAGCCAAGACTTACAGGCGAAATCAAGGCTTACACGGTATTTCGATGCGTTCCATTGGACACCTTAAGGATTCAACATTAACTAGCATTGTTCAGCTGGCACCTGGAACCGCAAGGGCAGGTCATCAACTCGTACGTGGGGACATGATGGGGAATTCTGTAGCGAATGAGGATCCGGTCAAGAATCTGTCGTCATTCAACCATCTGAGACATGGGCAGCAGCGAACGTACCCAGGTAGGACGGCACAAAACGAGATTGGTGATGCCCGCATAATCACATATGCGGCTTTTCCTCCGTCTCCCGAGACCGGCCAGCCTCTCGAACCGAAGCCACCTGGCTGGATCTTTTTCATTCTTTCACCCCTTGCCCTTTTCTCCTGCAGCTTCAGTTTCCAAACACTTGGATTTTCGGGCATACTTGAAGGTCTCCTTTGATACATGAAGAGTCTTGGAAGACGAGAAACTCGACCAAACATGGAAGGTCACTTGACGTCCTTGCACCCGCGGTCTTGGAAATGTTCTTCATCACACGGATCCGCTGGCTTGAGCATCTTTCAATGATGTGATTTTGAAGTAAGAGTAAGAAATAAATCAAAGGAATTCTTGCAGCGAGTAGGAACGACCCAAGGTTCACTACCTAGGTACGCCGCACACTGGCAAAAAGAGGTAGGTCTCACTGTGCGAGGAATGCGGTGGCCCGTATAAAGGGAAAGGTGTTGCAACGATACCATCGCCCAGGTAAAGGAGCATGGGAGGGCTGTCTTCCGATGCGTACAAATTGATTGGAAGGAGTTGATGAGAGCCTTGGACTGCATGTGCTACACCCATCTAGGAAATCTCAGGGCCGAGACCGCCACATCGATGTCACGGAAATCAGCAAGCTCGGCTCCCACTGACTCCACTGCGCTATGGGATCTATGATTCTCAATGGAACTGCTTACCCAGGTATCTATTTTCGATACGACTCCCCAGTCGGTTGACCATCGCTGGGCTACCCATCAACGTTGTCGAAGATAAAGAACATGTGCCCCCTGTTTATTAGTCTACTTAATTAATGCGTAATTTATTCATTCATCTTACATTTCAAGGAAACCACAGGCAAATATGAGATTGACCAGTAGAGGAGCCATGCCTAAGAACGTAGAAACAAGTCGGGACATCGCGCCATCTAATTGCGTTCCAGCAACCTTGCGTCTGCACACACGGGCTGCGATGACTTACCTAGGTAGTTACGCGACAAGTGAGGATTCTATTACTCTTTTCATTCGACATGCAGATTAGCGCCGGGCTCCTCGGGATCTACTTACTCGAAAGTGTCTCAGGTTCCAAGTCTAGGTCCCCGAACATCAATGGAATTTTGAATTTCTCTGAAGGGCTTGCTCACGAAGGTCGAAGCGGCATGAATGGACTGAAAATGGTTAAACATTTCAGTTGCTATCAACCCCGAGAAGTGTGGAGTACACCAAGCAGAGTGTCTCAAATGTAGCGTTACAGCTCTGTCAAGGCACTACCGACCTGTTTGTTCTTATGGGAGCTTGGAAGCAGATGTTAGCGATACGCCGCGTAATCGAACGGAAGGTCTGTCACAATCCAAAGACATAGAATCACGTTAATCGATGACCCATGACTCATCCTGAACACGTTTTAAAGGACCCTATACCGTCGACTTAAGGGATCGGAATACAGCCTCATTTATCGAGTTGTCAACGAGAGCGGCAGGAAGGCTAATTCTAATTCGACTGAAAGTGACCTTCAAGTGGCAGCTCAACACTGTTCGGAGCTCAGCCATCGGGCGATACCGTAAGGCTGTTCCGCGTCAGGAATGGAGATTCCGAAGATGATGGGGGACGTGTCCAGCGGCGGGTGAGGCGCCGATCAAGGAGTAGTTTTGGGCGATGAATACTGTGGCTTGAATGAAGAATGGCGGTTCCAGGTTGTTTCGCTCGTGTAATATCAGCTGATCTCGACCCTAATGCCTGCGCGGGGAAGGAAAAAGCAAAAGCTTGCAGACGGCTTGTTGCTGAAACATATCCATGTATGCAGATAGCTTGGTTTGGGCATCTAGCATCAACTACAAACGGCAACCCGTAGCTCATCTCCAGCCGCTGTGGATGTGTGCGATCGTGAGTGCGATCACGGATCACGTCCAAAGACTGGGCCTGGCTGACTGTTGGATATTCAGGCACAGTAGATATGGCTCATCGACAGACAGTGGCCATGTTGATAATCCCGCTAGACCAGGCGCTTGGAAATCTACATATGTACCTAGGTATTTAATGAACTAACTGGAGCATGAACCACAAGCTAGAAAAGTCATTCAGCTTTACAATCACAGCGCGGCGGCCTCCGCGGGTGTGGTGCCGCGCTGCAGACTGCCAGCTGGAGCAGCCTCACTAGACGGGATCTTCAGATATGCACAGCCTGCAGCGCGGGCCCGGGACTCGAGAGGCCCAGCATTAAGCGATGCAATGTCCGTGGGGTGGCGTCGATCTTTTCCTAAGACTAAGATTGTTGCGGCCTGAAATAAGAGGGCTGGTAGGGAAGAATGCGGCCATTGACAGATCGAGCAGCACCGTTTTAGATGGTGTGGATAAGCGACCTTGATCGCGGAGCAAATTACCTGAGATGAATCTACTTCGGGTCTGTTGTGGGTCACCCACTGAAGCACACAGGCCTGAATTATGCGTGGGGTTGTGCCGGGTGTGACCGATGATCTGGACGATGGTGGTTACACAACATCTGGCTCATCAGTGGGTGTGAGTTGAAGTTTATGCACATTCCGGACGTATCCCCCAAGTCGTAAGACGAAAACTCCGCACGATATTCGTTGTCACCTCGGAGTGGAATTAGAGCAATCTGGACAAAGTGTTCCGTCGTGGCACCAGGCTAGCTATCCTGGTAGACAGGACTGTATCTGGAATGCGAACGCCTTTAGAAAAGAAAAGAAGAAGGAAAAAAAACATTGTCTGCGCCACGTGTAATCAAGTGAAATCCTCTTCGTGAACACTTGAGCCCACGAACCTAATGGGAACGAAGGCAAGGCACTGCTTGTCTTCCTGTCTCAAGGGTGCCCCAGGCAGTACCGGGCACACTGCATCAAGCCTTCCTGCAGGATGTAGCCGAAGCCTTCTATCAAGCTGCTTTTGACCGACGTGGACCACGAAGCGCCCGGAGACGTCACATGGGCAGTTTGTGCTTCCCCCTCCGTCCTCGATGGATTCACACACCCGGCGTCTCCTCTCGACAGATAGCGGAGCCTAGGATCAATCGCCAAACGCCACTGTGCATACACTCTGCCAACGTGGGACCATAATGACGTGCGCGAAGCCTCTCTTGGTGTGTATAAGCTGCAGGAATGACACATTATAGTGTTCTCCAGGCTTAAAGATGTTGTGGCTAAGTCATACGGCATCCATCAGACCAAATGCCGCCCTCAGGCACTCATCGTTCCTCGTGGCTCTCGACACTCTGCATCTTCGGCATCTAGCATTGTTGAACGGCGTCCAGGAATCACCAATGAGCCTCTAAGGAGTGCCGAAGTAGTCCACGAACTAGTTCAAATCAACTCAAGTCTGTTCTCTTAGCCGCAGCACACGGAATCGTCTGCTCAACCGGAGCCCACGAGATGTCGACCCCAACATTTGAAAGGTGTTCGGCTGAGTCCGATAGAGGGATGGCCACTCAGTGTGCGAGGTCTAGAACTGCCTGTACCACTGGAAGGGAAGGGAGGAGTGAGGCAAGGGCTATCATCGATAGATCTTCGATCGGGCAGAAGTGCAGAAGACCTTATCCATGGCCGAGATCATCGCTCGACGATGAAGCCGCCTCCACTGAGCACAGAAGCATCTAGAGATCTGCGATGTCGACGTAATAAGTTACACACGGCCATGAGAGATAACATCTCGGCATCTAAAGAGGTGATGACTGTGATGCCATCCTCGATATATAAGACCAGCATTGAGATTTCCTGGTGGATCTGGTTAGTCTCTATTTCCGACAGACACCCGTCGAGATTTCGTTTTCACGACCACTGCCGCAAATATGGCAACCCAAGACAACCAGCTACGCCCCGCTGCTACCAAGAAGCAGGTATCGTACACCACGCCGAGCACTGGTGATACAGCTCACCACGACTTCGGGCCCGAGCACAATCCCAGCTCTCTCAACCGCGCGTCTGGAGGCTCAGAGAAGCCATTCACAGAGGACCTCGAGAGTGGAAACCAAAGACTCAATCCGGCCCGGCCCACCCTATTCAACCGAACCTTCACTCAGCAGTTCCGAGCTGCAGAGACTGGTGAGGCCGAGGTGGACTTTGGCTCCCTCTCGCAGAAAGAGAAGCGACAAGTTGTCAAGTCTGGAGTACACTCGTACATCGCAGATGCAAATTTCAAGAACCGTACGCGATACACTGGACAATTATTCGAGCTGCACTGACTCGGATCTCAACAACAGATATTGTCGCCGCCTTGGGCGAGTTCGTTGGAACGACGATGTTTCTCTTCTTTGCATTCACCGGCACTGCTGTCGCGGTTATCCAACCTGGGGATGGCTCTTCGGGCTTCAATATCTCGGTTCAAACGTACATTGCCCTGTGCTTCGGCTTCTCTCTCATGGTCAACGTGTGGGTCTTTTATAGAATCTCGGGCGGTCTCTTCAACCCAGCTGTGAGTATCTGAACATTGAATTGATCTTCTGTCATAGAGTCCCGCTTCCGGAGCTTCATTGTTTTGGGCCATTACATATGTAGCTAACATCTTCCCAACGCTGGGGAATACCCTAGGTCACTCTAGCGCTTGTCCTCATCCGTGCTATTACACCTATCCGTGCCATTTTCGTCTTCGTCGCTCAGCTTCTCGGCGGTATTGCTGCTGCAGGCTTGGCCTCGTGCATGTTCCCAACCGAGCTCAGCGTCAGCACGACCCTGTCAGAAGGTGTGTCCCTCGCTCAAGGTGTGTTCATCGAAGCTATCTTGACATTCGAGCTGGTCTTCACCATTTTCATGCTTGCTGCCGAGAAGCACCGCGCAACCTTCGTCGCTCCTGTTGGTATCGGCCTCGCCCTCTTCATCGCCGAGATGAGTGGCGTGTATTACACTGGGGGGAGTCTGAACCCAGCCCGGAGCCTGGGGCCCTGCGTTATTGCCGCCGATTTCCCCAGCGAGCACTGGATTTACTGGGTCGGCCCGGCAATAGGATCTCTAGTCGCTTTTGGCTTGTATAGGGCCATCAAGCTATTGCGATACGAAATGGCAAACCCAGGGCAGGACTCGAACGAATAAAGAGTTGTCTAAACGGTCTAAGAGTTGTCTAAACGGTCTTCAGATCGTTGCGATATGCAATGGACATCGGGATGGGAGTGAATTGATGAGACTTATTGAGATAGCGCATTCTTCCCAAGGGTTGTCGGCGCTTGGACTAATGATTGCTCATGAATGGTTTCTTGATGTAGTTCTAGTCCTCCTTTTTTTCTCTTTTTCTGTTTTTGAAGCCGTTGATCGGTGAGCAATGGTTGGTAAGGCGGTAAATTTCCGCGGTGGACGTGATTCCATAAGGCACAGGCACATCTTTGGACATATACGGAATAGAAGCGGAGCCAGTTTATTCATTACCTGCCCCTCGTGGATCGTAGGAGCCAACTGCACTTGAGCATCCGTATCGGTTTCCGGCAAGGGCCAGCCAGATAGCGGACTTGAAGATCCTCGTCAATTAATGAATATTGCGTTTCGATCGATAAATCTTCGCAGAGCCCGTACGTAGCTCTCGACGGATGCAGGTACAGACAACCAAGCCACGGTAAGCCCAACACAGCAACAATTTATTCCTATATTAAAATAGGGGGCCTACATCTCACCACCTCCCCCCTTACATTAATATATATTCCTATATAAAGTTTAATTTTAAACCTCTCTATATTAACTCTTAATTATAATATTATAAAGTAAAGAAATAATAAAATATAATATTTATAATTAATTTTAATTTTTTTATTATATTTTAAACTTATATAATAAAATATAATTATTTACTTAAAAATTATATTTTAATTTAATAATATAATAAATTAAATAATTACTTTTAAATAATTTTATAAAGTTAATAAATAGATATTTATTTAAATAATATTAAAACTTATATATATTTTATAAAAGTTTATATATATAATTAAAAGCCCTTTTAAATATAAAATTAAAAGATTTATAATTATAATTTTTAACTAATTTTTATTTAATTATTTTATTATATTATAACTTAGTTTAATTTTATTTAAGCCTTTTTAAGTTTTATAAAAGCTTTTATTTTTATAAATATAAACTTTAGTTTAAAACCTTTAAGTTTAAGTTTAAGATTCTTATAGATTTTAATATACTTTAAATTAAACTTATAATTTCTTAACTTTTTTAAAAATATATTAATTATCTTAAATAAGAATTACTTTTTTAAAATAAAGATCTATCTTTATATAATTATAAATTTAATTATTAATAGTTATTTCTTCTTTTATAGAACTATTAGAACTATAAACCTAAATAATAAAATATAGTTATCTTACCTAATTGTCTTTTAATTTAACTAAGCGATTACTTTTAAGTAGTTTTACTTATAATATAGTAGAGCTAATAGATAGATATTTACTTATAGAGTAGAGCTAGAACCCTAGTTAGGGAAATAGTAGCTTTTATCTTTACCTATTTTAACTAACTTATATTCATACCTAAATTATATAGTGATATTATATATAATACTTAATAACATTAAGATTAAGTAGCCTATAGTCTATAATAACTTTAACCTTTAATAGGTATAACCTAATATATTAATATAAGAAGGTATCTTTTAATAATAGATAGTATTATAAATATAAATTATAAAGTTATTATAAAAGTTTTATATAATAAACTTAATGAAACTAATCTTTAAAAATATATTATATTTTATTTCTTTAAAACTTTAATTATTTACTTTTAATTTAATAATAGAATTAAAAATATAAATAATTTATAATTAAAAATAACTTTTATTTATTTTAATTAATTTAAAAATTAAAATTATATAATAAATTTAATATTTTATATAATATTTATTAATATTAAATTAAATAATTTATAATTTATAATAATTTAAACTTTTAATAAATTAATAATATTAAATTAAATTTATATAATTTAATATATTATAATAAAAGTTTTAATTATAAATAATATTATAAATATTATAAATATTATAAATATTATAAATATTATAAATATTATAAATATTATAAATATTATAAATATTATAAATATTATAAATATTATAAATATTATAAATATTATAAATATTATAAATATTATAAATATTATAAATATTATAAATATTATAAATATTATAAATATTATAAATATTATAAATATTATAAATATTATAAATATTATAAATATTATAAATATTATAAATATTATAAATATTATAAATATTATAAATATTATAAATATTATAAATATTATAAATATTATAAATATTATAAATATTATAAATATTATAAATATTATAAATATTATAAATATTATAAATATTATAAATATTATAAATATTATAAATATTATAAATATTATAAATATTAAATATATTAAAAAAGTTTTATATAATAAATTTAAATAAATTAATTTTAAAAGATATATTATATTTTATTTTTTAAAATTTTAATTATTTATTTTTAATTTAATAATAAAATTAAAAAATATAAATAATTTATAATATATTTTCTTATTATTTATTATACTTATAATTATAAAAAATATATTAGATTTAAGTTTTAAAGTAAATTATAAGTAGCTTTTTAAAGTAATTATAACTTAATAGAGACTATAAATAGTTTCAGATGTAGAGTCTTTTTTTAAAAAAGGGGAAGGGGGAGACGTTACTTATGCTCAGCTGATGAACTGTGTGATGCTGCCAAGGGTGTTGATATTTGGGTAATGGTGATTTTATCCATGAAATGCCAGCTGATCTGGACATCTATATACAGAAGAAAGCTTGCATCTCAAACCCATCTAATTAGCAGTATGTGCCCCCAGAACCAAAACCACTACATATGCGAGACAAAATGTGTCAGCCCCATCAACGCCATACAAGAACTGCATTCCACAGGATGCGAATTCAACACGCAGTTGAGGACCAGAGATCACGACGCCACCACCCGTCTGTCCTTCTCCCCTTCTTCTGCGGTCTCGTGGTTGATGAAGAGAAACGAGATAAGCACAATGCCCGCGCCGACCCAATAGATCCAGCTCGAATACTGGGAGTATTGAATCATCTCCCCTATGAGTGAAAGCGGGATGGTGAGCGACAGACCGACAGTGACAACCAGCGGGGAAGTGAGCAGCATGGCAAAGGCCCAGGATATGTCGCTGACGAAGGAAGAGAGAGAGTTGAGCTGCGGCAGTGGGTCAGCACCTTCCTGCACCGTCTTAGTCACAATTGTCAAGGGGAGGAACTCACTATGATGATGGCCCAAACCTTTCCCGTGGGAGGCCACTGGAATGGCTCGATGTCAGTCCAGTGGAGCAGAATGAAGCCAGGCCAAAGAAGGATCAAGTTCAGCAGGCCGACGAGACCAAAAAACAGGGGCATGTTGACGCGATCCTCATCGCCGACACGCCTCTTCATAACGGTGACATACAGCCCGTACACTATGGCACTAAAGAAGGCCATTCCGTCGCCGATGGCGATGCTGGTCTGGCTCTTGTGCGGGAAGTTACCGCGGTCCTCGTCACTCTTGCCAGACAGGTCGACGGTGGAGATGAGTACGACGCCAGTCAGCGAGGCCAGCACGCCGGCCAGTTTGCGAGCGCTGAAGGACTCGACGCGCATAGCGGCACAGAAAATCAGAGTCCATACCGAGGACGTTGATGTCAGGATCGTCACTGACCCGACCGAGGTGTACTCCAGGCACGCCGAGGCGAAGTAGTTGGCGCAGAACCAGAGCATGGAGAACTCGAGGCTCAGGACGGCCGTCTCGCGGAGGGTAAGCTTGTCGACAGCGGGCTTCTCGAGGCCCGGTGCATCCTGGATCTGCATTACGCTGGTGGTGCTGTCGCCCGTGCTGCTGGACGCTTCCGCGTCCCGCTCGCCGCCGCCGTCATCGTCGCCGTCATCGTCGTCATCTGCCCGGCCGCTGAGCAAGCCGTGCTCCTCGTCATCGGAGGTCTTGAGCACAGCAGGCTGCCCGAGAAGCGAGTTCGCTCTTGCTCTCCTATTCCCGCCGCCCTGCTTGTACTCCCTGCCTTTCTCATTGACCCAAAGCTCTACCAGCTCCGCCCTCACTCCCTGCATGCCATGGCGCCTGTAGTACCGCGCAAACAGCGGTATCAGGCTGATGGCGAAAATGGAGCTGTTTATGTACACGAGAAAGAAAGGCTTGTCGTAGGTGTGGTCCGAGAAGATGTAGCTGGCCAAAAAGTTGGACGTGGTCCACAGGAAGACGGTAACGAGAAGCAGAGTGATGCCAAGGGTGCGACGAGCGAAGCGCCCCAGACCCAAGCTCGCCAGGAGCCCCCCTCCTCCTGCTGCTCCCCGTGTGGCCCCTTTGCCTGATTCGCGCAGTGATGTTATCGAGGAGCTCAGCGGGCCCGAGGAAAGCGATCGGCGGCGCATTTCTTCTGGCTCGGGGCACAGTTCGGCGGACGCGGCCAGAGGCTCAAGCGGCGCCATGGCTGCTTGTCTTGTCGACTGGTGCCAGATCAGATGCGAAGCAGTGTTGAGTGCTGCGGCCAGGGTTGACTTCAAGGTCGGGTGCTCGGCCTGTGTAGCGACAGGCGCTCATCCCATTGTCCGTCGCGGTGATTCCAACCCAAGCCTTGAAAAGAGGACGGAGAACCACCCGAGCGAGTGTCTCGTCCAAGACACAGAAAGTAAAGGAGAGGGGGGCGGGCGTTCACTCGCAAGAAAGAAAGTACAGGCGGGAATGGGGGTCGAGTGGGAAAGGAGTCAAAAGAGAGAGAAAGAGTTTGGTTTGGCGAAACAGTCAAGATGGGTCGGGTCAGTCGGTGACGGGCACACGGCGGACAACTACCAGGGCGAACCATGTGTCTAACCGTCTGCCGTCTGTCTGTTCCCAGCGCCTGACCCCAGGAACGGCAGGGGCCGCTTCGCCTTATCGATTGTCCCCAGGGTGTGGGGTCCCTTGTCTCAGCCCCTGAACCGGCCGGCGCATGCGCTGCTGGGACGCGGAGTTAACCATCTCGTACAGAGGCCAAACAACACAAGCAGGCGTTGACATTGGGATACAGAGCGAGCCACTTCTCTCCGAAGTGCCTGGGTAAAGAGCATGTGAATCTACCTCTTAGTGGACAATTCCATACCAAAACAACTAACATATGCGCACGCCCGTTTCCCCAGCGTCCTATAGCGATAATATTCGATACTAGCCTAAGTCATTCGTCATTCCATCACCCTGCCCTATCTTTGTTGCCATCATGCGGGCCACGAAATGCAGCACCTCCTGTCTCATGCCTCACCTGGTCATTGTGCGGTGGGTGATGAGACGTGAGCAAGGCCCGCAACCTCGTAATTCAATGCCTTCTCCACGCTGGTCACATGAGAGACGCCACGATGAATGCAAGCCTGGGGACGATGCCCAGTCTTCTACAGCAGTCGACACAATATGAATCCGTTATCCCCACGGCTGCCTTGCCCTCTGGTACGCAAAAGCGCAGCAGGCTGCCGCCCTCCTAGCCGAGCAAAACCACGACCTCTTGGCCGACAGGCCAGCCACGCCACCGACTGACCCCAGAATCAACACGAGCAGCCGTCCCTGTCGTTCTCGAGGTGGATGTTGATGGGGTCCTGGCTGAAGTCGCCGCTGAATTCCTCACTCTCCTCCTGCTGTAGCGCGTTGCGGGCGATGACCTCAAAAGCCTGCTCCACATTGATGGCCTCCTTGGCCGAGGTCTCGAAGTAGGGGATGCCGCCCTTGGACTGGCAGAAGGTCATGGCGCGCTTGGTCGAGATGACGCGCTTGCTCTCCTCGACGTCGATCTTGTTTCCCAGCACAACGAAGGGGAATGAGTCCGGGTCGCGCGGGGAGGCCTGGATGAGGAACTCGTCGCGCCACGAGTCGAGGGCATCGAAGGATTTAGAGTTGTTGACATCGAAGACGAGCACGCAACAGTCGGCACCGCGGTAAAAGGCCACGCCGAGGGACTGGAAGCGTTCCTGCCCGGCTGTGTCCCATAGCTGTACACATGCCCAAAATCAACATCTCCCACTTCTGTCCATGCGCGCGTATGTTAGGAATGGGGGCGGGGAGATTGAGCCGCACCTGCATAGTCACTTGTCGGTCATCGACGAGCACCTCCCGCGTAAGGAAATCAGCGCCAATGGTTGCCTTGTAGCTTGCGCTGAACTTCTTGTTGACCTATTGGGAACAACCTCGTCAGTGTCGGTGTCACACAGGCCACCCTGAGCTGGGATCCTGCATGGCCGTGTAGCTGCAGTGCACATCTGCGGATGGAGAGGTCGCACATATTGGTTCATAAGACTGGTCTTGCCGACACCGCTGTCCCCGAGGATGATGACCTGCAGAGAGGAATTGTTAGAAACGTAATGTCTTGGAAGAACAGGTTGCGTTGAAATGAAAAAGATATGCGCCGTACCTTCAAGAGGACCTTCTTTCTGGAGCTCATGGTGGGCGGTTGTGTTGTGGTAGTGTTTGGGACGAGGAACGAGGAAGAGGAGAAGGGCAACGATGGATGACGCTCGACACGCACTTAGGCGCGCTCCGGTCGAGGCGACTGTGCTGTGGGACTTGGAGTCAGAGAGGGGGAGGGAGAGAGATAGATAGCAAGGGGACTGGTCGGAGGCAAAGACTGAGTCAACAGGACCAGAATGTTGGGAAGGGGGACAAGTGGACTGTCGGTTGAGCAGACAACACAATTGAAAAAAGAGAAGCACCGTGTCGAGAAGAACGATGGCAATCGGGTAGTCTAATGCAGGCGAAGCAAGCGAGCAAGTGGGTGATGGCGACAGACTGGCAGTGTACCCAGTCTCCGCTGCTGCAGATAGCCTAGGCGATTTGAGACGATAGGCGAGGGAGTGAGGCGCGCGATAACAGCCAGCCGCAGGAGCAAGGAGTGAGGAGCAAGGAGCGAGGAGGCTGGAAGGCCAGGACCCAGACGACAGGAGGTAGGAGCTGGGAGCACGCGCCTGCCTGCCTGCCTGCCGTGTCCTTGTTCTGAACTGTGCATGGACAGGAACGGTGTAAACCAACTACCAGGTAGGTACCTAGGTACGGAGTAATGACTGACCGCTCAGCCTGCTGCAGCGCTGCCCGCCATACACAGTGGCATCGGATCGTCATTGCTGCAGGGGCCCAGGGCTGATCTCATCCCATCACCCCTGGGCCCTCTAACCTTCCCCAGGCCAAAAACCCAATCACCAAGGCTGCCCTCATCACCGTCATAGTGGGCGAAGCCAATACCAACCAATGCGTCCACCACGCAGCTAGCACCTCCAGCCAGCACATCCGTCCATTATGGCCGTTGGCTGCCAGTGCGACTGAGGACGAGGAAGGCAGATGGCCGACGACCATGTCCTCGCAAAGGTGCATGCCTTGAGCGATGTCGAGCTGGCCTGTCTCCTGTCGCTCGTCAACAGCGAGCACTGCATCGTCAGCACACCGACTGGAAGCCTCGATGACCTTGTCACCGAGCTGCAGCTCATCACCGACCGCACCTTTGGGCTCAAGTCTGCCGTCGTCGAATGCAACCCGAACACCACCCTCGACGACTTTGCCAGCTCCTTGCTGCTGCAGCCACACGCCTCCAGCCCGACCACCACCCGCTCGCTCTCGCCCTATCTGTCGCGAAACCCTCACGACAGCTACTTTC
Source organism: Diaporthe batatas (assembly GCF_019321695.1). NCBI lineage: Eukaryota > Fungi > Ascomycota > Sordariomycetes > Diaporthales > Diaporthaceae > Diaporthe > Diaporthe batatas. The sequence continues at coordinate 669,697 of NW_025408561.1, read as the reverse complement.
CCGCCGGCCATGTCTCCTTTGCTCACTCGCCAGGGCGTCTCGTCCAGTCAGCCATCGCCCCCCTGACGCCCCAAACACCAGGGCCCTCGCATAGCCAGATAGCCAACATTGTCCTCGCCAAAAACCTAGACAAGGCCCCTAGGGCAGTCCAGACACAAGCCCTCGAGCTTCTTCGCACAAAGCGGATCTTTACAAGAACATCTGTGCAGACAGCGCCCAAGACCTTCATGCTGGTGGCCGTCCTCGGCGCAGATAGCGGCGGTGAGGCAAGGGTTACGCAACACCTGAACGATTTCTTCTCCGTGGCGCACTGGGTCGACCCAGACGAAGAAGGTTTCCCCCACATAGACGGGGACGACCTTGACTCCATATCCTACACCGACGACGGGCTGGCCGACGACAAGGCCAGTATTGTTAGCACCGCCAGCGTGGTGAAGCGACGCAGCCGTGGGAGGGGCACCAACGACATCCTGCACCGCAGCAGTCCGAAGCCCCTGGCCATGCCAGCCAATGCCACCACGCCCACGACCAGCAAGGCGCCTGCCTTCACGGCCGCCGACATATCCCACCTCCGCCAGCTCTCTCTGCGCACTGCCATTGATATCGACGTGCTCCGCTACCAAATGAACATAGTCTCCTTCCTGCGCATGCACCGCGCCGTTGCCGGCGGCATAACCCCGCAGGCGACACGCCACCTTGACCAGCTGGTCCGGACGCTCGCGCCCCTGCATGGGCTGGAGTTTGTCACCCCGGCGCTCGTGGGCGTAGCCGCCCGCAAGGTATATCTGCACCGCATCAAGATGGTCGAGGCTTCCAAGGAGCGGAGCATGCAGTGGGGCAGCGAACTAGGCGCTATTGGGAGACTACTCGAGGGATGGGGCCCGGAGGACGTGGTTGAGGAGGTCCTGGCGGTAGTCACGGCTCCTGTTTGAGATCCAAGACGTACATGGAGCGCTGGATCGGCTGGCTTATTGGCGACCTAGTAGCCGCCTCTGTTTGTGTTTTGCTTATGCGTGCCTGCGTTGTGTTCAGAGATACCCACATGTGCCACTGCTTATGCGAGAAAGTTGATGGACGTTGAGCAGTTCCTCCTAGTAGCCCACACATCTTGCTATAGCGTGAACGAGCCCGGGGCATGTGTGAATCACTCTTCGCGCCGGTCAGATTAAGAGAGGAAGGAGGAAATCCTTATTTTGCTTTAGGTTGCATTCCATTTCATCTCACTTCCAGTTCGTGAGCGAGTATTTGAGCCCTGTCTATTCGATATATCACCGTGTGCGTCGACACGCAACAGATTCCTCGTCCTCCCTGCCTCCGGTGCGTCTCGCGAATCTGGCCTTGTACCCTGAGATCCGAGGGGTCATACCATGAGACCGATGCACTGCGTTGCGGACCAACAGCACCGGCCGCCACCTATTGATACGTCATGTCGCAGAGTTCGTGGTGTTTGACTGTCTCTAACGTAGTAGAGAAGAACACTGGTAAAACTCGTCATTAACATGTATGCATTGTCGTTCTTTATAATTCTAATTTCCCGCCCTAGTGGATCTCAGTGACCTTGCACTGCCAACCCGAGTTTTGAGACAGCAGTGGCAGACTGCGGAGATGAGGGTCAGCATTGACTGGTCTGATTGCGATGCCGTAGGTCAAGGAGGGAGGGAGGGAGGGAGGGGATGAGGAGGACTCACCTAGCGCCCAGACACCAACCGAGCTCATTATCATTGATCTTCTTGGCGATCCTCACCTCGCGGTCAATGGGCATCTCATACCCGGCGTGCGCAAGCGCGACCATGAAGCTCAGGTCGAGACAGTGCTCCGGACGGTCGGCGAGCTCATCGAGGGCGCCGCCGACGCTGGCGAACACGTCCCAGCCGCCGTCCCGCGCGCCGCCGCAAACGCGCGCCGCGAGATCCTGCATCTCACGCAGGGTGAAGCTGTCAGGCATGCCGAGCGGCTGGGTGCGGTCGTAAAAGTACGAGAGGAAGAAGACGTCCTGCTTCATGAACGTCTTGGCCAGCGAGGGCTGGTGCACGCCGTTGAAGGAGCAGGGGGCCAGCTTGCACTCTGCTTCCTTCTTCAGGATCTTCTCGGCCAGGCTGCGGCACTGCGCGGGGGCGCCGCCGGACGAGGGACCGGTGAAGTTGAACTCGCGCGTGGCGCCGAGCGGGTGCGCATCGCCCAGCTTGACGGTGACCACCTTGGAGGTCCCTGACGCGAGGCACGGGTTCACGACGGGCTTTGACGCCCAGGAGTTGTCCGCGCCGCCGCTGTGGGCCTCGTGAACCTGGTTGATGAGCTCCGCGTAGATGGCCTCTCGGGCGCTCATCAGTCCATAGCCCAGATGCGAGTGCTGGTACAAGGTGAAGTGACGTCCGCCAAAGTCCAGGTCAAACTTGTGGTCGCCCTCGGCCATCTTGGCCGGCTTGCCGCCGTCCGTCACGCCGTTGAAGTCGGGCTCAAAGACAATCTGCGTGGAGCCCCCGCCCAGGTCGAACACGGCCGCGGTGGAGCTCTCGTCCGGGCCCCCAATGTTGCCGAGCAGGTAGTTGGTCGTGATCCAGGCGTAGACGCCCTCGTCCTTCCCATCCATGATGGCGACGCCTTGCTTATCGGCTGCCACAACGGGGAAGGGGTACTTGGTCTCGAGGTGAGTGCGCACTGCGTCCAGGATGCTCTGCGACTTTTCGGGCCCGAGGAGTCGCAGACCGGCGGTGGCCTTGACAGCAACCGGGGAGCAGGCCTTGAGCTTGTCCGGCACGGTTGCCATGGCCTCTTGCATGAGGATGTCCAGACTCTGGGCGGCGGCCTGAGGGTCGTCAGGATATGCGCTGAGACCGCTGCTCTTGCCATCGATCTTCTTGGTCATCTGGAAGACCTCGTCCTCGAGATAGGGCGTCGGGCCGCAGTTGTTGAACTTGTAGACGTGGATACGGGAGCCAGTGCTGCCGGCATCGATCATGTTGACGTATTGCACGATTGGCTTGTCCTTGGAGAAGGACTTTGCGCAGTACGGCGTGCCATAGCTCGAGTCGGTGGGAGTCTGGCCGCCGCCGCCGCCGCCCCCCGAGGATACGGACCCAGCAGAGCCGCGATAGACATCGACGCCTGAGGGAGCGAAGTAATAGAGGCAGACCAGGACGAAGAAGACCAGTGCGCCGGTTTTGAGCCAGCGGGTCTTCTGGGCCTGGGACATCATATCGTTCTTGAGTTTCTCCAGGGTGCCGACTTGTCGCGGCTGGTAGCGAGCCGGCTTTTCGTGTGGGTCGTGGGCGAGGCCTTGCTTGTGTTTGGGCAGAGAGACAGAGGTGCGCCGCATGTGGGCGTTGGTCCCCTGTGACGTGACGGTGAGATGTGACTGCTGGAGGGTCAGCGAGCCGGGTCGAGTCGAGCGGGATCGAGTCGAGCGGGATCGAGTCGAGATGGTGGACCGACTGACTGTCGACGGCAACTGCTGTCGACGGGGAGCAAGCGAGCGACTGCGACCGCTGGGTGATGGCTCAAGGCAATTCGTGGGCGCGAGCACAAGCCACGGCCTCCATTAAACGCGATAAGCCCTAGGTGAATAGATAGGGCAAGCGAGAGACAAGAAGGGATCACCGCGTGGCGTGGCGCGTGCGTAACGAGGAGAACAAGGGAGGACAAAGTGTCTGTTCCCGGCAGAATGGCTGGCCCAAGGCAAGACAGACTAATCCCACGAGTATCAGCTGGGGAAAAGGAGAAAGGAAAGGAGGAGGGCAGAGTGGTAGGGGGTAGGATCGGTCAAGTCGAGTGGCTAGATGGACGAGTTGGGAAAAAAAAAAGGGGCGGCGATTGAATGGCAAAGGCAAATGGCTGCTCAATCGCTGATGCAGAATTTCGTGGTCAACTTCCTTGCATGTGCCAGGTAGACTACAACCAGTACCAGTCCAGGGCAGTATAATAAGCAGCGTGCAGGGCCGATGGATGGGCAACCCAATCCGGCACGGCAGTCCTTTCCTTCAACAGTACTCCTAGCCCCCTGTCGAGCAAGGCAGGTAGGCCTAAGGAGTAGCTGTGGCGTGTTGCCATGTGGCGGTTCCTTACGGACCGCCCAACGGACAGCCCAACGGACAGTTCAGCCACACTTTGGCCGTCCCGTGCCGTCCCATCTGTCGACTTCGCCCAGGTTCGATGACTGCTTGCTGATGGATGATGGCGTCCGTTCTTTGACGGCCTAAACGCCGCGTCTCCTTGCTGCCTTCGGCTTCTGCAATTGCATCAAATAAAATACATGACGTTCCACTCTCCTCAAGGTGAAAAGGCAAGTATTCTTCTCGTCCAGTGGTCTTTCAGCGGTCTATCTTCCTCATTTACGTTCTGCTTCCCTGCCCTCGCTCTCAGCCACCGTCTCCGTTGCGTCCGCACTGCGCCAGCCCACCTCTCTCGCCGTCCGTCTTCTTTGTTCTTCACGCTCGTTCACAGCCACCATGGATGTGCATCTCCTCGTGTACGACCTTTCCCAAGGGCTTGCACGTCAGATGTCCATGGGTCTGCTCGGCTTCCAGCTGGACGCCATCTATCACACGTCCATCGAGCTCGATGGTCTCGAGTATGTCTACGACGGCAACGTTATAGCCATAACCCCCGGCTCTTCTCATCTCGGCCGGCCCATGCAGCGCCTTCACCTGGGAAAGACGGAACTACCCATGGAAGTTGTCCAGCCGTACCTCGAGTCACTGAGGGAGGTCTACACTGTCCAAGTGAGTTGAGTACCCTGTGTGCTGACCTTGTCTCGGCGGTGGGGGCGGCCTCTGGCTGACACCGTTCAAGGCATATGACTTGTGGAAGCACAACTGCAACAACTTCTCAAATGACTTTGCAACGTTCCTCCTGGGCAACGGAATACCCGATCACATCCTCCACATGCCCGATGCGGTGCTGCAGTCGCCAATGGGGAGGATGCTCATGCCCACATTAAACCAGCAGGTCGAGGCAGGCAGGCAGAGCAGGCAAGGAATCTGGGGCATCCAGAACGGCCAGCCAGCGTCGGCACCTGTGCATCCCCAGCCCCAGCATCGCCAGGGCAAGGTCCGGACGGTTTCCAGCTCCAGTGAGCTCGAGTCACTCCTCACAAGTGTCCACAAGTCTTGCGCCGTTATCTTCTTCACCTCCGCAACCTGTGGCCCTTGCAAGCTGCTACACCCACTGTATGATGAGCTGGCAGCTGAGGTAGGCGACAAGGCCGCCCTGGTCAAGGTGGACATATCTCAAGCATTTGACGTCGCCAGTCGTTACTCTGTCCGAGCCACTCCCACATTTGTCACCTTTCTCCACGGCAAGGAGGAAAACCGGTGGTCTGGAGCAGACCGGGCGGCTCTTCGTGGCAACGTTCACATGCTTGTCCAGATGGCTAACCCTATCCATCCCCATGCGTCGCTGAGGCTGCCGAGCTTGCAGAACCCCGAAGCCAAGCCTGTTCTTTTCACAAAGATCCCCCCACTACAAAAGCTTCTTGCCAAAATGGGCACCGCAGCCGATCACGAAGCTGTAAAAGCCCTCTCACATTTTATAGATGCTCGAAGCAAAGAGGGCCCAGCAAACGATCCGCTACCCAACATGACAGCCCTGACAACATTCCTCAAGAACTCGATGACTACCTTGCCTCCCGAGCTCATGTTCACAGTTATCGACCTACTCCGCTGCGGTCTCGTTGATCCTCGCTTCAGCGGTTTCCTTGCCGAAGAAAAGGAACACGCCACGATCTTGTCCCTCATATCCTATGTGAACGGCCTGAAAGATTGCCCATACGCCCTGAGGCTCGTCACCCTGCAAATGGCCTGCAACCTCTTTACCACCCCTCTGTACCCGGACCAGATCCTTACCCACGAAGGCCTGCGCTCCGCAATCACAAGCCTGGTCTCGGCCAGCTTCCTGGACGACAACCACAGCAACGTCCGCGTCGCCGCGGCCTCCCTGCTATTCAATATCGCACTAGTCAACAACCGCAAGCGACGCATGGACCAAGACGATGCACTCCCCGAAGCCGATCAGATAGAGCTTGCGGCCTCGCTACTTGAGGCCATTGCCCAGGAAGGCGACTCCACCGAGGCGCTACAGGGTATGCTGCTTGCTCTGGGGTACCTTGCCTATCTCGCGCCGCTAGACGGGGAGTTGGTGGACTTGCTGAGGGTTATGGCTGCGGATGATACCGTGAAGGGGAAGAAGAGCACCTTCAAGGATCTATCGCTGGTTCATGAAATTGGCGTAGAGCTACTCGGCAATGGTCTGAGGAAGCCGTAGATATGGGGCGGTAATGTGATTGTATGGTAGAACCACCACGCTGCGTAACTGCGGAACGGACACATTTTTTTGTTTGGCGTTGTTTAATTTGGCGGCTTCAGCATGACATGGTTTAGACGGCGAGAATACTCGGCCATTCAAACCTAGAATTAGACAGGGTATCACGCGAGAGGAGTAATTTGGATCTTGAACTGTTCATTGCGAATTGTATACATCATTATGTTCAATTGTGGCTTTCAATCTTCTCCCAGCAAAATTGGCTCGCCCTGGGCGTAAGCGACTTCTTCTCTCCGACGTATCGGTCTTCCTTGGGGACAGGTAGGGAAATTCAATTCCATATCGACCTCAAGGGTTGCTAACTCATAATCGTCGTAGGACACGGCTTCAAATCAACCATGGGTATGTGATCAGGAATTGGGTGAATAGAAGAACATCGCGGTGCCCTGGTGGCGGGTGACGAGCTCGGTCCAGCGCCCATGTCTGACACTAACTGTGAAATAGAAGGGGGATATTCGCATAACCGTTTTTGAATGCTATTTGATCATTTGTAACTATGTGAAAGCACATAATCTAGACTTACTAAAGTTAGGTATTGGTTTTATTTCTGTTCTGTATACGTCCGAAGCTATACACGGTGCCTTCATATACTGAGTGGTCAACGCTCAAAGACTGTCGTCTACATAAAGCTTTGCCACCCTGTGTCTTTCCAAGAGTTCCGATCATGCCGATCCCTCAGTTCCCGTCAACGTGGGAGGCACGACATGGGTATTCCTGGCCGCCGCAATTAATACCTAGGCAACAGACGCAGTGCCGAGTTTCCTATTTTTGTTAGTGATGGCTCTAAATGGCTCTTAGACTGAGTCACGTTAGGTGTCAAAACAGTCTCACTGCAATGAAGTCAAACATCAGTTTATCTAGGTACTTCAAAATCCAAATAAGGACGAAACTTGGCCACTAGTGGTGAAGCTTGCTGGTAATAAGCCACGGCATGCCACTTGTGATCTGAGAAAAGGCGCCACTGCAACCTGCCTCTATCAAAGTAACATTGAATATGCTGAAGTTGAGAAAGGACTTGTAAAAGAATACTTAGTTACACTATCGGTGTGCGTAGTCATGGACCCCGGTGGGTTCTTTTTGCTAATGACCCCTTCACTACAAGTTCGTAGTCTTCACGTAGACTTCATCTACCTATGTAGATATATTCCCACATGCTTGAAGTTGGAGCTGCAGGATACTTCGGGCCATTGACCTCACATCGTCACGAGCCTGAGACAGAGATTCAACAAGCCGACTTTGAAATCTTGAGCGTATCTAATAAGACTGGAATTAGGACGCAACGAGCGATCCTTTCGCCCACGCACGTCAACGGATGGCAGGTTTCGCTTGTGCTCCTCTACCACATGTTGGATCCAAAGACCTCGGCGAAAACGCTGACAGTCGCCGCACTGGTCTCTATTTCTCCGGACGATGATGCCGACACAAGAGTAATCAACTATGAAAATCCTACGAGGTGCGCTTTGTGTTGTCAAATGTTGGTCTACTCGCGAACCTCCTGAATGCTTGGCCAAAGCTGACAGATGTAAACTGGAGGGTTGAGTGATCGGAGTTGGCGTGCAACACAAAGCCTTTCTACTCGACTTGATAGGTATGTGAAGAACTTTTTCGAAGAAATACAAGAAATCTTGTTGTTGATGCAACACGACTTTGTACGCAATTGTGAATTGGAATTGGATGCAAGTTGTTCAATTTTGAAATCCACATCAAAGATGGTCGTTGAGCTTGGAAACGGTTTGTGGAGCCAAGTCCTCTGGGGTCATCGAATGATAGTTCGGTCTCGGCCAGCGGCCACGTTTCTGAGCAGAACCAGGCCCGTTGCAAGGTTGTGTTCTAGACCCAGCAACCAAGCTTTTCGCTGACCTGCTGATCTCCAATGATCTGGGCCACAAATGCTTAAAGCGTTTGCTTGGTCTGCAGGGCATGCTGGGGGAAGAGGTACGCGCGCATGGGCAAGCCGGCCAGAAGGTCCCATTCTCCGAAAGCGGTATCCCGAGTGATCAGCGGCGCGGCTCGCGGGTACGAGAGGCGAGATGAAAGGACGCAAGCAGATTGAAAAAGTGAACATTGTAGTCACCGGCTGCTTCCTCCAGGGAAGCTCGAGGCGGGCAATTTATCCAGATATTAACTGTGCACCGCCTAGCAGACGGCGAGTGTGGGTTCTCGAGTTGGTCCCGCATTTAGTCTGGTGTTGTGCGAGCATTCTCTGGATTCGATGAAGCGGTTGAGCAACTGTGCTGTCCTCGACCAGCCGCTAGCTAGTATCATCGTAGTCGGATGATGAACAACAAGTCCTCTGCTGGATGGCCTACACGCAACAGAAGAACCGACATCCACATGTAGGACAGTCCGGACGGAACATGGTCGACAAGATCCGATTGACACCCCTGCCCCCAGACAATGCAATGCTACTGTGGGCAGCTCCACTGTACACCCCACACTGCTGGCAATGATCTGACGCTTTCCCATCAGGGTCATTCAGGAACGTGGGGCTCCGAGATTAAGCTCTCGTGCAAGGGCTGTCAACCCGACGGTGTCAGTTGCCAAGGGTAGGCTTGGACCATTTCGCTGGATGCCCGTTTGGTTGGCGGAAGTAGCGATCCTTTCCGCCTTGGGTTGTTTGCCTGCAGTGGCCTCCCGAGACTGGGGTACCCTTGGGGGCGGTCCAAATGCGTCGAAGTTCGAACTTGGTGTTGCTTCCCACAACAAGCGGGAGTCGACGACAGTGAGGGATCTTGGTGCCGTGTCAGCTGTTGCTACCCTAGAAACAGTGTGATGTGATCACGCGGAGATGGTGAGCTTCTGTTTCCCCTGCGAGGCCTGTGCTGGCTTCCTTGATCCTCGGTTCCAATCGGGACGCACTGCCTAAATGCCTAGCCCAGGTTCCAGCCAGCGTCTTCTTCCTCCGCAGTGTTTTCCAAGTATGCCTCACCCAAAAGCAGCGTGCAACGTGCGCCGGAGGAAATGAGGCGCCGCCCGTGCTCGAGGGTCGGTGGTTCAGACCTGAACACCTTGATATTAACCATCAGAGGCCGTCTTCCCGCTTATCCGACGCAATGGCGGGGCGCATCCGTCGATGTGCGAGACTTGCTTCTTCATAAAAGGCAGGACCGCCGTGATTCAAAACCGCGGATAGAACCTCGTCTTCAGCTCCATCCTCTCACTCCGCTTGGAAATAACACCAACTCCGACCGACACCAGTTGACATACAAGAAAGATGGCGGTCAAAAGCGTTCTTCTCGCCGCCTTGGCTACCATGGCTCTGGCCGCGCCGGTCGAGGAGCGACAGAACTGTGGAGCCATGTAGTAAGTCGGCCTCTCACCTGGCCTTCGGCCTTCGGACTCGACATACTAATGACGGCGGTCAGCGCGCAGTGCGGAGGGATCGGCTGGTCGGGAGCGACCTGCTGCGCGTCTGGGTCTGTGTGTACCAAGGGCAATGACTATGTTTGTGGCCCACTCCTTGCCATATTAGCATGAAGGTACTTCTTCCGATTTCTTGAAGGCTGATTCCGAGTTCTGTAGTACTCGCAGTGCTTACCTGGCTCGGCTGCGAGCAGTTCCACTGCAGCGACAACCTCCAGGACCACCACCACCGCAGGCCCGTCGTCAACCACGACGTCCAAGGCGAGCACGACCAGCGCAGGGTCGGCGACCACCTCGTCCAAGCCGTCCACCACGATCCCCGGAGGAGCCGGTACCACTGCCTCGTATAGCGGCAACCCTTTCAACGGCGTGAATATGTGGGCCAACTCCTACTACGCTTCCGAGGTCTCTTCCCTGGCAATTCCAAGCCTTTCGGCAGCCATGGCCACCAAGGCCGCCGCGGTTGCCAAGGTACCTAGCTTCCAGTGGCTGTAAGTATTCCATCTTTTTCGCGTTCGCGTGTTGGTGGCTGACTGAGGACTTCGAAAAGCGACACCGCCGACAAGGTCGACACTTTGATGGCAGGCACCCTTGCGGACATTCGAGCTGCCAACAAGGGGGCTACTACACCATATGCTGGCCTCTTCGTGGTGTATGACCTCCCGGACCGAGACTGTGCGGCTGCCGCTTCCAATGGTGAGCTGAGCTATGCCAACGGCGGTGCTGCCAAGTACCAGGCGTACATCGACTCCATCCGCAAGCAACTCATTACCTACTCGGATGTTAGAGTTCTGCTGGTCGTTGAGCCCGACTCGCTCGCCAATCTGGTGACCAACCTCAACGTGGCCAAGTGCGCCAACGCAAAGGACAACTACCTGCTGTCCACACAGTACGCCCTGAAGCAGCTCAACTTGCCCAACGTCGCGATGTATATGGATGCTGGGCACGCCGGTTGGCTGGGATGGCAGGCCAACCTTCAGCCCGCAGCCGATATGTTTGCCAAGGTGTACAAGGACGCTGGCTCTCCTGCTGCCTTGCGCGGGCTTGCGACGAATGTAGCCAATTATAACGCCTGGAGCGTCGCCACCGCACCATCATATACCCAAGGTGAGTCTCCGAATGCCGAATGATCGTCAATCTGGCAGGAGGTCAGGACGCTAACATGTCTCCCAGGTAACGCCAACTACGACGAGTCGCACTACGTGAAGGCTATTGCGCCCCTCCTCGCCGCCGAAGGGTTCAGCGCACATTTCATCACGGACCAAGGCCGTTCCGGCAAGCAGCCTACAGGCCAGGCCGCGTGGGGAGACTGGTGCAACGCCTTGTAAGTAATGTATCCGGAAAAGACTTGGACGAGAACAGTTGACCAACACAAATGCCTTAGGGGAACTGGATTTGGTCTCCGTCCCACCTCCAACACCGGCCTCGAGCTGGAGGATGCCTTCGTCTGGGTTAAGCCTGGCGGCGAATCGGACGGCACCAGCGATCAGAGTGCCACCCGGTACGACTTCCACTGCGGCCAGTCAGACTCCCTCAAGCCCGCCCCCGAGGCAGGCACCTGGTTCCAGGCGTACTTCGAGCAGCTCCTGACTAACGCCAACCCGGCGTTCTAATCGGATCAGCAGGTAGTCGCGCGGGCGGTGTGGGTAAGTACCAGAGTGCCTTATCATCGCCCATAGAGGGTATCGGGAAGCTCGTCTTATTTTCAAAGGTCTTTCCCTTCGATGTATATAGTTCTTGCGAACATCATCGCTGTCCATGCAAATAGAACACGTTCTCTCTTGACCTCGTGCCGGACAGGCCGCGTTATGCTCTGTTCAGCATATCGGTCCGCCCTCGAAGCCTAGTTCTTCACACGGTTCGTCGTCTCAGGGAGTCGTGAAAACAGAGTTCAGTCTACCAACTAGGACCTCCTCCACGGTCCTCCTGGCTGTGGTGGCAAATTCGGTGCTGTCGATGAGCACGCCGAGCTCTTGACTCGTAAACCAGCTCGCTCGGTCCATGTTGCCTGAACCCAAAACAGTGTGTTGTCCATCAAAGATACTGAGCTTCAAGTGCGATTGCACAGGCTCCTCGTCCAGGGTCGAGGCTTCACTTGGCTTGAAGTAGGAAATCCGCAACGAACCCGGCGCGACAGGCTGAGCCTCCAGGTCAACAGTCTCGTCTGCCCCTGGATGCGCTTGTTCTAAGGCTTGAGTCGAAGCACGAAGCCGCCGATAACGCTTTACTAGGCCCCGAATGCACCAACCGGTCGTCGTGCCGGCTGTGACGATTTGTTCCAACAGCATCATGCGCCGACTGGTTACAATGGCGACGTCTACTCCGCGGGCGAGAGCCTTGTCGATGGCAGAGAGCACTGGTGGAGAGGTGAGGTTCGGAGTCTGGATGTAGATGTCCCGGCTTGCTCCGTCCAATAGTCTTAGAAACGCAGTGTTGAGAGGCGTGTCTGGGACTGAAGGGGACTTCCAAGGCCAAAAACAGAAGGATGGGTTGCGGTGGTGCCAACTGGGGAGCCATTCGACTCCTGCGGCTGGTACTTGGACAGGCGCGAGCCTGTCGGCTAGGGACTTGATTTTACCCTCGTCAATTCTGCTGTCAGTGAGGCAAGTTTGTCGGGTATCCTGTTCCAAAGTCGGCGGCAGCGTTGCCTCGAGGTCCAGACCGTTTTGCCACACAGTGCGGTAGAAGCTCAGGAGGCCATCAATGGGGTCATCACGCGGCGCCTTCCTCGACATTTCCAGACATCCCTCGAGCCAAGTCTCCCAGCTGACGTTGCAGCTCGGCACGAACGCCCGCCGGCGATCCACAATCAGAAATTTGGGGTGCATCACGCTGAAAGGCAGGAAGAACAGGCTCTTCACCTCCATCTCCATCTTTCCCGCAGCTAGGACGTCCGGGGCTGGCAGGCCCAACTTGTTGCTCCACGAAGACCGAGGGTAGACATATCCATCCCTCGACGACGTATGCGAGAGCTTCTGGAGCAGAGAACGCGAGGAGAAGCAGATGTACACCCGCAGTGGTTGAACGGGCAGCGTCTCTCGCTTCCGGGCAAGTTGCTCAAGCGCATTGGAGAGTGCCACCAGCGTCTTGGAAGATGCCCAGAAGCAAGTAACCAGGATGATCTCGTGCTCAGCCAGCAAGATCGCTGGAAGCAGCCGCTGGGTGTAGATCGAGGCACCCGTGCCGAGGACGAAGCTGTCCATGACCGGCGTGTTCAGTGTCCCGCGACCCAGGTTGATCGAGGTGTTGATCTTGAAAAGGACGACAAGGCAATTGTTTCATCCTGGGGGTGCTGCCGGGAGCTGTTGATGCTCTCTGCCCGTCGCGTCGGTGCTGCGGCCGACGTGCGTCACTCCGAGTCGGACACCCCCCTTGTCCTAACCCTGGCCGCAGCCCTCCATCAAACCCTTCCAACAACACCAGCCGGCCATTAATATTTTCCGTGGTCGACATCAGAAAGAAATATCCATGACCTCTAAGGCTGCAGTGAAGGGGCCTCGGGGCATGGCTGGTTGATAAGCACAATTGACGACGCGCTCGACACCTGCAAGCACTTGAGTCGAGCTACCCAAGGTATGCACCAAGACGCCACCAGGTTCATGGGCAAAGGGTAATATGTCCCGACCAAGGAAGCTACCCATTCCATTTGAGCAGCCATGTGAAGGTTGTGGTCATGGCGGCAACGGATTGTAGCCCCATATCATGATCTCGTTGTGATGTACCCGACGGTATAGGGCATACTTGATTATATGATGCTCATCATCGGACCGACAAAACACTGGGAATTTTAGAAGCTTGAGAACAACCATTGGGAGTCGCAAAAAGTTTATGACGAGTGCCTTCCAATAACCAGGGGACATACGCATGAAATGGAAGGATATTGGATAGGAAAAGATGACTACCGGCGGGGGGGAGAAATGATGGGAGCGCAGGGCTTTTGATGAATTTGGAGTAGGTTTGGCCAAGACATTGTTGCATATTGTTTTATATAACCGGAGCGAGAACTACCGCTCCATCATCCAAGCAGGAACTGTCAGCAATTTGGTGTGGGTTGTCATTGGGCTCACCGTCAACTGGTAGTTGTTTCTACCATCAGTCTCGCAGACCGGGTCCTTAATTTAAGCAACATTGAACTGGCTGGCAAGCATGTCCTTTCGAGCTCCCGAGATTCCTTCTATGTTTCCAGCTCTGGATTCGCTTCTATTCCGTATACGCCCGAAGCCATACATGGCGCCTTCATAGAGTGGTAAACGCTCAAAGACCCAGCATTTGAAGAAGAAGAAAAAACTGTCGATAATACGATAAGTGTATATATTGATACTTTTAAGGGACAATGGAATAAAGGATTGTTCAAACGCGATAGTATCATCTTGAGAGATGTTGGATGCGCTTCAAGAAATGAAAAAGCTTGTTCCCAGTGAAGCACGCCACTAACTAATACCTAGGCATGTAACGTGTGACCGGGGAATTCAATTTGATCTAGAGGATGAGTCTGAGCCGATGGTGTTAAGAAACAGTGCTTTTACACGGCTGTCCAATTCGGTGCTTTAAGAGGATGCCGCGAATTTGTTGATGTAACATGCACTATATTCATGCATGTTGTACATTACCTAGCACTTGAGGTATATGAGTGGCCCGGCAAATCTGGGTGAATCGAAAGGGCTGCATTAATTACGGCAATTGGGCAACCTCCCAATGGCGCCTTGTGATATTTGGGACGATGATGAGTTGTTTCTAGGAGCTTGGTGGAGAACTACAGACGGCGGGCATTCACATGTGGTGCTGAGTGGTTTCGTTCTCAATCTATACCTAGCGCATGCTGTCTATCATATGGCATGAATCCTACGACACAAGAACCATAGATACGATTCTGCATGTGACGTTTGGTGTCTTCCGAAACTTTAGAAACTCAAGCAGCTACGGTCACCAAAATAATAAACTGCCCTACTCACCAACTTATAAGTCCACATGGGTGGGGTCTCAGCTTGAAAAGGAAAAAAAAGGGGGGGGGAGGTCGTCGTTCTCCCGAGCTAGATAGATCGTACACAGTGAAAATGTTTATTTCTGATTTGCACCACTTGGAAACGCCAAAGTCGCATCTTGAGATGGGGCTCGCCTGAAACATCTCAAGTGAAAGCTACTAGTATCCTTTTGATAGAACCCGCGTGCCATCCCATTCACATTCGTGCCGGGAGGGCAAGCAGGATGAAAGGTAAGAGATAAGATCACAAGCCAAAGATTGATCGGCAGGCATACTACAGGCTTCTTGTAGGAAAGCCAGTTTTTCTAAACTTCTTGGGCCTGCTCTTTGAGTCAGAGATCAGGCACTCGAGGAAATGCACTGCTTGCTCTTGTGGAAAGGTCCAGGGGGAAAGCACTGCGGAAGGGCAACTGGGCATCTCGGCTACTGATTCGGCTCAACTACCTGTTTTATGAGCGACACAAAACATGCGTTCTGCTCGAATGAGGCCTTGGCATTTGTGTAACAAGAGCGGCGCCTTCCTTGGTGTTCGAAAATAAGCCTCCCACTGGAAGACGGCTAGCAAAGAAGCTTTTCCATTTTCTGGGTATCGATTGACCTGCCGGATCGGATCTACAATTACCGTGAATGCGTGAAACAATGGTCGCTAATATGCCGGACAAGCGGCGCGAACCGCTTCTGGATATCAATCAAGCCTGAGCGGCACATGACAGCTGAAACGCCGCCTCGGGCACACCGGATCTTCGGTAGATCTCAAGGTTGCGCGAGAACCTCAGTGCAATACAACATGACTGGGTCGTAATCGTCCCAGGAATACATCAAACTTAAGTGGAGGATAACCTGTTCGGCTGACAATAAAGGGCATCCGGCTTCTTGTTCCTGAGTGATTCTACAGAGAATTTGGCTCCGCGTCCCGCGTGCTCACCGGGACATGCCCACAGACCCATGGATTTCATAGAAGCTAACTACCTAGGTACCTAGTAGTCTCTCTCGGCTTCGCATCGATAGAAGAGCAAGGGGCATTAGAATTCGAACTAGGGACTCACCACTGTGAGCACTTTTCAGGGGTGTTAAATCGTGGAAATCGGATCACGATAGGATGACTTATGTGAAAGTAGGATTGCCCTTGTTTGCCTCCATTACAGTGCATGTAAGCCCATCAATATAGACGACACCAACTCCTTCAAACTTAGTGTATATAGAGCAAATTCTTTTCAGCGATCTTGTCACACACCTCATTGAGCGCACTGCAGAGCCTTATTATACCGGACCAGTCCCTACGATCTTGACAAAGCGTCTCACTTGAAATATCAATACCCTCCCTAGTCAATTATCGAAGCGAAAGTCGTTGCTTATTTAGACGCCGCGTTATTTGATTCCTCAGAGCCTTTGAAGTTTCTGGCTGTCACTACCTAATCATTTGCTCCTTTCGATAGGCAGCATCATGACTACAAAGACTACTTTGCTACTCGTTGCGTCAACACTGGCGTCGAAGGTGCTTTCTGCACCCTTTGGCGGTAACTCCACGCTCTCTAGTGGTATAGTGGATCTAGAGATCACTCATTTTTACAGCAACAAGACGGGGCCTTTACCGCTAGTCAAGGTCGGACTCGGAAGCCCTCCACAGATCGTGACAATGATCATCGATACTGGCAGCAGCGACCTAATTTCTCCTGAGACTGGGAGCTCAGTGTGCGGGAAGCCGCAGCAGCTATGCACGCAGAACTCGTTCGGCCTTGTCCTCGGCTCTTTCAGCCCCGACGCGTCAAGCGGTGTCGAGAAGACGGGCCTACTCCTCAACACAAGCTTCGGGACAGGCGAGACATACCAAGGGCCTTTTGTCAAGGGCCTTCTTACCCTCGGAAGCAACAATCAGACCATATCAGATGCTGAATTCGCCCTCCAGGAGGACGGTTTTGTTCCCGAGGGAACACCGTCTTTCGCCGTGTTTGGAGTTGGACCAGTCGGCAATGAGGCGTCCGACAGGCCGTACTCGAATGTCCCAATCTCGATGAAACAGGCCGGCGTCACCAAGACAAGTGCCTTTGGGGTTTATGTGAACGACTTCCGTAAGTGTTGAACTTGCCTGCCTTTGGCGCTAGCATTTTCAAAGTTCTATGTTGGATCTAACCACATATTCTCAGGGGGGACACCTGGATCAATTGCATTTGGTGGCGTGGATAAAGCAAAATTCAGTGGCGAGCTGAAAGAAGTACCACTTATTTCCAATGATCAAGGAGAGTTCCCGCAGTTCGTCGTGGGGTTAAGCTCCATGACGGTCACAGGTGGCAATGGGCAGCAGGTGGGACCACAGAGGCGAGCACCAGGAAACTTGCTCAGCGAGACCCAGCCTGCTCTCATCGATACGGGCAACCCTGAGCTCGACCTACCCGCCGATGCAGTCCGAGGACTAGCTCAAACTCTGGGGGTGGAAACCAGAAATGACCAAGACGCTGTGTTGCTTGGGAATGTCCCGTGCAACCTCGCTTCCATGTCACTGGCCTTCGGGTTCGATAATGACGCGACCATGATGAACGTTCCACTTGATCTCCTGATGGTCCCTGGCGATGTCCCAGGGCAATGTGCAATCCCATCAATCATTGGGCTTCAGAACGGGGTGGTTGGTGGACTGACCAGTCTCGGTAACCCGTTTCTCCAAGCGACTTATGCTGTCTTCGACAGCGAAGGGAAGAAGATCTTGCTCGGGCAGGCTGTCATGAATGTGACAGAAAGTAACCTAGTCCAGTATGCCGGTTAAGTCGCATGGCGGAAACGCAATGCGGTACGAGTTGCTATTTCCAAGGCTGGCCCTGCACCTAGCACCTTAAGGGAGCGAGCGGTTCATGTTGTGGGAACAATACCTAGGTAGATGGCTGTGCACTATAGATAAATACCTGTTCAAAGAGATGCGCTTAATTTACTTGTTTATGCAATGATTAATAAATACTATCACCATGAAGCATTTTAACGGTAGGGAGAACGATAGTGAAACACAAGGTGTTGTTCAACATCCCGCTCGAAGCCTAGAGAATAGCAATTGAGAGGACCAGTCCCTTCGGCTCTGATGTTGTCACTGTTGCGTGATAATGAGGAATGAGTGAAGTCTTAGATGAAAATATGAACAGTTAAGTAGAAGGAAATATAGTACGGCCGAAGTTCTAAGTATTTGAAATGTCCCCCTTCCATAACTATATGAGGTCATCTACCTGGGTAACTACCTAGGTATGTACAAGACTGCCTCAGCTAGCAACCGCTTGACTTCCAGTCACCAGTGTGTAAGAGACGACAATGACAACGAAATTGAAGTTCATGACAATCCAAGTACAACCCTAAGCTGTAAGGCCAGTTCCGATGGCTTTCATATGCTCCTTTTGGCGCCTGCCTGTTCCCAGTGGACTCTTGCCTTGCCTGTCTAATGGGCCGTCCAGGAGGCAGTATATAGTGTGCGACACGTGGCCGAGGCCACGTGTCTACTAATTGTGTCTTTTTGCACTGTTATCGGCATCGTGTTTCTCTTCTTTTTTCCAGAGAAAGAAAGAAGATGATGATGAAGAAAGCTGGGCTTTTACCACTTTGTGAAGGCGCCATGTACCTAGATATGGCTGAGGACGTATATGAAGCGAAACAAGGTATACGGGATAGAAGTAGGAAACCAGTTACAGTCACTGCTCAGTGCTGTATCAAGGGATCGTACGTGTTTGGGTTGATGCATACGGATTAGGACCGAAACCGCCTGGAGGCGTCAACTGACGGCTCTAGAGCTGAGAAAATAAATACCTCCAGCTTAATCCTTTTTGGAGACAAATTTATACTAATTGCTGCTTTGACTGTATAATGTTACATGTAAGGAAGCTTGGAGGGCTCTAATCTATTACTTTGCTATATAAGCAGTGAATCCGAGTTGCAACACAGTGGAGAGTTTCAGCTGTACTCCTTTCGCCGGCGGTTGCCAACTCGCCCTCAGAAATTCATTGCATCCCACGGGATAAACATTGCTGACAGCCATGGGTCGTCCCCAAAATTGTGCACAAACTCCCCTGTCAGGGCGTCGTGATTAATCTGCAAGTTGGCCCCCATAACCGCCTCACTACCTGCGGCCATGGCCAGCCGATGGTCAAGGGCCTGTGAACCAGCTGTGGACGGATCAGGCTCACCGCCTATGATCCCATGGCTTGCCCAGTCTGCCTGGACGCCGGCCTTCATGAGACCCATAACTTTGACCGATTTGGCCCATATGCTTTCCTCTATAGCATCATAGTCAGCCATCAAAAGAGCTCAAGGAGTAACTTCATACCGACATAGAAAAGAATGGGGCATGCCAGTGTTCGTTCTTGGAAGGGTAAAGATTGTTTGAGGAAGCTGCTTACCGCGCTCGTCGTCCTCCTGGATCCCGACCGCGACACGGATCTTGTCCATGCGTGCCGCGACGCGGTCGAACATGGCGAAGATGTCGAGCCGCCGCCGCACTTCGGCTGCGTCCCAGGCCGGGAAGTCCTCAAGTCTGCTGAGTTTGATGATCGTCACCAGGCAGATGACAAGCTGAACGAAGATATGGAACGTTCCGCCGACCGCCACAGACGGCGGCGTGGCCTCGTACGTCTCGAACCAGTTCTCGATGGCCTTGAGGCACTTCTGCAAGCGCCCTACGCGAAACGTGACGTCTGCATGGTCCGTGGATGGCGGTAGATGTAGTGCAAGCTCATTTATGAGCACTTCAGTGGCGTACATGTGGAGAAGTACTGTTTCTGAGAGGGAAAATCGGTGCGTTAGAGCTTTTCATGCAGAGACGGAAGCGGAACGGGAAGGTGGAACCTCCCCGTGGGACGTCAAGTACGATGTTTCTGGCTAGATCAGTTCTCCTTTCAAGAGACTTACCATTACGAGAAGTGGTTGTAATTCCTGGCAGTGTCCTCCATATATCTTGCAGTTGTCCGTCCAAAGCCTTAATCAGGTATGGTGATATCTGGTTCTCTCCGCTGAGAGACTGTTGTATAAAGAGGTCATTCATTTGCTCCGAAATAAAAGCACAGCGCACTTGTACGGAAAGTGTCCTGTCTCCATCCCACTCAGGCTGTTCTATCAAAAGCCGGAGGCTCTCCTCCATGTGAGGTGTCCAGCGAAGTTGGTTGTCTCTTCTCAGCATTTGCGACGCCCTGTTGATCATGTAAGCGTCTGGCGCAGGTGGCTACCTGCTTCGGTTTCGCTTGTGTTCGAGAAAGCAGACTTACGTGTTACACCAAACGTATAAAGCCAGTAATGTCCTTCTTGCTTCCATTGTGCCTTCTTTCGTCTGCGGGTGTTTCATCCCATGAAAGGCAAACTTTTTCATAAAAGTGAACGCAGTTTCAGTCTTGATGGCCGTGAGCCCAAGATCTTGAGCGATGGCAACTCCGATACCAGTCCATATCGATATGAACGGGTTTTCCTTTTTGTGGGAATGTGGCCTGTGTGTCGAGAGTCAGAATTTTCCAAGATTGACGGGGTTGGAGTAGAGAGCGTTGCCCGAGAACAGTACCAACAGAGTTGTGCCTGCTCGGCTGTTATGGAGTATTGCCCAAATGTAAAATCAAAGTGTGCACGTGTATTGAACGACACGGGAACATGCTTTACGCATGCCCACGAGCCAAGCGAGACTTCACAACAAACTGCTAATTGGGGAGGAAATGTGATGTGACTGACCAGCAGAGGAAGACCAGAAGGCCTTGCAGCAGGTCCAGGCTCCTGTCATACTGCCGGACGACCCTGTCCGAGACAATGTGGCGGATCTTGTCCCCAATCAGATGAGACTCTTTTGTAGAGCGGGATGTACAAGCCATGATGGACATCCACAGCAGAGGGCGAGTCTGCTGGAGCTCCTTGGCAGTCGTCTTGGGCGGTATGTAGACTATAGGGCCGAACTGTGGATAGTCCCGCCGGAAGAGATCGAGGCGCTCCAGGGCCTCGTTCTCGGGGACGTAGTAGTCTAGTTCCGAGTCCGCAGCGCTGCTGGAAGGGTTCATCTTGCCACTCCGTGCGTGGCAGGTTGCGGCTGAGGCACCTACGGTGTTGGGACTTGAGTCTGAGGAGGGAAGGGCGGTTCCATCAGATGTTGTTTGGCCCAGTGACGCTGGGGTCGGGACTGGCGGTGATTCATTAGGCCCTTTCACGGCTGTTTGGGACCGTATTAGGGAAACGAGGTCATCGAGCTTCTCCTCTAGATGAGCTGTCCTCGACCCCGGGACCTTCTTCTGCGACCGCTTGCGATTGGGTACTGATGGCTGACAGTCCTTCTGCAAGCGAGAGCACCTGGATCCTGGTAAGTAAATTGCGTAAATTGCGTGCACAACATCTGGTAAGATGCCCGGGCGTGTCGGGGGATGAAGGCATGGAATGACAACAAGCAGCGCTCAGATTGGTCATGAGGCGGTACTGATGGTCAAGATTCTACGTCTGAATCGGCACAGTATCTACGGTGGGATCAACATACCTCTCGCATGCGCCAACATGATCGCCGTACATGCATTTGCACTTGGCCTTGACACAGTTCGTGCAGGCATGCCCGTACGGCGCCGGTGTGCCCCCGCCGGCCTTTGCCACACGGGCCGGTGACGGTTGCATTTGCTGGTGGCGCCAGGGAGTCGGAGACTGTATGAGTTGTATGCGGGTGGACTCCAGAGTTCCGTTTGGCACTCAGTCGGGATTGGGATTGTGCTGTGATAGGAAGCACGAGTAAGGTTGCGAAATCCAC
Source organism: Diaporthe batatas (assembly GCF_019321695.1). Taxonomy (NCBI): domain Eukaryota; kingdom Fungi; phylum Ascomycota; class Sordariomycetes; order Diaporthales; family Diaporthaceae; genus Diaporthe; species Diaporthe batatas. The sequence goes on along the minus strand of NW_025408561.1, from coordinate 648,311 downwards.
TCCAGAGCACACGGGCAGTGGATTCAAACGAGGAAGTTTGGGCGTGTCGGCCGGTGAGGAAGGCGGATTTGGGCTGAGATATAGCATCCGAAGGCCGCCGGAGTTGCCCGGCTGAGCCAGTCCTAGTGGGTGCGGTGCGGCTTGGTAGGCGTGTGATGTAATCCGATCTTTTCATTCCCAAACGCCCGGGCTCGTTCATCCCCTAATAAGGCATCTGAGCGTAAGCTGACATGACACCGGAAACATCGGAGCATGTTCTTCTGCCGGGTGCGAGCCACCACTCACAAGTAGCTGACCATCCTCCACCACTTATTATTAGCATCCGGGCATTTCTAATCCAGCGTTGATAGTTACTTGGCAGGGCCGCATACCGCAGACACTATCATGATTAAATAAGTGCGAGCTATTTCCTTGATCCTGCTGAAATCTATGATCATGATCACTTTACAATATTCAATCGCTTCATCGTCCCTGGCGTCCTGGATCATGTCAAGCCGTCATCTATTGTTCCACCAGAGGCAGAGGACTCTTGTGACCGAACGAGTTCATAAGTGCTGAATTCTAAATCTGGGAAACTTAGGACTGTGGTTTTCTAGCCGGTCCGTCTTTATACAATAAAGTTCCTCTATTATCTAGGTTTATAATTCTAATAGCTTATAAATAAATAAATATTAATGATTAAATTTATAATTATATAAAGATAGACCTTTACTTTTTTTAAAAATAAATTATTTAAGATAATTAATATATTTTAAAAAATATTAAAAGATTATAAACTTAATTTAAAATAAATTAAACTTCGTAAAAGTTTTAAATTTAAACTTAAAGAATTTAAATATTTAATTGTTTTAAAGAATAAAACATTTAATAAATTTAAAAATAGTTTAAATTAAATTTAAAATTAAATTAAATTATAATAATATAAATTAAATAAATAAAAGATTATTATAAAATTATAATTATAAATCTTTTAATTATATAATTTAAAGTATAATATTTTAATATAATATATTTATATAAGTTATTATAGTTAAATATAATTTAAAAATAAAAATAAATTTATATTCTTTATATAAATTATAAAATAAATCTTTATATTTTTATATAGTTTTACTTTTATTTTATATATATTTAAAAATATATATAATACTTTTATATAATAATAAATACTTAAAACTTAATATTTAAAAAATATAATATTATTAATAATAATTATAATATAATAAATATTTATAATTTTAACTTTATAATATATAAATAAAATTAAAAATATTATTTTAATAATAATATTAATTATAAATAAAAATAATTTATAATTTAATTATTATAAAAAAGTTATATAATAAAATTAAGTTTAAAAATAATTATTATATAATTAAATTATATTAAAAAAAGTTTAATTAAAAATTATTCTTTTAAATATAAATATATATATATTAATAAAATCTTTATTAAATAAGTATTATAACTTTTATTTAAATATATAAATATTAATTTTAAAAAAAACTTAAAATAAAAAAAATAATTTATAAGTCAGCACACTAATCTACATATAACCCCACTAATACACATATATTTCCCACTAAAAACGTCGATTTTTACACTAACCTATTTAATTTTAAAGAAATATTATATATAAGAAAAAATATTAGTTAAATTCCTCTCTTTTATTCTATATAACAATAAAATTAAGATAGATCTACTAACTACTAGCGTAATAAACGCCCTAGTTAAAAAACTATAATTCTAAGTTATTTAACTTAGAATTCCTAATAGTTATAAACCTATATTATTATATTCCCCCTTTAAAGCTTATTATAGAGCCTATTAGAACTACTAAATAAAGAAGTAGTTTTAAGATAATAGAATTTTAATTTATAGACAACTAAACCATTTATTACCAAATTAATACACTAACTTATAAAAGGCCTAAAAATCCACAATATAGCACTAGTTTCTAAAGCTTATAAATACCTACTTTTTAGCCGTTTATTAAACGGAGGTTTACCTTCTTACCCTAAGTACCACAGAGACTTATCTTAGATTAACTAGAAACTAACCGAAGATTTTCAAACTATAGGGGCTTAAACCCACAACCCTAATTAACTTAGAATTAAGATAGATCTACTAACTACTAACCTAATAAACACTCTAACTAAAAGACTATAATTCTAAGTTACCTAACTTAAAATTCCTAATAGTTATAAACCTATACTATTATAAAAGTTTAAATAATTCTAACTTAATCTTAATATAATTAAATAATTATAAATAAATATTTTTACTTTTTATATATTATATTAATATTATAACTTTAAGGTTAATTAATAATAAATTTAATTACTTTACTTTATTAAAAAAGTAGTTAATATTAATAAATATTTATAAAAGAGTTTTTATTTTTAGAATTTTCTTTAATTAGTTATTTAAGTTTTAATAATATATAGAGCTTTTTCTTTATTATATTCACTCTACTTATTTTAAATCTTTAATAATTAAATAAAGAAAAATTCTAAAATAGAAAGTCTTTTATAAATACTTATTAATATTAACTACTTTTTTTAATAAAGTAAAGTAATTAAATTTATTATTAATTAACCTTAAAATTATAATATTAATATAATATATAAAAAGTAGAAAATATTTATTTATAGTTATTTAACTATATTAAGATTAGGTTAGAATTATTAAAATTTTATTATTATATAAAATAAAAAAGAGAGATTTAATAAATATTTTATTTATCTTATAAGAATTTAATAGAATTAAATAGGAGAGGTAAAAAATCACGGTTTTTAGTGGGAAATACGTATACATTAGTAGGGTTATGCGCAGACCGGTGCGCTAACTTAATATACTATTTTTAAGATTTTTATAATAAAGTATTAAAAGTTTTAAAAAAAAGTTTTAAAAGTAATTTATAAAAAAATAAAGAAAAAAGATAATAAATTTATTTTTTTTAAAATTTATACTTTTATTATTAATAACTATTAACTTTTTAATAATATAAAAAAATTTAAAGAAAAAAAGAATTTAAAGTTCTTTTATAAAAAAATTATAAAGATATATATAAAGTTATTAAAACCTTTATATATAAACTTTAAAAGAAAGAAATAAATAGTTAAATTAAAAAATAATTATATAATATAAAGGAAAAATATAATATAATTAAAGCTTTATATTTTTATATTTATAAATAAGTTAAATATATATATTTAAATATATTTTCTAAAAGGTCTTTATTTTATTTTAAAAACTAATTTATATCTTTTTAATATCCATCTATTATACTCTATATAACTAATTAAGACTCTATATATTAGGGGCTTTATATAGTAGATAAATAGGGGCCAACCCATTGCTTGCTTCCCTTGATACTTAGGTAAGTAGCAAGTCACGCCACGACCTATCTAGATTCTTACAATAGCCCTCCATGGCTTAACGAAGCAGCAACTACACCATAAACCTAACTGTACCCTAGAGTGGCTCCCACACTTTTGTACGTGACAGACTAGTCTACGAGTAATGTGAATGCAGAGTACAGACCAAATCTCTGGTAATGATAGAACCGAGTCCCAGCCCCAAGATAGCGCCAACTAGATCACACGACATGGTACTACTATTGACGGCCTGCTTATCATGGACGGACTTTGAAGCGAAGGGCGGAATCGGCCCGGCGGGACAAATTGGCCGCTCGAGATGGTACTGCCGTCTGACAGGTCAAATCCCCATTCGATCCGAACAGAAATGCAGCAAATCCAAGAGGTCACTCTAATGCCTACTGGAAGTGTAAGCACCACCTCAGTGCATCTAATAAACCGGCGCTGGCATGCGAGGCGGGAAGAAGCGGGATTCGATTTCACACACCCGTAATCCGACATCATTGACTTGCAGCCTCACATGTAAAATATCTGATGATGGTTCAGTTGCCAGTGGAGTGCACCATGGCCGTATTGATGCTGTTTATATACTCTATGGATTATGGATGAAAGTCTCCTGGCGAGGGCCAGCCAGCTCAGATTGTGTCGCCTCATGTCCAGATAGCCCCAGAAAGCTTCTTCTTCTCAAGCGCCCTAGGGTATCAACTCAAGGTCAAGCAAGACACGACATGGTAGAAGCAAGGATGGCTGATCTCGAGAAGCCAAGCCCACCATCTTCGCAAGATGGTGCGTCCATGGCAGACGACAAGGCCGAGCAGCAACAGCCCAGCAGAACAAGCTCTCGGAGGCCAAGCCTCACGTATCCACACCAGCCTGTACTGCTATCACTCGTGCCCTCCATTGCAGCATCTGTGCCCCCAGTTGCCGCCAACAATGCAGAAGAATCCGCCCGAGGTACCGGGACAGGGCACCTCACGGGTCTGCCCCTGATACTCGCCCTCATAGCACTCAATCTGTCCACCATTCTCGTCTTCCTAGACAACAGCATACTCAGCACCGCCACACCAACCATCACGAACGAATTCCACTCGGTCCAGGACATCGGCTGGTATGTCTCGTCATACCAACTCGCTCTCTCGGCCCTCCAGCCTATGACGGGCAAGCTCTTCACTTACCTGCCCAACAAGCAAACCTACATCGCCTCGGTGCTGCTCTTTGAGCTGGGCTCGCTGATATGCGGCCTGTCCACCAGCTCCAATATGCTCATTGGGGGACGCGCGGTTGCAGGACTCGGTGCATCTGGCCTCTTCAACGGCGCGCTGACTATAATCGCCGCGCTGGTCCCGCTACGGCGGCGACCCGCCGTCACCGGCCTTCTCATGGGGGTGAGTCAGCTGGGACTCATCGGCGGACCCCTTATCGGCGGGGCCCTGACCCAGTATTCGACGTGGAGATGGTGCTTCTACATCAACCTCCCCATCGGCGGGGTCGCCGCCGTCGCCCTGTCCGCGGTGAGGATCCCTGAGCAGGTTTCCAAGCCGGAGTTCCGCAGCTTCATCCGCCGCCCAGGCCTATGGAGGAGATTCGACCTCGTGGGGACGGCGCTGCTCGTCCCGTCCGTGGTGATGCTGTTGCTGGCACTGCACTACGGCGGCGGCGGCACGTACCCTTGGTCCTCGGCGACGGTCATTGGGTTGTTCTGCGGGGCTGGGGCGGTGGGCGCGGTGTTCATCGCGTGGGAGTGGCGTATGGGTGGCGAGGACGCGATGGTACCGCTTAGCATGTTTCGCGAGAAAGTCGTGGTTGCTGGCTGCCTGACCCAGCTGTGCTTGTTCAGCTGCACCTTTATCACGTCATACTTCTTGCCCATTTACTTCCAGTCTGTGCAAGGCTCATCGCCCTTCACGGCCGGGTTACACATGCTTCCAAGCATCATCTCCCAGCTCATCACAGCCGTGTTGAGCGGATTTGCGGTCAGTAGGCTCGGATACTACCTCCCATGGGCCATCTTCTCGGCGGTTTTGTCCAGCGTTGGGTCAGGGCTCATCTCGACCTGGACAGTTGGAACCAATACAGGGACGTGGATTGGATATCAGATCATTCTTGGCGTCGGCCGTGGTGCTGGTATACAAATGGTATGTCTTGCCCTTTCTCGTTCTGCGTCCATTGGCTTTGGGGCAAGTGGATTGGGAACCGTCCTGCTGACCCTGCCCTGCCACTCAGGCACTTATCGCGGTGCAGACCGTCCTACAGCCATCGCAGATCGCAGTGGCCATGGCGATGCTCACTTTCATCCGTAAGTGGCTTCCAGACACAGTTTTGACAGCTTGAAGATAACTCTACACTTCACGGTCCGTCATGCTGCTATTATTGAGACAGGCCATCGTCGCACTGTGGCCCTTTCCCCGCCTATTCAGTCGAAATTACTCCTCCTGCTGCGTGATAGCTGACTTCGCATTCTGTAGAGGGGTTAGGCAGTGCTGTTCTTATATCTGTGGCAAATACTATTTTTGACGACAGCCTTGCCTCTCAGATCCGTGAGAACGCCCCGCACGTGAACCCGGATGCTGTTATCGCTGTGGGAGCTACTGCATTCCGTAAAGTCGTCCCCGCAGAGGACTTGCCGGCTGTGATACGGGCGTACGCGATTTCGTTCGAAAGAACCTTTTACCTTGCGGTGGCCTTGTCGGCTTTGTGCTTTTTTACTTCCTTGGGTCTTGGGAATCGCGATGTGAGGGCGAAGCAGCAGAAGGGCGAGGGCGGTGGTGCTGAGGACAGCGGCCAGGAGAAGAATGGTGATTCCAGTGTCTGATCCGTCGGGTGGGCAAGAAGCTGCACCTTGGTTCCGGAATGATGGCACTGTATGGGTCGCATAGAACCACCCCGAAGCGAAGGCTTGCAGAGTTACCGCCTCATGTTGGCAGGTATAGACAAGAGAGGATTTTCCACGGGTAAGTGATCACCAATCTGGTTGCTTAGAATGTCTTGAATTAGACGATATGTACAAATTGAACTTCCGCCGCGCCATCGAGGCAACTTCTCGGACTCGGTTGTCAGAGAAAGCCCGAGTCTGTGCAATGTTCCGCGCCGCCCGGCCCGTGGACCCAGTATTGACCGCCGGGCGGCTCGGATGCGCGTCATGCGAGCTGACCGCATTATTTGACTTGCCCAAGTAGCTTGGCGTCTCCACGGTAGCTTGGCACTCAGATGCCAGGGACGGATCATTCCATGGAAACTCGCGCCGTGAAACAGAATCGTGCCCTGGGCCGGTGCCAGCAGGCAAGGCAGGGCATCGTTGGAAGGTGGGTGATAGCCACAAGGTAGGCCAGTCGGCAAGGTGTGTATGTTCAGCACCTTCCACCAGGTTCCTGGGCTGCTTTCGGGAGACTGTTGGATAACGTCCGTGGCGGTGATTATGGAGCGCATTCGAAGCAGTTGCCCAGCCGTGTGATTTCCCCAAACGCCTTGCCATGCTGAAAGTAACGAAAATTATCCGTGGCTACCCATTATTCAAAATCTAGATCACTTGTCAGCGGCTGTCTTGGATGGCGCAAGGATCGCAACGACTCACCTGATTTCGTAGCTCCCCGCCCGCGTCATATACCTGACCCACTTCACACTGCTGTAGTTACTCTTCTCGAATACCTTGAGGTATCTGACCAACAGACCGCTGCTCGTAAACATCAAGAGGCTGAAGCTCATGCTCAGCGGAGGCCTACTCCACGTTTTTTGGTTGGTCATGGAGGTCAGCTCGGCCTCGGCGCTGAGCACGAACTCGCTCTGTCCGGTGAACCTTCCGATCTTCCACACTATATGGTTTTCTGCTGGCTCGTACTTGGCCTTCCCCTGTGTACATCGCTCGGTGATTCTGGCGGTGTTAAGGGGCGTGGGGATGCGGACGACGACATTGGTGGCGAACAACTTGGTGCCAAAGTTTGCCTTGACGCCGATGCTGTACTCGACCTTGGTCTTGCCGACCTCGTTGACGATGGCGTGGACCTTGAAGGGCAGGTTGATATTCTCGGTGGCACGGTAGCGCATGAGCTCGAACTCACCATCGGGGGGGACAAAGGAGATGATACGGTCGGAGTCGAACTTGCCCAGCTTGACGCACTGGTGGAACTGGCAGTCCTCGAGGGTCACACTACCAGCCGCTGCCTTGGTAGCCTTGGTGCCCATCCTGTTGCCGCTGGGGAGGCTGAGCAGCCCGTCGTTGTCGAGGAGAAGCCTGTCGTTGAGGCCGAACTTGCACTCGGGGGTGCCTGAGAGGTAGGCGCGCATGATGATCTGGCCTGTGACGTCGGCGCGCAGGACGGCGCCGGTAGCGGACATGAGCAGGTTGACGTCCTCGATGACATCGACAAAAGCCTCATTCTTGCGGTACTTGACGTCGGCCTTGCGCCAGGACAGGGCGCCGGTGGCCTGCATTGTGATCTTTGCCGAGTCCTCGAACTTGTTCTCCGACTTGACGCCCTCGGTGGTGATGTACATCTTGAGGGTGTCGGTCTCTGTGTTCTGCGGGTATCCGAAGTCGATGATCTCGTCGAGCAGCTCGTAGACCAGGACGAAGTTGTTCTTGACAGCCTCCTCGTCGAACTTGCCAAAGTAGCCGCGGCCGAGCTGGATCAGGCGGTAGAGGAACTCGAAGACGAGGGCGGCATTGGCGTTGCTCTTGGTGATGGCAACCAGGTAGATGTTCTCGTGCTTGACATGGCTGAAGGTGGTGCTGCCCAGGGTCAGGATGGGCGAGCGGACCTGGGCGTTGCTGATGACCTGGATGCGGAAGACATCGGCGAGCCGGGGGCGGCAGTCGTTGCGGAAGGCACGGAATATGAGGTTCTCGCCCTTCTGGTTGAAGATGAGGATCCCGGAGAGCATGGTGGAGGGAGGACTGCGCTGGCTGGGGCTGGGGCTGGGGCTGGAGCTGAGGCTGAGGCTGAGGCGGCGAGGAACATTGGCTGGCTTGTTTTGTCTTGTCTTGTCTTGTCTTAACTTGTCTTGTCTCGACGCGACTCGACTCGACTCGGCTCGAATCGACTCGACTCGGCTTGATTCAGGCGGTTGGGGAGGGGTGTGGCAGGTCGGCGATGCCACATTGAGACGGAGCTGTTGCTCTTCGCGCCGTTGCTTTTGCCCGCCGGGAGTGATGAGTAAGCCGACTCAGGGGTATTGGGGGTAATTGGGGGATGCAGGTACGGAGTACGGAGTACATGACATATTCTGCCGAGGTGGCAGGCACTGTCAGCCCTGTGCGCCCGACACATGTCGCCAGTTTTGGCCAACACCGTCAACCAGCCAACCTGCCAACCTGCACAACCCAATTGCTCCTACACAGCACGCACACATGCCCAGATCGTCACCCGCATTGCCAGTGTGCAGTGCTTTGCTGGCTGTGAGGTCTGTTGGTTGCCTGCCAACCTGCCTGCCCTGCTCGCATGGCCCTCTCCAGCGCCAGCTGCACCTCAGCTGCACCTCGCCTGCAACCTCGACTCTGAAGCCGAGCATGTGTTTCACGTCCGAAATCTACCTGGTCTAGACGCCGTCTCCCCGAGGGCCCGGACCGTGGCTCTGAGACTCTGACAGACAAGGGTCACGTCTCTGGGTGCACGGCCATGCATATCCCGTACCGCTTGCGCACCTCAAACCCGAGGACGCGTCTGCTATTGCACAAGGAATAATAGAAGCCATCGTCCTGCAACACTCAAGACTGTTCACCAGTCAGCCAGTGTGGTGTGTCCATGGCTTCTTTGCCCCACAATCCAGCAGCGTGCAGCATGCAGGCGAGCAAAAGCCAAGGCAAGGCCCCAGCAGCCCCGTCGGAGCTCAGCCCGCAACCAAGTCTGTGCCCTGCTGGAGAAGACGGATGGGCAGGCCAAAGGTGTAGAGAGACGATCACGGGCACTACACTAGATCAAAACTCTCCGGTGCACTGGATGCAGCTTGCTCATCGCAACAGGCCGGCTCACCAACCGGCCAAAACGCCGTCAAGTCAGCACATCCTCTGGCCGCCTCAACGTGGCCAGACAAGTGGCCCAGCAGAGAACATCTCCATTTGGAAGTCTGAAACATGCCATAGCGCCTCAGCATGATGAGCCTGGGAGAACCCGCCGTTGCATGTCCTGCAGCACGCCCTCGCCCTCGCCCTCGCCCTTGCCGACTTCCGATCATCAGCACGAGACTTTCATGTGCGCCGCAATTGACGCCAGATATCCAAACGTGGTGCAGCTGGATATCCCCACTGCCTTGCACTTTTCCTGCCGGGCCCGCAAGCTGTGCCGCAGCTGAGCATTCCTTCAACCATTCATGGAGCCTCACACCGCCCGGGCCGTTCATCATACCTAGTGTAGTCTAGGTATGCTGCACCAGAAGCTTCATCAGGAACGGGGCAGCCCACACTGCCTCATCAGCCGGGTCGACGTTGAAAACGTGCCTCTTCTGGCAGCTGCCACTGCAGACCTCCCGTCGCAGTCTAGTTTTTTGGCTCTGACAATCTAGAACCCAAAATACCAAACACACGGGACGATCTTGGATCCCGCCCACAATGCGGGCAGGCCCACCGGCATTGATGAGATCCACCTCCGCCATTGCCCAGTCGTCCCAAGGGGCCCCACTAGGTCCCGCTGCCTGCAGCCGTTGGTACGCAATAATGGGCAGGCCCCCAAACCAGTGTTTTTCTTGCTTCTCAACACAACCAGAGTTCCCATGGGATCCATTGGCCTGGAGCTTCAGCCGCATCCATGGGCGTGCTGACAATCCACTTGGTCCAATCCTTCTTGCCTGCACCATTTCTTACCTGGCCCAACAACAATATGCCCCCTTACAGTGCAGAACGTCAGCCAGGCTGCCAGGAGTGTACATGCAGTACTATGTACAATGCAGTGAAAATTCCAGCACCCAATAGACCATCCACGCGGCTTGCCGCCCTCGGCGAGTTCCTCGATCAGGTATCCGGGCTGCCGATCCTCCTGAGCCACGCAGGCAGGAGATGGCACGTAGCAGACAAAGCAAGCTGCCAGCTGCTGGCCGCCAGGCCGCCAGCAGATCCCAGGGAGCGGCCCCTTTTTCTTGGCCAACCTAGTTGAATTGAACTGCTGTTTCAAATGCTTCCACCACCGTCCCTACTGCCGGTCGCGAAAGTGGACCCTTACATTCGCTCCAATCTGACTGGCAGGACTGGGTCTCCCGATCTGCCCAGTCTCGCCAGTGTCCCTGGCACGGCCCTGGGCTGCCTGGCTGGTCCCTGGCACGGCCCAGTGCTTCCATTTCTGGCAGCCTTGATCATGATTCAATGGCTGAGCTGCGTCTGTGTGGGGACGGCTCAAGGACAGGGCAGGCTGCATTACACGAACGGCAGCCCATCCCAAATTATTATTTCCTCTCCTCGAAGCTCGCGCCGGGCTGGCATTTTTCTTATCCCCATCTCTGTCTGCATGACATCGCTCGCCGCCGTTGATCCCTTTAACTTTGAGCATCTCGATTCCCTCAAACCGTGCAACCGTCTCTTCTTACAAAGTTCCCTAGGTCTTGCTATTTAAGCTCTGGTCGCTCCCGTCACTATTTACATTCGCCTCCCCTGGTGGTGTTAGTCTTCCTGAATTCCCAGTCGTAAGTGTACTTACTCATAATTCACAGATAATTCGACCAGCCAGGCTGTCCCGAGCCTGAAGCTTCCAGAGCTCACCAGTGCCCTGCTCCTCTTTCGAGCTGTTCTCCGATTAACTTCACACCCAATATGGCGGAAGGCGGAGAATACCACGCTCCCAACACCACTGCCAACGGAGACGGCGATGTCGCCGCGCATCGCACACGCCGGCCATCCGATGAACAACCTCCTTTAGAGCAGGTTGAGTCCATACTGCGATCCAGAGCAAACACGCCGAATCCTTTCAGCCGGCAACATACGAGCTTAGACCTCGACGATTATTTTGTAAGCCGCCCTTCTCGTAGCTACGCTGCTACCGCGGTTCCAGTAGCGGGATGGCTGCTGTTGGCGGCGCAACAACTAGATGGATACGAGCCGCGGGGTCGTATCGATCCGTTGCTAACTGTATAATTTCCAGACTGGCCCACGAGACATTCTGAAGCATTCGAAATGGCCCATGTTCATGCAGATGCATGGCAGCATCTTGCCAAAAATGATAATACCGCTGTTAATCCTCGGTGGCTGGGCCTCGTGCATCACACTCGTCACGCGGCTCACAGACGTCAAACGTATGTCTAGGCCGACAACTCCGGTGAACTCGTGGAATGCTCGTCAAAGTGCTAACATACATGCTCCAATACAGTCAGCGTGCAATCGACCCTGCTCACGGTTACCGGTTTCGTCGTCAGTCTTGGCTTGAGCTTCCGCAACTCAAGTGCCTATGAGCGGTACATGGAGGGCCGAAAGTATTGGGCTCAGCTCATCTTGACGTCGCAAAATCTGGGACGCGTCTTCTGGGTCCACACCAAGGAACGCCCCGACAGTAAGGAGAAGGACATCCTTGCCAAGCTGTGAGCACAACCGTCCATCCTTGCCGCCGCTGACATTTGCTGACTCTCGTGGTCGTCTAGCACGGCGATGAACCTCCTTGTCGCATTCGCCGTCTCACTCAAGCACAAGCTCCGCTTCGAGCCCTACACTGACCACGAAGATCTGAAGAACCTTATCGGGCACCTGGATACGTTCGCTCAACAGGCGACCCTGGAGACTCCCGAGACCGCTCTGCCACGCAAGCACAACAAGCTAAGGGAGGCTGGCGAGTATCTCGGTGTGTCGTTCGCGGCCAGCAACCCCCGGAAGGCCATCAAGAAAGCTGTCCGGCCCCTGGGAAACCTGCCGTTGGAAATTCTGAGCTACCTGGCCTCCTATATTGATGAAGTCATTGAGGGCGGCCAGCTTTCCATCCCAATGCAACAGACTCTGGCCTGTGAGCTGAACCCCCGTTTTTGAATCGGCCGATGCGGTCTCCCATGCCTCGTTCACGACGACTGACTGACAGCATTCCTAGACAACAACCTAGCTGCACTTAACGACGTCCTCACTGGCACTGAGCGTGTGCTCACTACACCTCTGCCCATCGCATATGCCATTGCCATCTCGCAAATTACATGGGTATACGTGTTCCTCCTCCCGTTCCAGCTTGTCGGCGGTCTAGGCTGGGTGACGATCCCCGCAACCGTGGCGGCCGGCTACATCATCCTGGGCCTGTTATTTATTGGCCGCGAGATCGAGAACCCGTTCGGGCAGGACGTCAACGACCTGCCGATGGAGCTGTACTGCGCGCAGATCGCCTCGGAGCTGGACGTGATTGCGTCCAAGCCCAAGCCCCAGGCCCGCCAGTGGATCGAGACCCTCGACAACAAGGTGCTGTGGCCGCTGAGCCAGAGCGGCTGGAACGTGTGGATGCACCGTGGCGAGAGCAAGCTGCGCGAGGCGCTCACCACCAAGACGGAGCTGGGCTACGAGGACCGCCAGCCCGCGAGCAAGGCCGGCACCGAGACCAAGAGCGATGCGACAACTGCCATCAACAGCGTCTGATGAGAGCGTGGATGACATTCCGGGTGCGAATTGTGTGGTACAACTAGGTCTAGGCCAGGGGCGAATTTTCAGGTCATACTGTGGTCGCGAGCCACCTCGGAGGGAACCAGAGACTTGTGTTCCACCCATCTGAGTCGTTCTCGGCAAAGACGATCTGCCTTGCGCCGCGGCCGCCGCCGCCTATCTCCAAATACCCGTCCTTGATAATTGCGGCAAATTGTCCTGGGCACCCCTCTGTGGTGACAGACTGAGCGTTCAAAATTGGCGAATTGATTTTATTTGTCTTGTTGTTTTCAGCAGCACTGCCTGTTTCTATGCATTGCATTGCTGGCCCTCGAGGCCCGGTAAACATCACATGTGCGGCACCAGAAGACGTGGCTCAACAGCCCAATGCATTGGAGAAGGAAACACAAAATCGTCATGGTTCATCATAGATCACCATGCCACGTGGGGACGGCGTCATCGAATCACTTCTCTTTTTACACATCACGATAGCATCGGAGGCCACGCGAGCTGTCCCCATGTTGCGGCCGGCATTTCCCAAACCGCGATTTTGAGACATTGGGGTTCGAGGAGGGAGAGACATGTATCTTGACGTGTTTCGCGATGGTGCGACCCAGGTGGGATTCTCGCTAGCTTCCGGGGCTCGATTCGAAAAACATACTCTTCTATTCTCTTGTAATACATTCAGTTCTGTGTCTATCGTGGATGTTAAGAATGTAGAGCAAGGCAGTTTCCAATGTGAACCAGTGCTGTGAGATGATCAGACGACTGTTCTGCCTTTCTCTCTTGTGTGTGCGTATGGGGGTCGAATGATGTTGACAAGGCATCGAAGCTCGAAGCCGTATTCCCGAGCGCTCTGGCTTGTAAAGGCAAGGGTCGCACACGATCGATTATGCCGTGACCTTGGACCATGGAATCTGAGCTCCATCCGAGGTTGATGCCCGGGAAAGAGTCAGGATACCATGGCAGGATCGGCAGTTTCCGATCCGGGCGAGCTCGTCTCCCTCCCACCCGGCCTGGCGCGCATTCCATTCGGCTCGAGACAGGCCTTGCGGCTCCTCCCGGTTGCCCTTCAGGGACACCAGGGGTTGGTTCGTTGTGTAGTTTGTAACACCCTGGAAGACAACAAAGAAATGGATCGGGCTCTAGAAACAAACGACATGCTGCATGAGCCCATTGAGAGTTGTTAGCTCCCCGCCTCATCTGCCTCGGTTTGGTATTACAAGCTCTGAGCTGTGTGTTGCACCAGGTCAAGTCCGAGAAGCGGGACCGGCCGTGAGCAGGAAGGACTTGTGCATGGGTGGGATCAAGTCAGTATGGGCATCCGTACGCCTACCTAGGTAGTGCACTTTAAGTGGTGTGTTATATCCGTCTTCCATCAACGCCAGCGATGAGTTTCGGCAGTTCCGAAGGAATTGGCTAGTTGCCTCCACGTCTGAATTCCGGATTCGACGGATGATTTTGCTTTATGTGCTGCCAAACCAAGGTCTTGGCTGTTTCTGTTGATGTATTTTATTAGTAACTATAAAAATGTGAGAACAATACATGAGTGAGTGAGGCGGGGATTGAGCACTGTGCAGGGAGGCCTCATTTGAGCAGTAAAACTCCATTTTCAGTACCGAAAGACCTCAATCACACATAAAAGTCTCTTGTAATCACTCTCCTTGGGGTGATTAAAAAGCATATCGATTGATATAGTTGAATGTATTCATTTACCTTTGACGCTGCTGATGAAGGTTGGTGCAGGTAGCATCATAATCATGGGAGACGGGGGAGACGGTGGACTTGTTGATGCCGGCAATGAGTTGGCAATCAGTTGTACCAGTAGCAGGCATAACGATTTGCCTCCACCAAAAGAGGAGTCATAGTCAGCTAGGCTCATGGAGAGGGCCTGGTATAGTTGGATGTTCTAAGTTTCCACTATCAAAGTATGGGATGGTGAGAGGACTCTCAGTCTTGGCTAAATTTTCTTATGATCTCTCGTAGTGGTTCTTTTTGTGAAAAAAGTGAGAAACACAGTTGGAAAATGATTTTGAAAGAGAACGGATATTCGCAGGGTAAAAAACGGATGGTACAGGGTAAGTTTTTAATTTTTTTTAATTTTTATAAGTAATATCTATAAAATAGTTTTTTTAAAAAAATTCTTTTATTATTTATTATTATTTAATAAATATTCTATATTAGGAATAAGGTTATTAGAAATTATTATTTTATTTTTAATTTTAGTTTAATAAAATAATTTTTATTTTTATAGTATTTTATTATTATATAAATATAAGAGTTAAAATTTAAAAAATAATATTTTTAAATAGTCTATTTTTTCTATTATATTATAAAATATTTTTATTAGTTTAGAAAAAAGTCCCTTCTAAAGTTATAATATAAAATAAAAAGTAATAATAAAGTTACCCTATATTAGCCGAATTTAGCCCTGAACTATCCGTTTTTTGCCCTGTGAATATCCGTTCTCTTTTGAAAAGGATAATATGCAAAGTAAATAAAGTGGTATGAAGTTAGTCTCCCAGAAATGGCATGATGATTACAACTAGTGGGGCCAACAAGTGCAGAGATGGCTTCAAGTAAGGTAGAGCAGCACATTGCAAGATGTATCAAAGCGTTATTACCTCAAAGCATCAAGAGAACACTACAAGAGAATGTGATAACCATGGGAAAGAGGACTTGGAGGATTGGTGTGAGGTGAGGATAACATGGAAGATTTGAGTGGGGCAGCTGTCACTGGCGAGAGTTTGAGCTCATTTTTGCCATTGGCATTGAGAATGTAATTAATAGCCATTAGTTGCTTTCAGAAAGATGAAAGGGTACCGAATTCAGGTAGGTGTCTAGGCAAGTACCTAAGTACCTAGGTACTTTGTTACTTGGTATCTAGAGCTTATGATTTACAGGGTTGGCTTGGCTTTTCTGTTCTAAGTTGCTACCTAGGTACACACATTCACCTTCGACCACGCACTTGATCAGGAACCCTCGTATCAACAATCAGTTGAGCCATCCAAAAACCACCACCATCCTTTCTCTCTCATCCTCCTTGACACCAACCACCATCTGTCCTCTTCGATTGCCACGCTGTACCTGACACAGGGCCTCGAGACGGAGGGTCCCGTTGATCCAACATGAAGTCCTTGATGATTTTTGCGGGGGGCCTCCTTGGTCTTATCCCCACTGTTTTTGCAGGTCTCGGTCGTCCTGGCCCAGTTTCTTGGGCAAACACAAGCACCACTGCCAGCACCATCACTGCCAGCATCATCACTACCAACATCATCACTGCAAGTATCTCCTTCGTTCCTGTCCCAACTCCTTGGACAAACACAACCACCACCGCGTTGCCTGATTCGAAGGGTTGTGGACATGGCAGCTCCTCCGCAAGCCTAAACATTACCTCCTCCACCATCCCCTCTGCTCAGCCGAGCATCTACACCCCAATCCCGTCCGACAATACGGATCCTGTCAATTCCACCGTTCAGCCGATCCGTTGGCACCTCTACGGAATTCGGGCATCAGTCAACAAGAAGGCAGAGTCCGCCCAGTGAGTAGTCGCACCATGCTGCATTATTGGGTAGACCAGTGCGAAGTATTGCTAACGAGAACAAGTTACACGTTCAGGGCCGCTATCAAGCCCCCCTGCAGCAACTACAGTGTGGTATGCCAGCAGACCGTTCACACCGAAGAGGACCAACTTGCTGAAGTGCACAATACCAGATGCAGGAATCCAACTGGAACGTAAGCCTCTCTGCCTGTTCTACTGTGGAGGCAACAACAGCTGCTCCCTGGCGTTTTGAGGTGTCTTTGATGTTCCGGGCCGTGACTGACCCAATTACTCACGCAGGCCCTACAAAAACGCCTCGATCCCTGTCACCTTCCACTTCGAGTGGCGGCCTGACGTCAAGAACAGCTTTGGAGAGAAGGGCAACCTCCTAGTCATCAGGTCGAACTCACCCGGAAGTGCGCACGCCTGTCCATTGTTCCCCTATGATGCCTGCTGGGCTCAGGGAATACATTGGGTTCCCGAGAGTCAGATCGGATCAACGTTTGTAGGAGACAAATACATCGGTCCACACTCGATACATCTCAACGGCACCTACTGCAAAACCGGCATGCCGGAGTGTATCTGGTCCGAATACCTGTACTGAGGGAGAAATGGGCCACGAACGAGTCTGGCGATTTTGATGTTTCTCGATTGAGCAAGGGTCCATGACATATGTTCAGGTGTCTTGCAAAGGGTTTGGTTCTGATAGAGAGGTGCGATATGTGTCGCTAGCAAATCAAAACGAGAGTACAAGTCTGGGTTCAATATTGTGAGCACCAGCGCCACCACTCTCCAAAGGGAACGTCAAGAAAAAGAAAAAGAAAAAAGAAAAAAGGAATGATCCACAAAATTTGTAGTGTGCGGACCCAGAATGCCCGTGATTGAACCGAGAGCCCTGGAGGACCCCTCCCTTTGGTTGGGAACACAATAGCTGCTTGTATCAACGAGTTTGATTTCCTTGTTCATGCCATATGTGTGAAGCGTCGGGTGTTCCCAACAAGATCTCATGAGGATATTGCCCGTCTTTTGAGGTTCCCGATAACAACGTCTGGAGCAGAGAAAAGATTGGTCTGCCTGTGTATCAAGACCGCCTGATAGTCCCGTAATGTCTCTTCAACCCATTCCCTAAACTTGAGTCGCATCTGCCAAGGTCCCGTCGCGCCCTGCTCATTACGAAGTAAGCAGGCCGCAACTCCGTCCATGAATAGCGTGATCCCAATAGCCAATGGGCCGAAATCATCTCACGGGTCCTCCTTGCCTGTTCGTGGCTGAGGAACAGCGTGCACAGCTCACACGCGAACCCAACCTTGGAAGCACGAGGCTGGCCGCTCACCGCTGCGCCACGCCATGGGAGATCTGAGAAACCCCAGTGTTGGCGCCGAACAAGTACAGAGAATGCCAAAATCCGACAGACCTCAAGTGCTGTTGATCCGAAGTCAAAGTGCTGGTGTCACGTGCTTCGACGAGAACCGCAGCGGGTGGAGCCCCCGTGTGGTCGAATGCTCAAGTGCTGACAGCCAAGCATCCAGCTGCTTCAGGGCTGGAATCCCCTGCGGGTCCCAGCACCCCCTTTACTAGCTGCGCTTGATCGGCGCACCCACCACATCTGATCTCAAGTGCTGCAAGAGATCAGCCGGGTGCCAACTCTGATTACAACCAGACTGGAATCGAAGGGAACATGCGGCTTCTCAACGCCAAAACGCACAAGCTTGAAAGCTATGACGATGAGCAGGCTGTGCCGGGCGGGTACGCCATCTTATCTCATACCTGGGGCTGCCAAGATGAGGAGATATCCTTTGAGGACTTCAAGGAGTTCCAATATCGTCTAGGACAATCCTCGACAACTTCGTTGCCCTCATCCGACGAGATTCAGGCTGCGCGAGACTTTCTCCCCGAGTCCAAACGTCCCGGCTGGGCCAAAATCGACGGCACCTGCAACAAGGCCCTTGAGTGTAAGCATCGAGTTTTCCCTGCCATCCATGATGTCTTTCATGGTTTGAGACCTCTGCAGCAGGGCTAATGTCACCATCAGATGGCTTTACTTACGCTTGGGTCGACACATTCTGTATCGACAAGTCCAGCAGCGCCGAGCTGCAGGAGTCCATCAATTCCATGTTTCGGTGGTACGAAAAAGCCAGTGTGTGCTTTGCCTACCTTCCGGATGTCTCATCGCCAGATGGTGTTGAAAAGGCCGGCTCCGAGTTCCGGACGTCCAAATGGTTCACGCGCGGCTGGACGCTGCAAGAGCTCCTCGCCCCGTCGAGCCTGGAGTTCTTTGACAGGTCATGGGGCTTGATCGGCGTCAAGTCAGATCTATCTACAGTCATCCAGGAGGTGACGGGCATCAATTCCCAGTATATCATCGGAGTGCCCGCGTCGGCTGGCATGTCTGTTTATCAGTGTTTGTCCCGGGCCAGCGTGGCGGAAAGGATGTCTTGGGCTTCGCGTAGGCGCACCACAAGACCCGAGGACCTGGCATACTGTCTTTTGGGTATCTTCGACGTAAGCAACTTCTAGATCCACGTCTTGAGACAGGCGACGACCACTCCTTGCCACATTCTCATCGCGTTACTTCTTTGGATTCCTTGATGGCTAAGTCCCACTGCTGCAGATCAATATTCCAATGCTCTACGGCGAGGGCCTGCATGCCTTCAAGAGGCTGCAGGAGGAGATAATGAAGGTCTCGGACGACACGTCTCTATTCGCATGGGGACTTGGGAGAGTGTGGCATTCATCGGAGTCATCTAGCATCTTGGCCCCTGCCCCAGAATACTTTGAGCATTGCTCGGACATCGAGATCATGGACCTCGTCGACTTTAAACGTCCATCGTTCCAGCTGTCTCAGCAGGGTCTGGTGGTCGATCTCCCGATAGTGCAGGACCCGATGTTTGATAACATCTCATATCTCATACTCCACTGCGGCATCACCTCTGATTCTGATCAACACGTGAGCCTCGTCGCCGTCCCAATCGTCTCCACTCGTGCGGCTGAGTCCCACCGTGAATGGGACGCTGATGGGAATTTCATCCGACCTATATGGTGCACGCCCAAGCTCGTGTCGACAACTTTTCTCGATGCGGCGAAGACGGCGAGGGCGCTCATTGTCAGGTCCTCGCCGGCCAACGACCACCTTTGGACCATCCCAATCTCCCTGAAGGCGCCCCGAGAGTCCGAAGAGGGCTCGCAATGGAAGCTTATTGGCCTGTATCCTCCACAACCAACAAAGCAGGGGGGCTGCCTCGTATCGCTCTATGAATTCCCGTATGTTGCCCGCGCAAGCAGTCGGCAGGTTCACCTGGTCCAGCTGTCACAACCCACGCCCGAGACTCCAACGCAACCTCACAAGGATTCAAAATTCACAACACCGCCTAAAGACGGCATGGTTTCCCTCCACATCGACACTGAATTCGGAGCTTTCCTCTTGCTCCTGAACTACGACATCGCGGGGCCACGCGATATCAAATCCGGCGGGGCCGTTCTTTCGTTCGGATACTGGTCGTCTCTGAAGTCAATGAGTTGCCGCCTGTTTCCTTGTCCGAGACACAAAGGTGTCGAGGGTATGCAGAAGTTTGTGGCTCGGATGTCTCTGAGGTCTGAGGGAGTGGGCGAGATCAAATCCTCAGACGTCGATGGCGACGAATACAGGGCTCGTTTTGCTCTTCCTGGCTCCAAAGGATACCTGGAAGTGTTCTGGGAGACGAAGACTGTCGCCCAGGAGGATCGGCGCCAGGGCCGAACTGGGGATCAGATCCATCGCATAAGCGTTGTGCAAATACTTGTCACTAAAGGACAACTCAAGTCTTTGTCGTCACGAGCGCACTGATATGTCTAACCGTCATCGAGCACAACTTGACA
The DNA here is from genome assembly GCF_019321695.1 of Diaporthe batatas. Taxonomy (NCBI): domain Eukaryota; kingdom Fungi; phylum Ascomycota; class Sordariomycetes; order Diaporthales; family Diaporthaceae; genus Diaporthe; species Diaporthe batatas. The sequence continues at coordinate 628,012 of NW_025408561.1, read as the reverse complement.
CACGTGATTTTGATGCACTGCAGGCATAAATGCCTGAGTGTCACTAGATAAAAAACCAAAAAGACAAACTGAATCATGTGAGCCTGTGTGTTCGGGCCAAGAACACAACCATCTAATCTGTGTTCGCGTCTAGATTCAAATGTTCCTACAGAGCCATCCATAGGATTCCAGTCTCTTATTTAGGAAGTATGCAGATATCAAGAACCTAGGTATTGACGTAAACTGTCTTCGGAAGTGTTATTGTCGAATTTCCCTGCTCAGTGGTCCACATAGCAGCCCTCAATGGAAGTAAGCACATGAAGCAGCGACAACAGTCTGTCAATTTTATTAACCGGTGGCAGAGTAAGACGCGTTCTAATGGCAGCGGTTAATTTTGCAACATGGGCAACCTGGTGAATCCTTGAATCGACTAAAACTTGGTGCTCACACCTGTTTCAATGCCGCCACGGCACATGTGCAGCACGGGTATATGGAACTGTGATATCGGGCGTCACTACCCGTTGGCGCGACCTCGGGATTTGTTGTGGTGTCACCCCACAGTCTTCTCCGACCTCACTTGCCCGCTTTTGGGTTTGAACGCGCCCCAATCCCCTGGTTGTTTGGGACTGCTTGTGTGCATTCACAGATTTCGATCAGAACTAACCCGAGCTGCCGGGTCAGGATCATCGCTCGGTGATTGGTAATGGAGCGAAGCAAAGCAGATCCCTTAAATTGTTGCTTTCCACATGTAATGTTGTCGTGAGTCCATAGTTACGCGACATCATTTGATGCTCACATCCTCATGTTGTTTCCAGCCATCGTCATGAACCCGCAAGACTCGTTCGTTTGGACGACGTTCCAGCCCGACTCCTTTTGGGCGCGGAAGCGCAACGTTGTGCTCAAGAATACAATACCGTTCCAGCTTGAAATGCTTAAGGCCACTGGGAGGTATGACGCATTCGATCTCCAATGGCACCCCATATACGATGACGAGCCCGCTACTTGGCCAGTGCCCAAGCATCTTTTCTGGGACTCAGATGTCGGCAAGTGGATCGAAGGTCTTGCTTACTTCGGTGATCTCGAGGCGGGAGATTCGACCCTTTTGGATGAGTCCGCCAAGGATCTTGTCCAGAAGATTATCAAGGCTCAGCAGGCGGATGGCTACGTGAACATACACTTCACCGTGGTCGCCCCAAAAGAGCGCTTCACCAACCTGCGAGACCTACATGAGCTGTACAATGCCGGACATCTCATCGAGGGTGCTCTTGCCCATCAGTTACGGTTTAAGTCGGACGATTTCATGAGGCCGGTGAAGAAATACATCGAGTTACTGCACAAGACATTCGGACCTAGCGATGGACAGATCCATGGTTACCCAGGCCATCCAGAAATCGAATTAGCGCTCATCAGGTTCTATAAGAGGACTGGTGACAAGAAAGCTCTTGATCTTGCTGAATACTTCATACAAGAGCGAGGCAACCCAACTGGAGCAGACGGAAAGCACTACTACGACGTTGAAGCCTCTGCCCGTGGAGAGAGTATCCATACTGCGCCATCGTATTATCCGGCTGCGCGAAGCTACTGGTGCGTCCATCTATCACAGGAACCCGGAATAGGTTTATAAGTTAAGTCTTTGCAGGTATAATCAGGCGCACACGCCGATTCTCAAACAAGAGACCATCGAGGGCCACTCGGTTAGAGCAATGTATCTACTGACCGCCGTTGCTGACATGGCCGTCCTTGATCCCAAGAAGTTTGGGCCGAGCTACCTACCCGCTCTCACAAGACTCTGGGACAACATGGTGAATAAGAGAATGTATCTGACAGGCGGAATTGGAGCTATCAGTAAATGGGAAGGTTTCGGAATTGACTACTTCCTCCCTCAGTCTACTGACGAAGGCGGTTGCTATGCCGAGACTTGTGCCGCCATTGGCGTCATGATGCTGGCAGAGAGGATGCTCCAGGTATAACTACGATGCCGATCAGAAAGGGCATCTTGGATCATACTGACATCTCCCAGATCGAGCTTGATCGCAGCTACACTGACGTCCTCGAACGTGCCCTTTACAACGCCATGCTGACTGGCATGTCTGTCGATGGTAAGGCATTTACCTACGTCAACCAACTCGCCACATCAGAGGAGGATGCATCCAACAAGCGTGAGGAGTGGTTCGAATGCGCTTGCTGTCCCCCGAACGTGGCGAGAGTCCTCGGACACATCGGAGGATACTTGTGGACAGCAAAGACAAACTCGGAGGGATCAGTCACGATCAATGTTCACCTGTACGCTTCTGCGTTGCTCGATTACACAGTGGAAGGCACTAAAGGCGAGGTCAAACTACGTCAGACAACCAGTTACCCGTGGGAGGGCAGCGTCGACTTTGAGCTAGAGACTGTTTCTGGCCTCGAAGTAGACATCAATATCAGGATACCCAGTTGGGCGGGTGACGCTTGGGAGGTGATTATCTGATTAACACGATCTATCCGCAGGGTAAGACCTCACTAATCGCGTTGATAACAGATCACCCCCAAGCCTCCATCGAAATCCCTTAGCAAGGGCTACTTGCATCTTGACATGGGTTTTCTGAAGAGTAACTCATCGTTCAAACTAAACGTGCCCGTTACTCCCCGCCTTATCCGCCCACATCCGTTCACACTACAGCGAGTCGTCGCCCTCGCTCGGGGTCCACTGGTTTACTGCCTCGAGGATGTCGACCACTCATGGGTCAATGATCACTTCAAGTCGCTTGCACTAGCGCCGGGAGTCACTCAGGCTGCAGATGCTGGTAACTTGCGCGAATGCATTGTTGAGGAAGAAAAAAGAGACTTGCCGCTCGGCGAGACGTACGTCGGCGTAACGATCAAGAAAGGCGGGCTCGTTATCCCACAAGAGGACTTGCTACCGTGTTTGGAATCTAAGGGCTTAGGGTCCCTGATACGAGGCATGACTGGCGTCGACCTTCACTTTGTGCCATACTGGGCGAGAGCTAATCGGGGTGGAAAGGGTCAGATGCGCGTTGGCATCAGAACGTTGGACGGATAGATACCTAGGTACGGTTCAAATGAGAAGACCACCTCGCAATACAATATAACTTTAGTTAGTGCCTAGTCGGAAGAAATTTTGAAACATGATAGACCCTTGCGAAAGAATACCTAGGTAATTATCAGGTAGCCTAAAGTTTTCCCGGTTCACGTCCAAAGAGGGAGACAAGGCAGAGGGGCAAATTACCAATCCACGGTCAACAAATTATCCGGAACCATACTTTTACTTGTACCGGGTTACAACATTTCTCTTTAAACCAACAAAGAACATACTTACTGCTAAATTACAACCCGTCAAGCAGCCTGCTATGAACCTTGTTCGCACTTTGAATACCATCACGGGCACCACATAGAGGTGCTGAGACACAGATCGCGTGTGTATTAATTAAGAAACGGTATTTTATGAAAGGCTACTGCCCGGCATCGATATTTATTCATCAGTTCCAGTTTCATATACCTAGGTACCCAAATTAGTCCACCATATTGTGGCATGAATGAATGTCTCGTCCATCACAGAACTATCACTCTCATTATCGTGAATCTCGGAGTCTGTGAAGGCCGACTTCCATACCACTAAAGAGAAACTATTTTTTGAAAATCATGAAAACTATAGCAAGGCTTTCTAATAGAAGCATAGCATTCTTCATAGATGGAGCGGACCTTGATGCCGGCACTGATAAGCCTCGACACGACCCAGACAAGGCACACGGAACCATCTGCCATGTGCATGACTTGCCAACAAGAGGAAGCTAATATCCAAATAGATTCTAGCCTCAAGAAATACAGTGAAATAGTTGTTCTCAGCTGACATGTTCGATGTGAGCACCATCATGCGCGTGCTTGTCCGAGATAGAGCCTGCAACGGATTTTGCCGACGTATCGACTGCGAATTGGTCCACTGTGGTATACTTGAACTTGCGTGCAGGGACGTGATTGTCAAACATTAAATCAATCTCTCCAAAAGTGCGTCCTTTTGTCTCGGGCAGGCGAAACCAGCACCAGATGTTGCAGAGCAAGTTAGTGCCGGCGTAGAACAAACCGGCTTTAGCGCCCCAGTTCCAGGCTTTAAACTCGATATTAGCGAATTGCCTAAATATTCTGACTGGACCGTTGAATATACTCACCAGTCGCAGAAATCATGCGTGGAGTAACTGAGTTGCTGAAAATGCCGGTGACATTGTAAACAAAACGGCCGATGGTGATGGTCTTGTATCTCAGGCGTCCGGAGGGTGTCTCGGCGACGATAGGGTAGCAGACTGGACCTATAGTCGTCATGTTTGCCAGCGTAGACATTACGAGCAGAATTCCGATAGCAAGCTGGGACTGTTGGCTGGTGTAGAAGCCAAGTCCACCTATGGCAACAAGACAGAAGAACATGAAAGTCATTCCCCCCATCTAATGGTGACGTTAGCCCTGCTACCTAGGTACGGATCCTGAACCTTTGCATTCCAGGACATTTCAGAACAAGAAAGACGGGAGGTTGTGACAGATGGATGAGAAGTGGGGCTTACGTATAAGGTGGCCCTTCCTAGGCGAGGCATGAGCAGCCAGCAGATCGCACCCCCAACAATGTAACATGCCGACAGCGAGATATTGAGGTCAAAGGCCTGGACCTCATTGAACCCAGCTGCTTCGAGAAAAACTACCGAAAAGCCCAGAACGGCGTTGCCGCAGAGGATCTGAGCAGCCCAAACAACGCAATTGATTTCTGTGCGTCGCAGGTTGGTCCCTTTGAAGCAGTCGGCAAAGCTTGCATTTTCTGTCTCGGCCTTCTCCAGCTCGGTCGTGTATGTGATGTATGCCAAGTTGTACTCGACCTGCTGATGCCGGCCAGGAGTGTCCTGGCGCAGCTTCGTGAGTGCCTGACGGGCCTCTTCCATCTTGCCACGGCGTACACAGTTCCAGGGCGACTCTGGCGCGAGGTACGCAGCAATGAACAATGGGATCGGCCAGACCCACTGCAGTGCAAATGGTAGCCTCCATCCAAGGTCACCTTCGACGTTGACGACGGCCCGAACCACACCTGAGGAAAGCAGGATGCCACCGCCCCAGCACATGCAGACATAGGCGGTGACGTAAGGGCGGAGAATGGTGGGGACGACTTCAGACGCATACGAGGTCGAAAGTGTTTGGAAGACACCCCAGGGAATTCCGCAGATGAATTCCCCAAAAGCGAGGACGGATAGGGACGGGGCAAAAAACGGTATGACTGTTACCAGACAGGGCGTGTTAATCTTCTGATTGATAGGACGAAGAAAGTACTCGGCTCCAGAATACCACCAGATGACAAAGATGGGATACTTGGGTATCGTGTAGGGACGAGAGCGGTACATACAGATGGCGGCCAGCATCCATACCATGAAGGTCATCATAGTCCGACGACACCCAAATTTGTCCTGTGCGTAGGTATTGATGGCCAAGCCGACAAGTTGTCCAATCACAGCCGAATTAGAAAGAACTGATTGCCATTGCGCCGTGATGACTTTAGTGTCGGTCGCTGCGTCGTAAGTACCGAAACGATTCTGGAACTGAGTCTGTCCGTAGAAAGAGTTGATCTGAAATGAGGATGATATCAGTCACCAACTCCTTCCCGACTGTCCTTGCTTCCCAGTATCACTGAGATATACTAACAATCACCAGATCGTAGCCTTCCATAACCAGACTGGTCGACAATATCATGGCCCAGAAGCATGCTTTCTTATACTTCTTAATCGCTTCCTTGATGGTGAGCTGCCTGTCAGCAGAATCGGCCTCTTGGGCTTGGCGTATCAGGTCATGAGTATGCTCCGAGTTGAAGCCTAGGACTCTGATCTCGTCTTTGGTTGGTACGACAACCTTTTCTTTCGCCATATTGACAGCCTCCCACAGGTTCCAGGGTTGATAGTATATGATGCGTTGGGCAGATGCTTAGGTAGACACAAATGGATTGATTTGAGGTACCATTACATTGGACACAACTGGTTGCTCAGAGGAAGCCTGCGTTGATTACAGCTCGAGGGGCCCTAGCCAATGTGTTATACGGAACGGTTCGCGTGCCTGAAAATATGCCGTCTCTTAAGACCGTAGACTACGCAGTCACCCCACAAATGATCCCGAAGCGCCTCACGGAACAGGGCTATTTGAGAGTGCCTCTATTTGGCTAGAACAACTTGAACAGTAAGTCCCTCAAGCCATACCCAATGGGATGCAACCGTGGCCCCCTTTGCTTTCAACGGGGAGAGTGAAGGCTAGGATTGGGACGGGTTTGGCCCAGCCCGAGAGTAAAGATTGTATTGATGTGTCTCTGGGGGGAGAAAGCCTCCATACTGGTCGCTAAGAATGTGCCTCCTTGAAAACACCCCGCCTAGCCCCAATCGCTCCTTCCTGGTACTACAAGAGCCAGGGATCGCCTCGCATCAGGTGAGACCTAACACAACGTCGGGCTCGGGTGGGGGTGGGGGTGGGGATGGTACTACTCCGTCGGCGGCGGAGGTGGTGCCAGCAGAAGCGGGCCAACCAGCGCTGGACCATCGACCTAACAAGGCTGTTTTTAGTGTGGCGCTAAAGGAAAATAGAGGGCGCGGAGATGCCGGGGCTCATGTTGTTCGGGGTTGCGGCGGGCTGGCTGGAGGAGCACTCGTTGAGGACGAATGGTACAAAGCTGAGCCGCGATGGGAATCACCGCAAAACAGAGGTGCTATGCTGTGCACATGCAATCACGGGCAGCAAAGAGGACGTTCCGTTTTGGAATTTCTTGGATTCTCTACTCTGTAATGTATTTATTTGAGTACTAAGATGTGAGTATGAAGGCGCCATGTATGTCCTTGGATGTATACGGAATAGAAGCGAAAATAGCTCCCTCGGGAAATTTCGCATCTTACAAGACACATATTAGTGTGGTTTCGCTTCTATTCCATATATGTCCGAGGACATACATGGCGCCTTCATACGGTGGTAAGATGTTGCTTTACCTAGGTATATTTGGCCAATGGTGAGGACTATACAGGTGTTAGGATAGATCGGCCTGATTGGGATACTGTTTAAATACTCAAGTCTTTCCGGATGTAACTGATTGCTTGTTGTCTCTTCTGATATCTACGCCATCGGAATGCCTTCAGGTGGTACTGGTTGCAACCTTTCCTCCAAGCTCGGCCCCACTTGTACCCACTGTGAGTTCTGACTGCAAAAGTCGACAAGACGTGTGAGAATATTCAGGTATTGATCTCTGATGGGCCATCTATCCAGAGTGGCCAGCAGCTTGCGCCCTTCCTTCAGCATTCGAAGTGGCCCATTAGCGGAGGTGATATTACCCACTCCCATGATGGTAGCCGTCATGGACCTGCCTCGCTTAATGAAAATTTGCACGAGCTCGTCGTCGCATGGACGATCAAGTCGGATCGAGGAGATGTCGTCGACATCACAGTCCTCATCCTCGCGCTGAGGATAGACGATGTTCCCATTCGAGCCGCGCAACACTTGCTGCGGAGGACAAAGACTGCCGTACGCCCACACAACGAGTGTCACTAGGAACACTTTGGTCGGTTCATAGAATGCATCCAGGGAATACCGTCTGACGTGCCAGAAAAATACACCGCAGTGCACGAGCGCGAGGCGTGCCTTGAACTGGTCCTCCGTGATCCACTTCCGCACCTGTTGGCACTCCGCACGGATTCGTTGTGCAGAGTCGCTATGACTTATGTTCTCTGACACTAGCAGGTCCGCCAATTTACGTATCGATTCGTAAGGTGCGAGGAGAACAACCCTGGCGAAATGCAGATGGAGGACGGTCGCTGTCTCAGTCCCAGCTTTGGCGATATCGCTGTTTGCGATCCAGTGGAGCACGTCCAAGCAATCACACGCTGCGTTCCTCCACTGGTTGTAAAGGGGAATCTGTGGTAACCAGACTGGACCGGTGAGATCTTGTGACTCGGCGTCTCCTTTTCGAGACGAGGGCGTCCAGCGAAGTAAAGATCGGTTGAGTAATGTGCCGACGTCCCAAGTCTGACAATACAGTCCGTTGATCAGAAGGATCCGTGCGAAGTCTCCGGTGTTTTTCAGGAGTCGCTTTTCCACATATAGTATCTTCAATGCCTTCTCTAGAGTCGGCTGCTTAACGGAAGCCTGCACTTCAGCTCCTCCAGCCTCCCAGATATCTTCGGTGCATGGCAAAAGAATGTCCGCGAATTTCAGCAGCAGGCTCGACTGTGTATCGAAATGGTACCGAGACATGCTTTCAAGCATCCAGACTGCATGGCAGAGTCTTCGCACACCCTCGGATAGTAGCCAGACCCCTCGATCCTGGAACCCGACTTTTTCCTGTAATATGGCGGAGTGATGCTGATGCAATGACCTATACTCGTTGACCAGGCTTTCGAGTGATACCAATCTGTGTCTGTCCAGCCGTTTCGAGCCGCAATACGCCAAGCCAATATAGTTGAGGAGTTTCGATTGGACCAAACCCAGTGATTCTAAGGTCAAAGGTTCCATCGTGAAGATTGCCCCTTGTTGTCGCAAGACCCGCCAAAGGAATTCATGAAGAGCAATGGCGAGTTCTGTGTCTCCCGCATCTAAATACTGACTCCCAATGGCTGCCATAGCCAGCTTGATAACCCAGTATGAGGCGTTGCCATTTTCATGCTCAAAATGAACCAGTGGGAGAACTTTGGGATCAAAGCGCTGTCTGTACAGCGTGAGAAGCGTTGTGAAGGCAGAAATAGTTGGAAGCTCAGTAGAAATGAACGGCCTGTCATTAACGTGACCATTGGCTGTCAAGCAGTGATCCTGAAATGCTTGGAGCATCGTACAGTACTGCTCAGGGCTCATCGGCCTCACCGAGGTGTTTAAGTGCTCTCCCGGATCGTCTGGTATACGGGTCAGCAAAAGGTTGAAGCCATCCGGTTCTGGTGCCTTCAGCACAAATTCCGAAGTGGTGCCTGAGGGCTCCCTGGGGTCTCCCTCGCCAAATATCCGGTTGGCGTACCGCCCATTTCGCGGTTGCCTGGCTCCTTTGTTGTCCACATAGAACGTTGCAGGAGTTTGAGTGTCGTGAGAATCCGAGAGACCCCCTGTGATTGAAATCGTCCGGTTGGAGACAGTTTGCATTATTTGGCTTCCAGATAGGGTTTGATCAGGCACGCTGCTGACGTCGGTAAGTGAGCTCCAGTAAGGCTCGTGTGAACTCATTTGGTTATAATCGAATTCGGCCAGGTCAAATTCCATTGATGGTGAAACCCAGTTCAAGGTAGATATCATATATGTGTTGCTCTCTTCAAGTTGCGGTGTCAAATCGACAGGTTGAGCATGCGGCTGGATGAAAGTGTTCGGTTGCGTGCGTTGCGCTAGTGACATGATCATTGCTGAACTGTGCTGCTGTGACTCAGTCGTCAGATTTGACTGCATGCCGTCACTACGCGGGCCGTTGTATTGATTATGCTCGTATGCAGCTGGAGCTTCCCCTTCTGAAAGACCGTCGCGAGGTTCAATGCCCTCGGGGACTGTGCAGGTCAGCGACCTCTGTCGGCATCTGATGCATGGTGGCGAGCCACTGCATTTGACGCGAGAGGCGGCACATCTTGTACACGCGCGGAACCTTCGTAATGGTACGTGGTGGCGATGGACATTTTGATGCTATAACGAGTCAACTATAGTGGTAACGTAAAAGGAAAAGAACCTTGGAATGCTACTGACGCGATCGAGAGCGTCTCTGTACTCATTTAGCATCAGCAAGGGTTTTCCTCGTTAAAACATAACACGATCAGGTAGTGGGAGAGCGTACTTTCGGCTAAATCTCCTGCCACAGACATTGCAGACACGATTCCTTTCTTTGGTATGCGTCGCCTCATGTCGCTTTAGGTGCTCGACCCGGTCGAATTGCCGCGAGCATATAGGGCAGGCTTGTGGTAAGGAAGATGGGGTTCGAGACGAACTGTCCATTATCACGAGAGGGAAAACAGAGACAAGGCAACTAACTATCCTCAATACATCAATTGCAGTCAAGTCGGCGCTACCTTCTATGTAAGGGGGAAGGTTTGAGGGGATTACGAAAGGAAGGCTAAGGTCCTAAAGTACCCTAGGGTGGGTGGGTAAATAAGCTATACTAGATGACGTAGGAAGCCAGTTAGGGGCCCTAGTTATCCACACACATACACTTAATACATCCATCTATAAACTAAGGCTATAAATCCATACCTAGGTAGCATTCCTAATGAAGAATAAATTTCAACTGCTAGTAACTCGTTATGTGAGCATTTAAATCTTATAGTTCGGTGTTTTAACGTTAAGGGGTTCGGAGCTTTATTATTAAGCTTCTCCGCGCCCTAAAAGCGGACCCGAGCGTGTTAGTACCGTGTGTTAAAGATAATTATTACTTTAGAATTAAACTAGTATAGTAGTTATTAATTTACTTCTAATCTCTCTCTTTATATATATAATATAAAGATTATTTTTATAAATAATTATTTTATAAATTAATAAATATTTAAAGCTTTTAAGCTAGTATTAAATAGTATATAACGGCGGTAATAACGACTTTTAAATCCTAGTATACCTATAATAAGCATAGTGGTCATTTAAAATTAATTTATATAATTTATACTATCTTAGAATTTTAAGATTAAGATTTAGTAGAGTGAGATCAATGTGACTTTACACATTAAGAAAACCCTCTATATCCATTCTATAACCCATTGCAATGGATTCTTTTAAGCGTCATGCACAAGTGGGCTCATCATATTGATTTGCTGGTCATATTGCTACAACATTAGGGACAAGGGTAACATCACTGGTAGTGTACTAGCCATACCATCCTTTTACTACTAGGCACCACTTTTCAGTTATCTCACAAGTCCCAAACAAACAATGTTGTTATTCCTGAAGGTTGTCTGATACCTGCCTTTCTGTACTCTGATTCTCTATATCGCACTACCAGTCCCCAGCAAGTGAAATATTGGGCACTGGGACGCTCTCCACACGGAATACACTTGTCAGCTCTCTCACTTTGTCCAAAGCATCCTCCAACCAATATCCCTGGTCATCTTTCACGTCAGATCGACCAATGCGCTCGGGTTCCAACGAGCGCCAAAGTAGCTTGCGATTCGGCGATGGCTCGAGGACGACTTGTGATCTGTGATCCAGGGCCGGCGAGATGAGTGACAACCGGGTATGGAAGACATTCGCGGGTATGGCCACTATATACCTCGTGGAGCTCCACCCACACTTCTGGTAGAGCTCTCTCATCATGTTATCAATGGGGCTCATCATGGCTGGTTCAGAATGCCGTACTATGTCGTTGACAGCCATCTGAGGTGGAAACCATTCGCCGAGAAGGGTCAGGTGGAGATATCTGAGATGTGGGAGAGCTCTCGGTAGTTGATCGAGCAGCGACGAGAACCTACGCCAGCCTTCAAACCGCGGCTCAGCTGAGATGTCTTGGTCTGTGACTGGTGGTCGTGCCACCTGACCCAGGTCCCAACACATCTCGACTGAGTGGACGATAGATAGAGCCTCTGTGGGCAAGAGGCGAGGGAGATGTTGGATGAGTGTCATGCCGGAGAAATGGAAACGGTTTGTAGAATACAGAATATCAATCCCTTCAGTATACCTATAAGTATGCATAGACGAATGAGTCAGCTATCCTGAATGAACCTGGGGCGGACCAGACACCACTGGCATGGGCTTGAGGCCAGCCTGCACGGGTGGGGAAAGGGTACCTACGCCTCTCGACAAGACAGGAGCCATCCCATAACGCCCAGAAAACACCTTGATATATCCCAGATCTCACCAGGTGGCCTATCACAAGACTGAGGTCGCCTGCGGAGACACGAGTCCGTGGCGGGATGACTAGGCAAATCTTTCGAACGCTCCAGGAAATCCACCGGATCTCGGTGGCATACGCAGCTATAATACCTCCAGGCGCGGGGTTGCCTGGAGTCGCGCGAGGGCGGATGCTCGTTATATAAGATATCAACTCCGCCAGCGTGCATTGTCGTTCTGCGGGACCTGGCCCGCAGCGGCCGGTCGTACCTTAAGTCTATGTGAACGGCTCGTTCGCCGAACGCCTCGATTAGAATAATCCTGCGCAGGTCCGAAGGTAGACGCTCGAAGAAGATGCCATTATGTGAAGATGCAACTGTTGTGAGTATCTCTTGTGTGGTCGTGTTCTCGCCTGATGAAGGTGATGGCGGCAGAAATGGCAAAGGAGGTATCGACTCGGTGCCATGGCCCTCTTGCCAGAATTGACGCTGCGCCCAGCTTAAGATTGAATTCCACATTATGCCAAAGTGCGGTAAATGTTGTCTTGAAAGCCCAACGGCGCGGTATTTACTCTTTGTGTCGACAACAGGTACAGCATGCCGAGACTGAGAGTCGCTAGGAAGTCTGACCGGACGTGTCAGCTGCTGGGCATCCGAGTCACCTACCTGATTGGAGATTAATACCCGGGGGTCAGACCGTCGGTTACCCCCTACGCCTCCTGGCGTAGGGGGTGCCAAAACCCCCGCACAGCTAAAACATAGAGTTAATTTTACTGCCTTGGGCTATCTGCTGCTTCTGCAGGTAAGCTTACTGCCGTGATGCCCTGTAGGGGGCAAACTTTAGAAACACCTGGGTCTCCGGCAGGCAGCGGTACGGAGCACTTCGAGGCCGATTGCAAGAACTGATAGCGTTGATGGAAGGGTTGGCGTGCATTCTCCTTGTGTTCGAGGTGGGGACGAGCTCTGAGTACTTAGTACCTGAGTATGTAAAGCACAATCAAAGCTGCACAGCATTCCTTGCAGTCATTTGCAGGTGTTTCAAACATTGTACCAGTGTAGCCCAAGAAGGGTGCTTGTTGTCTATACAGCCCCCAACCCCCCTTCTTGGTCATGATAACATCCCGACCCAGTCGGAGTCAAGAACAACTAACTGACAGTAGCAGGAGTGCATCAGGCAGGCCCTGAGCTGAAACGAAAGGCCCAACATGCCAGCCGCGGAGAGGATTTGCCAATACCTGTGTGCGTAACCATAGCCAATCTCGGATCAGGGGTCGGATCCTTCTCGCCAACTGAGTGATCGATCCCCGTGCCTAAAGCCCTTCCAGTCCCAGCACACGAGCATGTGCAATACCTCTTCAAACAATTTCGATTTCCTCTGAGAGGGTGCAACCGCCAGTGCTGGTCCCGGCCCCGCACTGCTAATCCCCCATAATGGCTTCCTCGACAGTGCCTGGAGTTACGACTGTGTATATGACACGGCCAATTCTTGGCCCGCTCACGACCGTTTTCACAGCGCCGCCAGAATGCACCTTCGCCGCGGTCCGCGGCACAGCTCCCAACATCGGCTTCAGAGCGCAGACATGCAATGGCAATGGATTGGCCGATGAATCCACTTGTTGGCCGGAGACCGTCGCTCCTGCACCATCACCCATAACACCTTTCCATGGCTGGGGCTTCTACTCGCCTGGGTTATCGTGTCCGGCCGGGCACACAACTGCTTGTGAAGCTACACAAGGCCAATTTGCAGGCTGGGCAACGCAGTATGCACTGGGGGAGGGAGAAACGGCAGTTGGCTGTTGTCCGACGTACGTATTGGCCGCGAGCTCTATGCCCGAAAGGCCGAGCGTGATGTTAACCCACATATAAAGAGAACGGAAATTCGCGTACCTAAAATCGAAAGGTGTATACCCAACTGTAACTAAGTAGTGCCTATATATATATATAAATTTATTTTAATTAGGGTTTATTATAGTAATTAATAAGGTTATTATATATAATTATTATTTAGTAATATTTTTTTATTAATTTATAAAAGTAAGGTAGAAAATTATATAAATTATATACTTTATAGTTAAATTTAGTAATATTTTAAGTATAATTTATATTTAATTATATATATATTTTAATTTTTAGTTATATATTTTTATTATTGTTAGTAATATTATTTATAGTTAGGTTTACTTATAGTAATTAGTTAATAGTCCTTTATATTCTATATATTACTTTTAACTATTAATAGAGTACTTAAAAATATATTTAAAGGAGTAAATTATTATTTTAATTAGTAATTTACTTATTTTATAAGCCTTATTATTAGCTATTAGTTTTATTAAATAGTTACTTATTAAGTATTATTACTATAAGTATTTTTAGTTTAAGGACTATAGGGTTAAGTTATTTTATTTTTAAACTAAATTTATTTATTAAAGAAAGGTTATTATTATTTTTATTTTATTATTTAATTTACTTTTAAGTTAGTAGTTATTAACTTTATCTTTTATTTATTACAGTTATTATTTAACTTTTATTTTATTTTAAAATATTTATTTTATTAATTATAAATATAGTTATTTTATAAAGGTATTCTTTAATTAATCTAATTTATTTTAATAAGTAAATTATAAATAAAGGGTTTTTAATTAATAAATTATAATTAAACTAAAAGAATTTATATATATTAACTTTTTAAAGGGTTATTTAACTTTTTTATTAATAATTTAATTAATATAAATTAAGCTATATTATATAAATATAAAATAAATATAAATTAATTATAAATAGGTACCTTATAAAATTTTACTTTTAAGTATTTATAAGGTATATTTTTAGTATTTAAGAGAAGATTTAAAGTTATTTATAAAATCTATATTAAAAGGTTTTTAATTATTTTTATTTATTAAATTTTTAAAGAAAAATATTTTTAATATACTTTTTTAATTAAAAGTTATAAGTAATATTTTTAAAGCTTTATAAATAGTTTTAATAAAGTAGAGAATATTTTTATTTTATAGTTTAAATAGATTTTAAGCTTTTAATATATACTTTCTATTAAAAATATTATATATAAATTAAAGTTAAAAACTTTATAAATTTTATAAGTTATTTATTTAACTATAACCTTTCTTTTTATTTATATAATAGGTTTTTAAATACTAAATTATTACTTATTAATTTAAAAACTCTTTTTATAGGTAGTATTAAGTTAAATTAACGACTTAATAATTAGTTAAATACTTTATAAACTTAAATAAATTAAATAAAGTTTAATAAATATAGAGAATTTTATTTAGGATTTTTAATAAGATTATTATTTTATTTTTATTAAAATATTAAATAAGGCTATATTTTTATTTTTATTTTTAAATTCTTTTATTATTAACTTTCTTTTTTATACTTTATAAATTTAATATTTTTATTATTTCTTTTAATATTAAAATAATATTTATATTAATATAAAGAATATAAAATTAATAATAAATATAAAAATATATATTTAATAATATTAATTAAAATAGTATTATAATTAATAATAATAATCTTTAAATTTATAGTTTTATATTTTATTAATAATAATTTAATTTATTTTAAAACTATTAAAAGTTTATTTTTTTATTATTAATAATATTTTAAAATAAAGATAAGTTTTTTTATATATATTATAATTATACTTTAAAAATATAATATTTTTATTATTAATTATATAAATATAATTAAAAAGAAATACTATAAAAATATTACTTTTAAATTTATATAATTTATTATTTTTATATTAAAAATATTAATAATATTTTTTTATTTTAAATTTAATAATATTAATAATTTTATTTTTAAAGTTAATTTAATATTATTTATATTAATATATAAATATTTTAGCTTTCTTTCCTTTATTTTATTAGTTAAAACTTTATTATATTAGATTTTAATATTATTATAAAATATTTTTATTAAAGTATAAATTTAAGTTTTTAACTTTATTATAAAAGGTTATATATAGTTTAGGAAAGGAATTTATATTAATTTAATATTAATTTAATTTAACTTTATTTTATTTTAAATATTACTTAAAGTTTATAATAAATATACTTCCTTTTAAATTATAAACCTTTATTTATTTATTATAATTTTAATTATATAAATAAATCCTTATTAAATATAGTTAACTTTAATTATAATATTATTATAAGTAGTTAAAATTAAAAATTATTATATATTATAATTATAAATTAAAACTTTTAATATAACTTTAAATTATAAAAATTATTAATTAATTAATTAACTTTATAATTTTATTTAATTTAACTTTAAACTTTTATAAATATTATATTTATTATTAAAAACTTTAAGAATATAAAAGATTAAAAATATTAAAAGGTAGTAATTATTAATAATAATATTATAATTTTAATTATAATAATCTACTTATTATTATAGTTTAAGTTTAAAGTAATTAAATACTTATATTATTAATTATAATACTTAAAAAATAATATTTAAATAAATATAATAAAAATTTAATTTTTAATTAATAGTTTTTAATATTTAAATAGTTAATTTAACTTATAATAGTATAATAGTTAGAGAGTATAATTAGGTAGGAAGAGAATTTATTATAGGGTATAATAGAGGGGATATAAAAAAATACTTTTTAGGTAGTATAATAAAATAAAATAAAGTCTTTTAATTAGTTGGGGTACTATTTAGTTATAGTTAGGTATGTGCCTTCTGATTTTAGGTATGTGAATTTCCGTTCTCTATATAAAGTGGCTTCAGTTGTGCGAAGTTCGGAAGTTTCTAGACTTGCGTCTCGACCGCCTTTGAGCCGGTACTAACGGCCAGTTGCTCTGGAGGCAGCTTCGTCTCGTCAAACTATGGAACGTTTCCGATCCCCTACACGAGCACTAACGCCCAGAATACGTCAACAGCAACATTGTCCAGCCTTCTCATCGCGGCACCCATGATCCAAATCAATTGGAGGAGCCAGGATCGGATGGACGCAGCTCAGAGCCCCCCTAACCCCACGGCTTCCAGATGGAGTTCGGCTCCAGCTTCAAGCAGCAGCTCTATTTCAGCAGGAGCCTTGGCTGGGGCTGTCATCGCTGGAGTCGTGGTCCTCTTCGCTATAGCAATGACAATCTTCACCCTCAGAAGGCGCAGCAGGGCACGTGCTCATAACCATGCGCAGCCGACGAGCCACACGATGATGTTCTCAAAACAGCACAACCAGGAGGAGGCCGTGCCAAGCGCGTCGGAGCTGTCATCAGGTTATGTCCCTCCTGAGATGCCCGCGTACCGCCCTCCCGCCGAGTTGCCGGGCTCACTACACGGGCCTCATGTGGCACAGCGCCATTCTTAGCAGCCGGTACTTCTTGGTCGTTCTTGGTGACGGAGGACTTGTCTATAGATAATGGCAGAAGCCTTGGATATTCTCGAGGCTGCACGATGGGGATGAATATTACTGAGTCGGGCTTTTTGTAACTCTAACCCGCAACCTTCTATGGAATAGCAATCGTTGGTTGATTCTCACAGTTGCCGCTGTGCCCGTTTAGTTGAAGACTACCGTCTTCGTGATGTTGAGGAACACCCTCCTCTCAGCGACCCATTTCACCGCAGCCGCTAGAACCTGGCTTTCAACATTGGAGCCTTCCTCGACTAGATCCTTCGGGCTCATGCTGTGGTCGACGCGGGCCACACGCTGCTCGATGATGGGGCCCTCGTCCAGGTCGGCCGTGACGAAATGTGCCGTCGCACCGATGATCTTGACGCCGCGCTCGTAGGCCTGGTGGTATGGCTTGGCTCCCTTGAAGGATGGCAGGAAGCTGTGGTGGATGTTGATGATCTTCCCGCTCATGGCCGCGCACAGCATAGGTGACAAGACCTGCATGTAGCGGGCCAGGACGACCAGCTCAATGTTGTGCTTGCGCACCAGCTCGAGTATCTGGCCCTCCTGCTGCGACTTGGTGTCCTTGGTGACGGGGAGGTGGTGGAACTCGATGCCGTAGCTCCTGGCCAGGGACTCGAACTCGGGGTGGTTCGACACGATGACGGGGACCTCGATCCGCAGCTGGCCCGTCTTGGCCCGGAACAGCAGGTCGTTGAGGCAGTGCCCGATCTTGGACACCATGATGAGCACGCGGGTCTTTTGCGCCACGGGCCGGATCTCGTAGTCCATCTGAAGCTCGGCGGCCAAGGCTTGGAAGGGCGCAGTGAGGGTGTCTACCGACGGCGTGGGCCCAAAGTGGACGCGCATGAAGAACTTGTTGGAGACGGGGTCGGAGAACTGCTGGAGGTCTATGATGTTGACATTGTTGGCGGCGAAGACGCCGGTGACTGAGTGGACGATGCCCGGCTTGTCCGGACAGGACAGGGTGAGGATATAATCATCGCCTTGCGAGGCTGCCATGGTGGGCGACTGGTGTCGGCTGGAAGGTGGTGTTGAAGTTGGCCAGGTCCAGGTCGTCCGTCACTCACGCTGCTACAACAGCCACAGGCTCGTAATCGAAGGTGTATGTATGTGTATATACCTAGGTATGCGTCTGTTCTTCTATGACAATTGCTTGCGGCTCCCGGGTCCCTAGTCGACGTTGCTGTCGGTCGATTCCAAAATGCTACGGCACCGGTCGACCGGTCGGCTTGGTGGCACGAGTCGCTCGCAGAATTTGAATGGGCCGTGTCTGTTTGGTGGATTTTATGGGGTCTCCCCTGTGCGTGGAAGAAGGCCCGCCCACGCTGCTCTGTCATTTGCGGAGCAGACTCTTCCGCTAGAAGATTTTTGTCGGTCCGTCATCGGCATCAACATTAAGGTCCGGGTCTTCCACTGTTTGATGTCAGAAGCCCACCATCCGGATCTATACTCATTACGGAGCAGACAGCACTTGAGGTGTTTGCAATAGGTAGTTGTTAGTCTTGGCCCTCCGATTCACCGCCGACACCCCTGCTGCCTTCCTATTAGCTGTCCATTGGAAGATGCTCGTCCACGGGGCGCCTACCACAGCAAATGGGCATGGTGAAACCATTGCACTTGGCCTCTTTTGTGTTGGCCAATTCTGAGGATCAGAGCCAAGGTCCCACAATAGTGTTGCTCATTTCACAAGTGTAATGTGAAAACTTTGCCATTCTTGAACGCCATCAAAGGCTGGACAAACTGCTCTGTGCTCATCACTGTATTCTGTAGGTGCATCTTCTTCCTCGGGCATATTTGCAATCTGTTTGGGCCCAGACTCCTGGCAGATGCAACCCAGAAGGTGCATTGCATCCCAGCCCTGGTAACTGTTATAGAACATTGCATTTGTCATTTTCTGCCCATCTATGGTCTGTGGGTGATTACCATCTTGAGTAATAAGTAGTCTTCATCGTTGAACCTTCTCTGATCCCCAGACTTTTGGCCAAATCAAATTGGGTCTCTCTCATTAATACAACTCATACTGGCGTCTCAGAGCCAACTGAACTTAGCACGTCATGATAGAAACATCTGAACGGATGATCTCTTGACACAGCTAGTTCTGATCAACTTCATTGGATTTGGGGCCTAAGCCAGATTTTTACTTTGAACTTCCCTTTGTACTTGATCTGGAGGAGCCGCTCTTGGTGCTTGCTGGGTTGGACTTGATGGCAGTGGTGCTGGCATTCCGGTCGGCACCTCCCATATTTTGCAGGGAGATGCTGCTTCCCTTCTTCTTTCCCTGGCTCTTGCCCTGGTACGGATTTTGATCGGTCGCACTCTTGCTCCCTTTGCCCCCTCCCAGCTTTGTTGGATAACTGGGCATGTTGATGGTATCTTCTTTTGTGGTGTCTCGGAGTGGTAAATGTTGTGTTGTGAGTCTGCTGTCTTTCGCCGTGGCTCATCTCCCGTTGGAGCTGAGGCTTTCCGATGCTTGCCTGGGTGGAATCCCAAGTTTGCTCGTCTTGGTTGGACGCATGTGCTATCTCAGGTGGGTCTTGGCTTTTCTTTCTTTCTTGCTTGCTGCGGGATAAATGGAAAAGGAGGGTTTGATATTGCCTGTATTCACATGTATTTATATCTGTAATTTTTTCTGTGGCCATGAAGCGCACTTTGCTGCTGGTCACTGGCCCGCCTACATCATCCATATAACACAAATTGCGGCTGACGGTGTGACTGCCCCAAAGTATTCATATTTTTACATCTCCATGACAAACCTTAATCAAGTGCTCAGAAATATTTTCATGTCACAGTGCCTTAGAGAAAAGACAATTGTCCCAACCCCTTGCCTCTGCCAGTGGTAGGTTGAATGGAGCCACATCGGGAGATTTCCAACAACACTGTTGTCTACATCAGTCACAATGCATAGTAAGTCAGGTTGAGATACGGAATTGTGCTAGTGAAGCATTGCTAATCAACATTTGAAGCATTTGGGCAAACGTTTTGGCATCTCGCACACATATCTAGGTACTTGGGTACCCCTATGGCTCAGCGAGGCAGAAGCAGACAGAACATTTGAAGTTAATTGAGTATATCTATACATAAACACGCTTGCTCCTGTCGCAGACTTACCATGAGCTCCCCGAATGTTAAGCACGGCATTTCTATCCCGAGCCTGAAGGTACGACGAGCTGGATAGAGCAACCTTGGAAGGCCACGAGAAGCAACTTCCCACCACATGCAACAAGGAATGCCGAAAGGGGCAAAACACAAGTACGTGAATAATGTGCTAACTTTTCTCTGGTTTCGCCCCTTTTAAACCCCACCAAAGAGCCTTGGTCGGGTGGAATTTACAGGGTGTTTATTTAGCGGTTGAGGGTTTGGCCTGTCTGGCCTGGAGTTACCCGACTTCACTCTGTGACGTCCAACTCCTCGTAGTACCTGTAGATCCCCTGGCTGTACTTTTGACGCCTGTCACTTGCCATGTATTCCTTGATGTTAGGCCGCTCTTTTACAGCGTCGTACAGAGCGAAGACGTCTTTGTAGTCGCCAGAATCTGCCAGTTTCTTGACGGCCTTGGGAAACATGAACTTGAGGCCGTCCAGGCACTGCCAGTGAACAATGGTCAGGTGGAAAAACTTCCCAACAATGCGGCCTCAAACCAAATTCATAAAAGACTTACATGGAACAGCACTAGGTCGGCATAGGTCAGCTTTCCACCGTACAGCCATGGGCCATCTCCGCTCGCCTTGCCCTTAAGTACACGCTCGAAGTAGCCGATGAACTTGGGAAGGCGGTTAGCGACGAAATCCTTGGTCTTCCTCAGGGACTCTTCCTTCTGATCTTCGTAGTAAAGGCCGGTGGCGATGGGGTGGTGGCAGTCATGCGGCTCGTTGCTGAGGCCATCTAACGCAGTGAGGGCGAGCTCGTTGACGATGAACAAGCCGTCCTCGTCATCGTCGCCAGGCTTGGGGGCAAGGCCCAGCTTTGGACCAAGGTAGAGCAGGATGTTGGGGGTCTGGCTGATGGTGAGGTCACCATGCTTCAGGATAGGTGGTGCCAGGGGGGGAGGGCTGGTGTCGTCTCCTGTGTTGCTGGAATCGATCTGGGCCAGCACCTCGTTGACGCCGTCCTTGATGTGTGCGGTGTCTGTGTATGAGGCTCCAGCTTCCTCGAGGGCGAGGCGCACGTGCTCGCCTCGGCCGGGGATTCCGGGCCAGTAGACGAGGTGGTAGGGGACGTCCTTGGAGGACCTTTGGCGCTTGGCGGCGGGGGTGGACATGGCGACCTAGGTGGTGTTTGGAGAGGAAGAGAGTGGTCTGGGAGATGGTTGATGCAAGTGTGAGTGTTGAACGGGTTGGGGATATGGTGTTGCCGTGGAATGAATGGGCTGACATGAATTGAGGGCAGGACGAGACGCATCACGAGAGGTGCGGGGAGCTCGTTACGTCAGACGCTTGTCAGGACCATTCGGCAGACATACCTAGGAACCTGAGTACCTAGGCATGTATATACTGTAGGCTTAATAGAGTCCTGTGCTGTATAGCCTATACTGCTGGTTACATACTGCATGCAGGCAGCATCTGAAGCTCCACCAGGAATACCACACGCACCACTCGACTATTCGTCATGGTGTTTTGTTGCCCCCAAACCGCACCTGCCACAATCTCATCGGCTACTGCTCTGGGCCCTGAACCCAAGGAGGTGATGGGACTGGCCCGTGCCGAGCGGGAAACGGGGACAGGGGCGGGGCGGGGGCTGATAAGATCCGGTGACGTGAGCAGGGGTCTTGGCGCTACGGCAGGTGCAGATGCGAGCTGCAGGGTGCCCGTCCATCTGCAAGGCACCTTGCGATTGCGATGACGGCAGACGGCAGACGGTTGAACTGCCCCGTCTCGTCAGCCCGTCAGCCCTTCTTCAGGTTCCTCCTTCGCAGACGGATCGGCCCAGGCGTTCTTGATCACATGAGTCGCCAGATCGCCTCAGCTGCATCTCCCCAGCTGCATCTCCCCCATCCCCAGTAGGTGATCAAGTCCTGGCTGGTTGTCGTCCTGTGTGACACACCATGAAACCAAAACGGCATAGGGTGGAGGCACACCTGACGCAGTGCCAACCCTCTGCCACCCACCCGCACCGACTTGGGCAGGTCCACGGCTGTCACGGCTGATCTTGCATCCTCCGACGAGCGAGATGCCACTTTGTCCAGGTGTGCGAAGCGTCATTGCCCAGGACCAATAGCTCCCCCACTAGTGTAGGGCCGTCTCTGGCGTCCTGGACTTGACCTTGTGGGGGCCATCAGCCAGAATAGCAGCTCACGGGCTGCACGCCTCCAGCCTCCAGCCTGCTGCCTGCTGCCTGCTGCCTCCTGCTCGCTCCTGGCTCATGGCAGGGCTCCTGCATGCCATGGCTCGTCATGGTCACAAGGCTTGGGAGGCAGGCAGACTACAGATATCAAGTGCCAGGCCCCCCCCCCCCATTCTCTATTAACCCACCTGATCCGATAGCCACCATCAACTCTTGACTACTCGCTACCGTCTGGGTACCTACCTACGACTTCACTCGCCTCCTGCTCTACTGACCTGCCATCCACACGTGAACAAGCATCAGCCTCAGCCTCTGCCTCCCGGAACAGTCACCTCCTACACACACACACACATCCACATACTTGCCACTTGCCTCGACCTCTATATATCAGTAGACAGACAGCCTTTGCGGGCTCCCACTCCGCCCACTATGGAGACCCTACGATATTCCACCTCGACCTTTAGCGCCGACAAAATGCAGCACAAGACACGTCGCCAGAGCAAGTTCCCAGATGTTGAGGCCAGCCTGCAGGCCTCGACCCCTTCCAACTTCAAGACCTTCCGCCCTGTGCAACCAAGGCGGCTGGTCTCCGACCCCGTCGCGAATATCTTGTCCTATCTAGGCCCGCGCAACCCTTGGCCCCAGCCTGTTTCCAAGGACGACGAGTTATGGTTGTTCGACAACACTGCCTTCCCTGTGACAAAGAAAGAGAAGGGCGGGAAAGAGGTCCACACATGGAACGCAGAATTCGTTGCCGCTGTCTTCTCCCAGGACCCCTCATGCACCGTCAGCGACGTCGTCGTGCAGATTGCCGACAAGATTGGCCTAGCCGATGACGACGAGGCCAAAAGGACCATCGAGGAGAGGTTGCGCCCGTTCCTCATGGACATACAGCCTGGGAAGCAGGTCTTGGCTCTGCATGGGGGCGAGACCCACCTCAAGTTCAGCTCGGGGAGTAGGAACGGCATAAGCACCGACGTCAAAGCCATTCCGGCCGCACCAGCAGGCATGGTCGTTCCAACCACAGCCCAGGTGCCAGAGGGTGTAACGGGGTTATTGCAGAGCAAGACCTTCTTCTCCGACCCAGACGGCTGGGCCGTGATATCAGGTGTGTACACTCCGAGACTCCAGCTCTTCATGCATTCGCTAATTTAGTGTGCGTAGACGTCGACGACACCATCAAGATCACACAGACGAGTGACCCCATCGGCATCTTACGGAGCACATTCGTGAACAAGCCAGAGCCTGTTGCTGGCATGCCTGAGCTATACAAGTTCATCCAGTCCGAGATTACCTCGGCGTCACCTTGGTTCTATTTGTCCGCGTCACCATACAATCTCTATCCGTTCTTGCGCGAGTTCCGAGATGCCTACTACCCCCAGGGCCAATTACTGCTGCGAGATGCCTCTTGGATGAGCATACCCGGCCTGCTTTCCAACCTGACGCTCGGCACCGAGGGCTACAAGGTGGATCGCATGAAGAAACTCCACGGCTGGCTTCCCAAGAAGAAGATGCTCTGCATCGGCGACAGCACCCAGAGTGACCCCGAGGCATACGGAGAGATTTACCGCGCGCATCCAGAGTGGGTCAAGGCAATTTTCATCAGGAAGGTGACGGACATTGCTGCCATTGGGATCGAGGAGAAGAACAAGGACGAGCGGTTCCAGGCTGCCTTCAAGGACGTGCCGACAACGGTCTGGCGCGTGTTTTCAGAACCTGACGAGTTGTATGATGTTATCAGAGAGCTCGTCGCTGCCAAGGACTCATAGGAACCAGTTCGTGGCGACGTTGTGACCAAGGAGCATAGAAGGATTACGCTGCGTCGCCTTCGGAGAAGCACCTTTACTCGGGGTCGATGATTGTTTGTTGATCACCCGGCTCCTCCTCTCCCACTTTCGCCTGCCTTGATGCGCTGCTGGGCGCGGCACTTAGTACATATATATATACCCTTAGCGACTTTTGCTCATCGAAGAAGAACAGAGCACTTAGCTAGAAATTTTTATAATATTAGGATGTCTTGCTGATTCCGGGTATACAATCCTTGTTTGTGTACATTTCTTACGGCGAAGTCTCGAATGGTTGATTTTGGTCGTGTGATGCACACTAAGTCGTCTTCAGACTGTGAATTCGAGCCCAGAACCGACACATCTTGTCAGGCCGTGAATCGTAGGTTTTGGGACAAGTAGTACGTCCCTGAAATCTTCAAAGTCACACTGTCACAAAGGGAGTATTCTGAAACAACTCCCCCCCCCCCCCGCGTTTTTCTTTAATACTTGTCACGGGCGACTCAGACACTACTGGGCTTTCCAAGAAACCGACGGGTGATTATGTTGCGTTACTCAACCTTCTTAAACGAGCTAGCAAAGGCACCTACCTACCAGTACATTTTGTGCCGCCGTCGATCGTTTATGTCTCATCGGGACCAGCCTATTAAATATTATCAGGGTCTTGATCAACGGTCATATGCATGAACGGACGGCTTAACGTCAAGAGGATACCTAGGAAGGACACTGTGATTGGCTTGGTATTAACAAAGAGACTGTTCAGGCCATGCATGACTCAGAAAGCTTTGAATCAATTGCTTTGTTTCTCGCTTTCGAGCTGATTCAGCTACGTAGATACCTACATATGTAGGTATGCTCGCCTAGCGGCAAACCTCACATGGTAAACTCTCTTGGTCGATTGTGAAGTTACACAGGCTCGCTATTTGTCAGTCTTAAGAGGTCTTCCTGAGAGTCAGCATAAGCAGGTCTTACTACTATCGCTGTAATCCACATAATATGCGAATCTCAAATGTCGTGCCTATAGGTACAAATGAACCTTGGAAATATGTATTCTGGATATCTACATACGAATATTATCCCATATCTCAAATGCCCACGTCGTGTTTTACCGCCTACTCAGCTCTCACAGTCGAGGCGAATCAGCTGCATTGCCGGAAGTACCCCCATCCTACTTGGATATTATGACTATTTAAACGGTCTTGGGTGCAAAGCCCAGGCGGGGGGTGGAGGAGCCGTCAAAGACCACCAGGGCAGCCTTGAGGGCGACGTCACCAAAGATGTTGATGCCGATTCCGGAGCTGCTCTGGATGCCGCCGAAGCAGGTGGAGCTACCGGTGGAGACGGCGCCGTAGTTGATGACCTTGCCGGGAATGGTGATGCGGGCAGAGCCGACGCCAAAGGTGAAGGAAGGCGGGGTGGCGCTGCAGGGGAACACGTAGCCGCCGTACGTGTTGCTGTTCTGGGAGCCGGAGATCTGCTTGTAGTAGGCGCTCACGATGGAGGTGGGCAGGTACAGCAGGGTCGTGCCGGTGTCAGCGATGCCGTCGATCGAGGTCGACACGAAGGAGGCTGAGCCCACGGAGTATCCGGTGGAGACAAACTCCCAGAAGCCCTGACGCGTGCTGACCGAGGTGTAGGTGATGGACCCGGTGTGCGCGCTGTCGTCAATGAAGCCGAAGTTGTATGTACCGGCTATAATGACATGTTAGGCGTCAAATTGTTCGTGCTTTTGGGCTTATATTTCTTTGAGTTTGGAGGTGAAAAAAGGTAGACCACTTACCAGCATGGTACTTCAGATCGGCGGTGAAGACTGGGGAGTCCAGGCTCGCCTTGGCGTTGTCGAAGAAGGTCTTCTGCTGGGTTGGGGAGACAGTGTTCAGACTGCTGAAGGCGAGACCGAGGAGACCATCAATCTCGGCCTCGGAAGTGAACGAACTCGACACAGTGGTTGCGACCTCGACGGCCTGGTTGGCCACCGACAGGCCACCAACGGCGACCGTGTCAGTGTAAACCTTCCCGCTCGAGGATGAGCCATCGCCATACGTGATGCTCCAGCTGGCGCCGCTCAGGGACTTGGCGGTGCTGCTCTTGGAGGGGTCGTAGACGGCCTGGCCCTTGACCTGGCTGGAAGGCGTAGAGGTAGAGAAAACCCACAGATCAGAGGAGCCAGTATCGAAGTCCAGGTTCAGGGTCTGAGGCGGCGTGCCGATCTGCACGGGGGTCACGTAGGCATCGTCAAACGAGTCGATGGGCGTGGCGCTGGCAGAGCCGGTGGCACGACCCTCGAGACCAAGCTCGGCGGTGATGTTGGCAACAGCAGCCTCGAGCCAGTCAGGCACGGGCTTGCCATACTTCAGGTACGTCTTCTTGACCGACAGAGCGCCATTGAACTTGTAGTTGGGGTTGGGGACCTGCTTGAAGGAGGCCTTGCCCGGGCCCAGGTTGTCCGGGGTGTTGGACGGGGTTCCGATGTGAAGGCCGGAGGGGGCGCTCACGGCAGAGCTGGCGAGAGCTGCTGCCACCAGGGCTGTCTTGACGCTGGGTGCCATTGTGGTGTTGAGAAGACGGCGGTGGGGTGTCAAGTGGGGGATGTCAAGAGGCAGGAGGGTCACAACCAAGGCGGGACAAGACAATACCAAGACAAGACAAGCACTGAGGCCAAGAGACTAGGACCAACGATGGTGAGGGCCAAGGAGCAGATGCAGAGGGCTGGAGTTCAAGGCTGGCTTCCAAGAGATCAGCCGGCTTGGCCTGCATCTTTATATCTGTGGGAGTGGTGTCTGCTTCCCCTCCTGGACCACTTTGGCCACTCAACAACACAACACCATACGACACCGCACGGCACGTAGTCCGTACACACAACCGGCTGGCCTGCCATGTCGGACCGGGGGGTGGAGGCTGCTATGCCAAGTCGGGACTCCTCCATGTTGTGTTGCAACCTCTCTTCTCGCCAGGCCAGGGGCGATAAGGCCTTGGCGATGTTGCCATATCTCGTGATATAGCTAGTCCTCGGCAGTGCAACCAAACACATGCTGCCTACCTGCCACGATAGGGCCTTGTCCGTCCAGCCAGCCTGCCAGCCAGCCAGCCTCTCAGCCTGCACGCCGGCACCAGGACCCCAGGTAACCAGGTAACCAGGCCCTGCAGGCCAAGAAGGCGCACGTCTGAGAAGGCAGGCAGGAGGAGGCACAGGATGACCCACTTGGTCGGCCGGCCGAGGGCGAGGGCGTAATGGGGCCCCTCCAATGATGAGCCGATCCGTGGACGACGATCATTGAGGAGGCAGACAGGCAGATTGGCAGAATGCAGGCATCACGACCAAATCAAAAACCAGATGACAGGCGTCAAGGGGGGGTCGGTGCATGAGGGGATGGGCCTCCCCCCTCCCCCCACCCCCCACACACTCCCGGAGACCCTCTGTTGATCTGGAGCTTCCTGACCGGTAGTTGGGGGAAATCGATAGACACATCCACCTAGCCGCCCAGCCGCCCAGCCAGACAGCCAGACAGCCAGACAGAGCTCGAGCCGGCGTTTGCAGATCTGGGATCGACGCTGTGCTGCACTAGCTGACTAGCAGACTTGGAGGGGAGGCGGGCAGCTGGCGGGGCCAGGGGGGCCAAGAGGGCAGGAGGGGAGTGCACGGGAGGAGGCTCTCGAGTCGAGTGCGAGGCAGCTTGTGCGAGGTTGCGGAGGTGTGTACCAAGGTACCTAGGTATGTATTGACAGATGCCCCAGAGGACCTTCTGGATCAGGTCTAGCCCGTATTTCGTGCTCTGTCGACCTCAACGAGCCTCTCATTGTCGTCAACCCCCGTTCATTTCCAGCTGGCTGGCTGGCAGCCAGTCAAGATCTGGTTCACAGGACCGAACCTGGGAAAACCTGGAACCTTGGGGTGTACCTAGGTACCTAGGTACCTAGATAGTTGCCAAGGCTGAGAGCACAGAAGGGGACCCGTCCAGAAGCCACCTTCCAGAACAGGAATCTGGAGCGGGTGGCATGTTATTGGCGGTTGGGGAGGGGTCGAAATTGGCTGATTGGGTCCGTGTATGCGGCCGAATATCAAGTACTGCTCAACTGCTCTGCTGCTCTGCTGCTCTTGGTGGTAGAGGTTGAAAGTTTGCCCCCAGATAAGCATAAAACCTAATTTAAAGTCCCGGCCAATTGCGGCGACTTTCCGCCACCCGATCTGCCTGATCTTGGCGGTTGGCCAGGATGGGGGCAAGGGGCGAAATTGGTCCAAACTGCTGCTGCTTGGTCTGCAGGTCTGCAGTCGCGTCCCTGCCAGCCCTGCCTGGCAGCCCTGGTCGAGAGCTGGTCCCTGCCCAGCTGCCCAGGTACTCACTCAGTCCTGCACACAAGGGTGACCACGACCAAAGCTTGCAAAGTCAATCAATCCGATGCGCTCACTTCAAATGGGCTGATAGGAACCGCTGCCTCATCTCAGGATCATCCGAGAAATGACCTTGGAAGGCAGGGGATTCTCCAGCAGTCTACTCCGCATTCTTGCATGGCATTGGCACTCACTCGTGCGAGAGCTGCCTATTCTGGCAGGCTACAGCCGAGGCCAGTTCCACCCTCGGGCCCTTCGTCCCATGTCACGGCCTGTTTACTTTCCTCTCCTGTCCTGGCTCAGCTGCCGCCTCTTCAAGCTGCCTTCGTCTGGCCTGACTTGCCTGACTCTGCCAGCAGGCTCACTCCGCCGGGTGGGGACAGCAGTGACACGGGCCAAGATATCATTACGCTCCAGTATGACAACAGCCCGGCCTGCATCACATGCAAGCCAGATACAATCAGCATGGCCAATGGGCCTCGATGCGCCCGCAAATGCAGACCTCGAAGTGTTGCATCCTCCAACTCTGCCCACCCATCCTGCCTGCCTACATAAGTAGGTGCCCCCTAAAGACCCTAATAAAGACCCAATATCACCTGTTCGTATCACGTCGCCCGTCGTTAAAATCTCGAGCGTCCGTCATGCCTCATCTGCTTATGAGGCTCTGCGCCTTACCACCCACCATCTGCATGCCCAGCATTCGCCAAGAGCAATCAAGCACCTGGGCACCAGGCCATCTGGCTTGGCATTCTGCCCTCTGGATCTGCCAAGTTTGTGACGACTTGATTAGAGGTGGCTGTCACTGATAGCAAGGTGTGAGTGGGGTGTGGTCCCGTCCTTTGTGGTGTAGCTACCATTCGTCGATTGCAGAGACGGCGCATGGGTCATGCTCAGGTGTCCTCAAGGAAATGCATATCCGTAAAGACAGAGGGCACATTTATACTGGCAACCCAGACATCAAAGTCCTCAGGCTGGCACCAAAACGATTATCTACAGCTGGAGTAGTAGGAGATAACTATAACATACCCAGCCTATATTCCAACCGTTCCCTAATTCCAACTACCTCCTCCTTTAACTACCCCTTTATTTTAACTCTATTTATATTATTATTATTATTTTATCCTCTTTAATAGTTAAAGTTTTTAATTAATTATTTTTATTATTTTCTTTAAATATTTATTTAACTTTAATTTAAATTTATTAAATTATTTTAATATTTATAAATAACTTATTAAAGTTAAGTTAATTTTTTTTTAAGTTAGTTTATTAATTTTTAATTAATATTTTAGTTTTTAAACTTTTTTATAAATATTATTAAATTAATATTTTTTAATTTTAATTTTTAAAATTTTATAAAAAAGTTATTATATAAAGTTTAAGTATTTATTATAAATATATTTAATTATTATATTATATAATTCTTATAATTATTTAAAGGTTATAAAATAATTTCTTAAAGTTAATAAAAATATTATTTAATATAGAAATATATATTACTTTATTTAATAATAACTTTTATTTTATTTATTTTAATTATTTATTATTTAAATTAAATATTTAATTTTATAAAAGTTTTAATATATACTTTATAATAATAATAAAGAAAAATTTTTATAATTATTAATAAAGAATTATAATTACTTTAATATTATAAATATTTTTTAAAAATAATTTTAAATAAATTAAAAATTAATATATTAAATAATTAAAATATATATAAATTAATAATTAATAAGAATATAATATATATATTATTTAAAAATATTTTTATATAAAGTTAATTATAATATATATATAATATTTATTAATTATAAAAAGGTATTATTTTAATAAGTTTTTTAATGTTAGGGCTATAGGCTGAACGCCTATAGGACCAACTAGTGGGTCTGTACACTCTGCTTATCTTATTAGCCTAAGTAGCCTTTATACCTCTCGCAACGCAAGATTACAGCTTCACTACTTCCCCTATACTATTCCTTAGGCAACTCTAGTTTTAAATTAACAATTCTTTATAGACAATTTAAGCCTTCTTTTACTATAGGTTATAAGGATTGTTTTATTTAATATAATTTAAAAAAGAAAGACTTTTTTAACTATTTAATTATAATAAACTCTTTTATTTAACCCTTTTTTATTATTATAAATTATTAACTTTTATAATTTTTAAAAACTATAAAGAATTATTATTATTATATATTTAGTTTTTTAAAAATAATAAAAAAGTTTAAAAATTTATTTATAATAAATATATATTTTATAAAGAAGGTTTATATATATAAATTAATATTTTTAAAACAACTTATTATTTTTAAAATAATTAATTATAAATATTATTTTAAGTTTTTATTAATTTTTTTTATTAATATTTTAATAATCAATTAATTTAATAATTTTATAATAAAAGTCATATTAAATTAAACTATATAAATATATTCTTTTTATTATTATTTTTAATTATTTTATTTTAATTTATTAATATTTATAACTTTTAAAAATAAAGTAATAAATTAAAAAAGTTTTTAACTATTTTCTTTTAATAAAGAAATATTAAAAAAGGAAACTATTTAATTTATTAAAGTTTATATTTTCTAATAAATTAAAATATATTTTAAATTAGTTTAATTAATTAAAATAATATTAATTAATCTTTTAAATATTAAAAAAGGTTAATAAAATTTATAAGTAGTAGATTTATTTTATATATTAAAAATAATTATAAAATATAATATATAAAATATATTAAATTTTAAAAGCTTTTTATATAAATATTTCCTTTTTAATTATTATAAATATATTATAAATCTTTTTTATATTTTTTTATAATAATTAAAATAATATTTTAAAAAAGTTTAATAATTAAAAGAAAAATCCTTATAAAGTTATAAAGGGGTATAGATAGAGTAGGGATAGATATATATATATATATATATAAATATAGGTGTGGGGGTGGTTGGAATTAAGGGATGGTTAGAATGTGGCCTAGGTATGTTATAGGTAGTTGTCCTATGGGATCTTCGACTATAGAAGGTGATCCAATTAGAGGCCATCCATAGAATCCAGCCCCATAGGAGGTTGTCCCTCAGAAGGCTATCCTTTAGGAGCTTGTTCTGCAGGGGCTTATCCTTCTGTCCTTATAAGTGGCAAGGGAAATATTGTACTACCTAGGTGAGGTAATAATGATAATAGTCAACGTACTTTTGGTACCGACAAGTGTACATTAGCGTACATACCTCTTTGCAAAACAATTAATATAAGGAATTGTATTTTTTTTCAAGTTCAACTTTGGGCATTTTGCTTTGGAGCACCATCGACAGTGCACATGGGAGGTATTCTAATAAGCAATCCGAAGTCTGAATGTTTACAAGCTGGTACTGGCATGGCAGATGGTCTTTCCACTTTTGCCTGAATTGCACTTCAACCAACCAGTATCCATGGATTGCAAAGCAGACCAATTCCTTTCTTCGGACTCACGTTGAATTAGGCTCAGAGCATGCACACCTAGCTACGGTATACTCGCAGATTGGGCGCGTGTGAGATGCTAAAAGACCATTTCGATATAACTGTTGGGAATTTATGCACAAGCGAAATCTCAGAAAGGCCTCTGGCATGTAGCTTGTTGTGGTAG
The DNA here is from genome assembly GCF_019321695.1 of Diaporthe batatas. Taxonomy (NCBI): domain Eukaryota; kingdom Fungi; phylum Ascomycota; class Sordariomycetes; order Diaporthales; family Diaporthaceae; genus Diaporthe; species Diaporthe batatas. The sequence continues at coordinate 595,842 of NW_025408561.1, read as the reverse complement.
GCGGCCAGGCACTTTACGAGCCGAGGCGCTGGGGGTTATGACAAAGATTCTATGCTCACCCTGATATGGCATCTTTGGATTTCTTTTTGCAAACACTTGAGCACTTCAGCACTGACGGGGCCAAACATTGCTCAATTATTTTCAAATTTGACGACGAAAATCACCATTGCCTGCGAGATGTCTACTCATACACCAACCGATACCTAGGTAGCAAGCACATGTCCCATGATACTGTTGCCTTTTACTATCACGTCATTATCAGGATGAGACAAATCATCTTCCACTCGAGCGGGATCTGCAAAACTAATTCCGCAGTGACGCCCAAGAAATCGGCAAACTGGATGTGCTAACTATAATACATGGCACACGAACATCACTACTAACTACCTGAGTGCCAGTGATTTGAGATAATAGGATGATGTGGTCATGGGTGGTGGGATCATCTGTTTCATACATATCCCTTCAAAACCATAGACCACTGCCAGTTCATCCAATCACAAATATTGTGGACTTTGTCAAGAGTTTCACAAGCAAGACTTTGAGCTTTGGACTCAAATGATATCTCTCTAGCCCATGGGCAGCCACAATAGGAACTTGTGGCTTGACCCCCAGCTTGTAGTCTTGGACCTGAGATGCTTATAGCGAGGTTGTCCTGGGCTGACGAGGACATCTGTTATAATAGTATGTGGTTTCGCTTCTATTCCGTATACATCCGAGGACATACATGGCGCCTTTATACGGTGGTTATAATAGTATAAGTAGTAAAAGTTCCAGTGCTGCATTTTTTGATGCTGGATTGGATCGATCACGGACGACGCAGAACTGGATGCTCAACTCGGCTGTGTTTACAGGTCACATTAAGTAGTTTCACTTCTATTCCGTATACATCTGAGGATATATATGGCGCCTTTATATGGTGGTAAGCGCTTACGACCTAGCGCTTGAAAAGGATATGATGTCGATAACTTTAGTTTTAATATGATAGGTGCCTGTGATCTTAGCCTTGCGACGCATAGACAAGGCTAAGGGGCACCGTCACAGGTTACATTAAAGTTGCGCATCCATAGATAAGCCCGCGGTCTACCCAGATTGCAGATTTCCAAATTGATCCTGTTTTCCACCTTTGATATCCATCTAGTTAGTACCTAGGTAATCACACATTTTCAGCCACCTGGAATCGTTCAAGTTCATCTGGAAGAACTATCGAGATGAAGGGCTTGGAAACCCTGGAGCGTATCGACATCAGGAGCGGAGTATGCTAAATCGTATGGAACATTTGGATGTGTAGGGTGGTTAGATCTAGGCTTGTGCCCGGCGCGGCATCACGGGCATAGAGACTTCAGACAATTCTTCAACTGAAGTGTCTTGCCCAGATACCGGCCAGGGCGCAACACGAGAGTGGGAATGCAGCATACGACCTGTGGACGAGCTGCACCGCAGACACGACCACTTCTGGGTCTGGGTATTATTACGACACAATCCTGGGAGCAATTTCTTGGTCAGTGCAATTCGCATCGTATCACACGATTGTGATTTCATACAATGCCTGATTAGTAAAATCCAGATTACGGGTCGCTGTTGAAGCAACCATATGCTAAATGCTCCTCAATTCATCGCTCGTGCAAAAACCCGTCATGCCGCCTATTTCGACAGGTCATCACCCCAGACCTCCTTAGCAATCTCCGTCTCCAGCCTGATCTTTGCCCACTGCTCCTCCTGGCTCAGGTCGTTGCCCTCCATGGTGGAGCTGAACCCGCACTGATGCGAGAGGCACAGCTGATCCAGGCCCCTGGGGCAGTACTTGGCGGCCTCGTTCAGGCGGCTGATGATGGCCTCCTTGTCGTCGAGCTCGGCCTTCTTGCTGCTCAGCACGCCCAGGACGACGATCTTGTTCTCGGGGAGGTGGCGCAGCGGTGAGAAGTCGCCAGACCGCGCATCGTCGTACTCGAGGAAGTAGACGTCGACGTCGAGCTTCTTGAACAGGGTCTCGGCGACCGGCTCGTATCCGCCCTGGGCGAACCATTGAGACCTGTAGTTGCCGCGGCACAGGTGGATGCCGATAGTCATGTCGCTGGGCCGCTTCGAGATGGCAGCATTGATCAGCTTGGCGTAGTTGTCGGCGAGCTCCTCGGGCTGGACCCCGTGGCGGGCGGCGGCCTCCTTGCGCATGCCCTCATCGCAGAGGTAGGCGAGGTTGGTGTCGTCGAGCTGGACGAAGCGGCAGCCAGCGGCGTACAGGTCCGCGATCTCCTCTTGGTAGACCCTGACGAGGTCATCGAAGAACGGCTCAAGGGTTGGGTAGGCGTCCTTGTCTATCGCCTCCCTCCCGGCGCGGAAGTGCACCATGGTAGGCGAGGGGATGCAGACCTTGGCGGAGACCGAATCCTTCACGCCCAGCTTTTCCAGTTGAGTGTCGAGGAACTTGAAGTCGTCAACCTGGATCGGCTTGGGGTGCCCGAGCTTTCCGGTGACAATCAGCCGAGGGGGGGTGGGCAGGCCGTGGGGCGTAACGTTGGTCGACGAGATGTAGCCCTGAGCCTCAACACCGTCGAGGTGGACGCAGAAGTCGATGTGGAAGTAGGCGCGGCGGAATTCGCCGTCGGTCACGGCACGGATGCCATTCTCAACCTGGCTCTTGACGACAGCAGCAACGTGCTCATCCTCGACCTGGCGGAGCTCCTCGGTGGTGATCTTGCCGGCCGAGGCTTCATTGCGCGCAGACAAGACAACCTTGGGACGCAGGAAGGACCCAACCTGGTCTGCGCGGTAGACGCCTTGAGGAAGAGGCATGGTCTTTAGCTACTGTGTGATATGGGGGTCTGCCGAAGATTGTAGCGCGCCACAGTCTAGTCCAGCCGGATTTTCCAGGTATATGCGCTCGCCGGCAGGGTGGGTGTACGCTGAGAGGCCGAGAGACGGGCAACGATGCTGAAGGACCAAGGACGTTGCAAGCTTAGGATCTAGCACGGAGGGAGAAACAACAATCACTGCGAAGTGCGAGATCGCCTCCGGACTGGGCGACTTATAGCGAGGAAATACATTTAAGGCCGATGCCGCGGAGCAGGGACCTACCAGGTTATTTTTTCCCCCCAGCGTGAGCGTGGGGATCGGGAAACAGGCCAGCTTCGCAATCTAGCGAACCAGGGGCACACTTCGCAGTCCGAGGCGGATGAGATGTGGCCCAGGAGCGGCAGTTTGCGCCTGGCAGCAGCCGCGCCAAACACGCGAACACTATGGCTATGACGATTCACGAGGGGCAGCGGCGGGCGAGGAGATCCATGAAGGTGAGGGGGCGGGGCATACCGAGCTCAAGTGCTCCATATCCGGATTATAGTCGAGCCGCCGGACCCCTGAGTCAAGGCCGAAGGACAGCTCAGAAAGATCGATGGGAGACCCCGACCAAGCGTGGTGAGTTCAATGTGTACGCAGGGCGAGAAGCTGGAGCGATAATGTTCAAGCCGCCCCAAGCAGATACCTCGCCTGACAGATGAGTCGTCTACGTTGTCCAGACCCCACAAGCAAGACGCCGGACGGTTCACCGCAGCCAGATGCGACAATAAGGTTTTCCCGTCGCCGGGAAGACCGAGCGACGGCAGCCCGGCGGTGCTGACTTGCTGCATCTGTCGAACGCGTTCATGCACCCTCGGGGATAGGCAATGGCCGCTGATACTATGTAATAAGGACTGGACGTTCGAGTCACCGCAATTAGATGGCCAGCGGTCGTGTACAAGATCGGGTCCTTGGTCCCCTAGAGACGTGGCGAAAAAGTCCCTACCCAGGAATAAGAGTAATTAATGATATCCATTTTAGGGGCCCAAGGAGGCTGGGAGGGGCCACGGCACCCGCGCGTAAGGGCGGAGACAGGGCACTGGCGTTGGCCCTTTGATGGGGCCGTACTGGAGATGAGGATACGCAGACACAGCTAGACGACCGCGGCACCGACTCACGATGGTTCGAACACGGGCTGCCGTGGGACGTTGGGGCTGTGCTGTGTGTATTGGCCCGGAGTCTTAATTTGAGTTCTGTCGCCTGCGTTGTAGGGCCCACGGGCCTGGAGGGTGCCGCAGATGCACCTGGACCAGCCGACCAGATGCGAACCGGCTGGCCTGCGGGTTTGGTCGAGCAGAGCGTCGCCCTCTCTGTTTGAGAAGTCGGATTCTTTTGGGCTGCAAAACGGCCGCTCTTCGGCCAAGACCTTGGCCCAAACAACATATTGTGCCGGGCCGTCATCTTTTGTGCGGGCGAGACAGGCACACAGGTTGACAGGACACGGTTCTTTTCGTAACCCTCTGTCGAGCAACATCTGCCAGGGCCCACACGTCCACTTGAGCACGCTGTTTGAGTTGAGACGAGTGGCTCAGCCATGTGGTGATGACGATTTGCATATCAACGACACGGTCATGGTGGCAACCAAGGCAACCAACCCACGGGTGGCAGGCTGGCAGGCTGGCAGGCTGGCGTTGATTGACTGGGAACTGCTATTTTGGGGCTGAAACGTGGATCTCGTATGGGCGCTTCGCGGGTCTGGTTTCCGGGTCGGTTGTTTCGTGGCAGGTGAGACGGGCCCCACGAGATTCAGCCTGCTCCCGCCCTCGCCTTTGTGCGACTCTGCAGCCCCCTATGACCAGTGACGTGATGCTGCTGATCAACACAGGCGGTACTGCAATGACTGTCATGTCATCTGGTCTCAGTCCGCGTCTATCCTTACACTGCCAGACTGCACCACCCATGCGCCGTCATCCATCTGATATCTTCGAGCAGAGATCATCAGGGAATCGTTGATCAGAATTCCAGCGGCAGGTCTGCAGGTCCTGCAATGCTGCAACCTCGCGGCGTTGAGGTATTTTCTTATCGGGAGGTGTTGATTCGTACCAGCGAGGGGCATCGCGACAGATTGACGATGCTGCATATCTGCTGCCACTTGCAAGAGCCGCCAGGTCTTGAGGCATTTTAGTTAGGTAACAGGTATTGTCCTGGCAGTCCTGGCAGTCCTGGCAGTCCTGGCAGTTTGCGGCTTGGAGTCTAGAACTCTTCGACGAGCTGGGGCAGCAGTCCAAGACCGGCGGTTGCTGCTCCTGGGTCCAGATCCAGCAGGTTGGCTTGGAGTGGCACCCGCCACCTACACTTGTTTTCGCACTACGCATGCATGATGGGTGGGCGTGCAGGCGTGCAGGTACGTACACCCGTGGACGAAAGGAAGGGGGCAGAGGGGCAGAAGGGGCAGAGGGGTCCTTCTCCCTTATTGCCCGCGTGAGCAGGAACCACCACACTATACTGTACTCCGTACAGCTTAGACGCAACTGCAGCCACGACCAGCCTGCCAGCCCTGCTGCCCTGCCAGCCAGCCCAGATTTCCATGCACTAATAAGACTCAGGCTAACAGTAGATAGTGGCCAGTGGTCCTTCTCCCCTCGGAGGCTCGACCTGGGGAAGGCAAAGCCCAGAAATCAGGGGGTTGAATGGGAGAGATTGGACCCAGGGGCAGGGGACCACCCTCCATCTTCATCAAGCTGCAGCACTACTCCGTACCGCAAACGCTAATCACCCCAGGGCAAGCACGGCCAATTCAACCGTTTTGGCCAGCCAGGCCCGAGACGAGACGAGACTGCACTTGACCATGTACCCATGTACCCATGTACCCGTGTGCCCGTGTACCCACGCAGCAACTTCCCCCCTCCACACTGCTCTGCAGTCTGCGCCTTCTTGAGTGCCCTCCCCTCCAATCCCTGAGGACAACACCCTTGTCTCTGAAGTATCCCGGACACATTATAACCTTCAAAGTTCAAGGTTGCTGCTGGACGGCAACACCTCTCTTGTCTTGCTTGTTGTTCGTTTGGGCATTGTATGCGCCTGCTTTATTGCCACCTATTCCCTCTTTTCTACCTGTCTACTTCTCCCCTAATTCCCTGGACTTTTCCAACCTCTCCCAGCTCGCTCGCTCCCCACGGCCCTGCCTCGAAACTCCCACCCGCTCGCTCTTCAGCTTCACGTCCTCTCGACAGAGACCCCCCACCCGCGGGGCTCCCCATACATCCAGCGGCCCAATTCCTCTTGCCTGCGAGACCGGAGTCAAATCCTTGGCATTGTAGCTGGCACCATCACCTTCCACCTAGGCCTGCTCCTCGTCGTGAACCACGAGCTTGCAACTAGCACCAGCACGCCCTTGCCCCTCCACAGACCATCCACGTATACCAGGCAACACACTCAAGATGAACATCACAAAGAAATTCGACCGCGCCTTCCAGTGGGCCGGTGAGAAGATGGGCTCAGAAGCCCGGACAAACATGTCTGACGACTTCAAGGCTCTTGAGACCGAGATGGCCCTCCGCTTCGACGGTATGAACCCTTGACAGAGCAGCTCGCGTGACTCGTCACCAGTCGCAAGGCTTTGTGCGAGCGACTGGGCCACTGTGCTCACAAAATATACCTCTTGACAGGAATGGTGAAGCTCCAATCTTCCATGAACGAATACGTCAAATGGCTTTCCCGTCGTGCCGAGGGCATGGACCGCGAGAAGGGCGTGCCCGCTGCCATTCTGGGACGGTCCATGATAGCACATGGCGAGGACTTCGACAACGACTCTGACTTCGGAAATTGCTTGATTGGTATGTCGAGTTCGGAGGATCCCCACGTACAATGATGGCGGCTGACAGCATCGAAAGCCATGGGCAGGGGAAACGACCGCGTAGCCAATATTCAGGAACAATTTGCCGCCGACGCCAGTTCTTTCTGGCTCGAGTCACTCGAGAGATCACTGGCTATGATGAAGGAGTATCAGGTATGCCCCCAACATAGCCCCCAACCCATGACATGAGATGAAACCATTGACCATTTTGTCCTGGCAGGCTGCTCGCAAGAAGCTCGAGTCCCGCCGGTTGGCCCTGGATGCTTCCACAACCAAGATGCAGAAGGCCAAGCGCGATGACTTCCGCATCGAGGACGAGCTTCGTAGCGCCAAGGCCAAGTACGAGGAGTCCTCTGAGGACGTATATCGGCGAATGCAGGATATCAAGGACGCAGAGGCCGACAGCATCCGCGACCTTACGCGGTTCCTCGACGCGGAGCTAGACTACCACGAGCGATGTGCTGAGGAACTCCGTCGCGTGCGACAGTCCTGGGCGGCTGGCTCGGCCGGGGGTGGTTCACCTCACTCGCGCCGACCTTCTGGGCGCAGCAGGTCCAATACTGCGGAGCAGTCGTCTTACGGCGGCTCACGGCTCGCGCTCAGCAGGACGAACAGCAACGTCTATGAGGAAGAAGAGAGCGACGACTTCCCGTCCCACAGCGCACGTGCTCCCATTCGCTCGCAGTCGCGCGTCAGCACAACCAGCCAAGCGTCCGACCGGCCAGATGTGCCAATCCGGCCAGGTATTTCTAGGAGCAATACTTACCAGAACGAACGGAATCTGGGCGCCAACTTGTCCCGCACGACTTCGGGAACCTCCACACCACTCAGGGAGGCACCGCCTCCCCAGATGAACGTTGGGTCCCTCCGTGGTCAGCTGCGTCCCACTGGGAGCAGCAGGGCGTCCGCGATGGACGTCTTTGCGGACCATGACGGCGACGACACTGGCAGCAGCGACACAGCGGATAGGAGCACAAGTCCCGCCACGAGTTACGGCAGCCTCAGCAGAACGAACACCGCCCCCAGCGTCGCCATCGGGAAGAAGGCTCCCCCGCCGCCACCGCCTAGCAGGGCCAAGAAGCCCGCCCCGCCTCCTCCTGTGCGTCGGGAGGTCGGATACTAGGCCTGACTAGCGAGAAGAGCTGGGATCATTATTCGCTCCAGGGGACAGCAATTGCGTTGAGGGCAAAGCTATCGTGTTTGTGGGAGAACGGAGGGACGGAGGCACGAATGATTAGAGAGGGCCGGCTGGCGTTGGGCGGTGACTGCGTGATAACAGGATTGAAAGGATGCGAGACATGTTTAGGGAATCTAGAATTATCATGTCCAGCATTAGTTCCATGAGTGTGAGTGGTCTTGATACCTTGAACTATTGGGAAGCCTTGTCCCGTGCATTGTAACGTAGACGTCTGGTACCATCGAACAGCTCCTTTCGCTCCACAAAGAACAGGTTGTTTGATTGACAATTCGTATGAATGGATAGTTGCAAGTCCGTGTGGGAACTCGCCCCAGCTATGGGCCACAGCATTCGGCAGACCTTTGGTGGCCCAGTGTTTAGGATCTGGCCCAAGTGGTTGAGCTCACAATTGACGGTTGGGGACGTTGAGTTCCTCAGATGGAACACCCTGTGCAAGGCCACGATCAAGCATGCTATGTTGCTTCTGTTACTGCGTGGCTTGAGGAGCGAGGGCTTGGGAGGGCGTTGAGTCCATCAACTGCTTAGCTGGGCCATATAGGACGGGCTGGGGCTCGGTTTGTGGGGTCTCCCGTCCGATGATATCCTGCCACTGCCCAGACCCCTGCACAGGACCCTGGCACTGACCTGCAGGGGAGCTTCCACTACGTACCTCTTGTAGACTACAGCTCCAAGGCAACGAGGCTGCGAGGACGCAACTTGGACGTCGCGATTCAACCAAACATCCTGCCATCTTAGCAGGGGAACATATCTCCCGCAAGCAGCAGATTCTCCTTAAACACGACAACAACCGAGCACCTAGAGTGCCTGCTCGAGCCGCCGAGCTCCACTTGACGACCAGCACTTGGCGGCCAGCACTCGACGACGACCTCTTGCGGCACACACCTCGAACCAGAGCCCTCGAGGCCCGTCGACATGGCGACCGAGGACGATCGCTATCGCCAATCCACCCAGTTCCGACTGTGGTCCTTCTCACCTACCCAGCTAGCCGAGCTACGCGCCAAAACGAACAGTCTCGCCAGGCAAAACATCTCGGACCGCCTCGCCTCGTCCACAGCCTCGTCCTCGACCGTCGCCTCTGCGAACCCCTCCGGCTCCAACACCCCAGTGCCCGGCGCTACTCCTGCTACCGACCCGACACAAGTCGGCGCGGCTCCAGCCCCAGCGCCTGCAGATGTGCCGACCGAGTCCACCTCTTCCATCAACAAGGCCCCGCTGCCCGAGTTCCTCACGCCCGCCGAGGAGGAGCAACTCCTGCGCTGCTTCACTGTCGAGTGCCTGCGCGCTGCCGAGTTTTGCAACTTGCCAACCGAGATTCGCGCCACGTCGGCCATCTTCCTGCGCCGCTTCTTCGTTACACACAGCATCATGACATACCCCCCGCAAAAGATGCTCAAGACCTGCCTCTTCTTTGGCTCAAAGGCCGAGAACTCGTACCCCCGTGTCAACAGTTTTGCGGAGAGGTTTCCCAACACCACTGGAGAGGAAATCCTGGCCGGCGAGTTCCTGTTGTGTCAGGGGCTCAGGTTTGCCTTCGATGTTAGGCATCCCTACCGAGCACTGGAGGGTGCCATCATGCAGCTGCGGTCCTTTGGAGACATAGATGTGCGTTGTTGGTCCTTTTTGGCCCCTCTATGATCAAATGGCCGGGGGCGGGGGTCATGCTGACACCCGTACAGGAAAGCAAAATCTCCCGCGCACAGGGTCGTGGGCGTGATATCCTCAAATTCAGTCCTCTGGTCACCGACGCTTATTTCCACTACACCCCCAGTCAGATTATGCTTGCGGCACTATCTATGGCCGACCACGACCTTTTCGAGCGTTTGATGCAGGCCATGTTCGCGCACCGCCCCAGTGGTGACTCAAATTCACAAAAAGCCCAGGTCCTGAGCCAGGCAGCCAAGGAGAAAACCGTCTCTGCAGTAATGGCATGCAAGGATATGCTCAGCCAGGAGCCGCCCGAGCGGATGGCCACCTTCTGGGACAAGGTAAGCTCCCATGGCCACAGCTGCGCTTCCAGGATCTCACAGCTGATATTCGCCACTAGCCCGAGGAGGTCAACCCCTTCATGAAGCCCTTCATCCGGAAGCTTAAGAAATGCCGAGACCCGGACAGGTTTGACCTCGTCGGGCTGCACAAAAAGAGGCTCGAGTTCAAGGAGGGCGAGAAGAAGCCGGCCAAGGGGGCAGTCGAGGACGACGGCGCCGTCTTCAGTGGCAGCAACGGCACAGGCAAGGGTGACGCAGACCGCGACGCTAAGAGACGAAAGGTTGCTGAGGATCCTTTCGGACCGCCTTTGTAGGATTGAAAGCTTCCGCTTGTTCCACTGGGAAAGACTTTGCTGGTACGGACCCCGTCTCTCGCCGTTGCCTGCCAGTTCAATTTGGCTCGTTTACTCGCGGCTTGCCCATTGAAGTCCTTCGTCAAGAGGGGACCGAGTCGCCTCGCAGCCCATGCGACTCTGCCAGTATTCCTGTCTTCGTTTCGATTCATACCTATCACAAGCGTGAACGACAAGAGCCCCGCTGGCAACTCCTTTCCCTCCGCAGTTTCTACCGAGCCCTTATACTCAGTCCGTTTGAACGCTATCGTAGTGCTATTGGTGAGTGGCTCATTGGTATTGTAACATGTTAAATATAGAGCCATATAGATCTACGCCCAGCCTCGAAGAATTAAATCTCCACACGACCCTGCCCCGTCCTTCTTAGACATGACAGACAGGTGTATCGTGAATGCGCGAGCGGACATGATCCACCAGAAAACAAGGAGTGCCGAGACGGTGGTGACTTAGACCAGGCCCTTCCAAACGATGACCGTTCATGGCTGTCTGCAAGTGTGCTGTTGAACCGAAATACCGCTCAAACCATAGTCACTGGCAGACAGCCACGGAGATGCACAGATGCCTATCCTGTCGATGTCCCTAATATCCACGCTCCATCTCTTGTCTTTGAATCTCGGCCCTGAACACATTCTTGTTTGATGCAGGAACCCAGCTCCCACGATCAGTCAGCTCCACCTGACGGCTCTTATCCTCCGGCCGTCCAAAATTTGGCAGTGAATTCGTCCTCTGAGAATCCGGTCTGTTCCTTCGCCCGCCGATCCCAAAAATACGCCCGTGTCGTTTCCAACTCCAGACTACGAATGACGCAAATATAAATAATACAGCTAAAATTGTGACTGATACTGCAATCGCCACGGTCCCCCCATGGTTCTTGGGGCTATTCTCTGGAGATGAGTATGGCGATGCTGACCGACTGATGGTGACACTGGGTCCCTCAGAATATGCCAATGAGCTCTCTGAGCCATTTCCTGAGGTCTGCACCTCAATGAGTGATAGAGTCGCAACGAGGTCCCCTCCATCACGGCCGCCTTGTGAAAGTATGTCTTGGTCAATGTTCCAAATGTAAAAGCCAGTGCTCACTGTGACGTTCTTGTCTGCCACAAAACCAGTGTTGTCTGAATACCGAACCTGAACAGCAACAAGTGAGTCTTCGCTTGCAAATCCCACGACATTCCAGGTCACTGCTTCGTATTAGTCAGGGTCTAATTTTATATTTCCAGTGTTCACGACGCTCCGGACCCACCATAATATGTATTTCCTGGTCTTAGCAAACTGCCTCGCCGAGGCTGGCAGAATGGGGCATCCAGACCCAGCAAGTTGCGGCACTGGAAGAAAGCACCTGCACCGGATGGCGCCGTCGCGGTGGCCACTGGCGCCATTCCGGTCGACGTCTGCACCATTCCTTCTGCAGTTGTCAAGGCGTAAACCGAAGTCTGCGTTACGTATTCCGGGGCTCCAGATATCGTCCTGGTGCCGGACATGGACGGTGTGATTGTTTGCGCATCCCCGTTGGTGTCGACCGTGACCCATATTTTGCCCGGATTGTAACGAGGAACAAGGGCGGACTCAGATGAGACACAGGTGCAGACACCCACTGCCAGAGCAAGTAATGTAGGCCGGAAGGCAATCATCGCGACAGCTGATTTACAGAATGCAGGTGGAGATCCCGTGGAGTGCTTCCTTGGTGACAAGGTGACAAGGTTTGCCGATCTCAAGAAGGGGTGGAGTGAGTCCCTTGGTAATCAGGCCCAGTGTACTGCTTGGAATGTGCGGGACATGCCCGGGTGTCCTGGTCAATATGAAGGGCGAGGGGTGACCCCCTCACTGGCATAGGCATGAGGCATATCATTCATTGCTAGGGCGTTGTTCCAATAGTCCAGTTTCTGACGAATGGCGGGTCGATTACAGTCTGACTGCAGGCCTTCACGTCAGCTGGCTGCTGACCTACGCGGGCCAGCCAAGTTCCCTGGCTGGGCACTCATCATGCCCGTCGCACTTGTTGGTGGTGATGGTGTCATGCAACGAGTGTGACTGACACGTGGGGGCTAGCTCTGGGATCGGAGCAGGCACTTACATTGTGATTGTGGACTGTCTACTGGGGTTCCCCACGGGTTCAGAATGCCCCTTCCAACCACTCCACTACGGAGCACATAACCCCGCGTCACTCGGGGACGCTCCTAGAATCGGACACGCATACAGGGGTCAACGTCCCCAGCTGCCCGCCCACGCAAGAGCCTGCCTTGCTGTTCAAAACTTCGTCAGCGGGATTCTGCAAGCCTGCTATTTAGATTCATTGAAGGATACCCCTCCGGGAAAACGACCCTAGCACTGCTGCTACGGACATGGCCATTGCTTAGACAGTCTACCTCAAATCAGCCACCTATTCATCAAAATGCGAGAACGAGTGCATCTTACCCGAGGCTGGCAGTACAAGGAAGAAGGAAGAGAGACTTGGCAGCCTGCATGCAAAGTACCTGGCTCCATACACACCGATCTCCTCCATAACGGCCAGATTACGGACCCATTCGTCGATCTCAACGAGCTGGCCGTCCGCTGGGTCGCCGAACGCGACTGGTGGTACCGAACAACCTTCTCGCCAGACGAGCTCTGCCCGAGAGACGGCCCTGGTGCGAGCCAAGGCCGCGTGGAACTAGTATTTGAGGGCCTAGATACCTTTGCCACGGTCTACCTCAACAATGACAAAGTCCTTGTGACGGATAACATGTTCACAAGCCACCGAGTCGATGTTACGAATCTCCTCAGAGACTGTGCGGGCGACGTCGAACTTAAGATATTGTTCGAGTCCGCCTTGGTACGCGGGCGTCAATTAGTAAAGGACCACCCGGAACACAACTTCCTCGTCAGGCAGACGGAAGCTGCTCGTCTGCCAATCAGAAAGGCGCAGTATCATTTTGGATGGGACTGGGGCCCGATACTTACGACTGCTGGCATCTGGCGACCAGTATATCTGGATTACTACACCGCAAGACTCGATGACGTCTCCTGCCGGTACGACCTGGACGAGGGGCTGCAAAAGGTATCCGGAAAGGTCTGCTTCATTGTGGCGGCTGCGTCTACGGTGTTTTCCGAGAACCTGCAAGTTCGTTCAGTTCTATATGGACCAGGGGGCGAGAACCCGGTGTTCCAGAAAGACGTGCGCATCTCTCGAGAGCAAGGTAGCGAGACGGCACAGGGTGTTGAAGGCCATATCACATTCGAACTGGACAATCCGCAATTGTGGTTTCCGAACACTTATGGGAGGCCGGACCAATATACACTCAAAGTGACGCTCTTCTCTAACGGCGAAATGGTGGATTTACAGACAAAGTCAGTATCCAATCGTACTAGTATCGGCTTGTGTGAACCTGGAGACTTGGGACTCAGGTTTCCAGCCAGAGACTAGTACAATAATTCGACTGTGGATCGCAGCTGACCAAAAGAAATGCAGGCATATAGGGTTCCGCCGCTGCGAGCTCATACAAGAACCCTGTCAGTCCGGCGTTGGCTCCTCATTCTACTTCCGGGTCAACGATATCGACATATTTGCAGGCGGCTCCTGCTGGATACCAGCAGACAACTTTCTCCCGCGAATTTCACCACAGCGATACCGGGATTGGGTCCATTTGATGGTTCAAGGCAATCAGACCATGGTCAGAATATGGGGCGGGGGCATATACGAAGATGATTCATTCTTCGATGCTTGTGACGAGCTGGGCCTCCTGGTCTGGCACGATTTCCAGTTCGCATGTGGCAATTACCCCACACACGACTCCTTCCTAAGCAGCGTTGATGCTGAGGCGCGATGCAACCTACGTCGGTTGCGAGATCACCCGTCGCTTGTCATATGGGCTGGGAACAATGAGGACTACGAAACAGTGCAAGAACGGTACAAGCTCGATTATAATCCAGATGATAAGGACCCTCAGTCATGGCTGAAATCGACGTTTCCAGCTCGGTACATCTACGAAAGCCTGCTACCAAAGGCCGTGGAGGAGGAACATCCTGGCATGATATATCTGCCAAGCAGCCCTTGGAGTGGGAATGGGGAGTCCGTCAAGGACAGGACGGTCGGCGATGCTCACGAGTGGAATCTCTGGCACGGGTCCATGGTCAAGATTCAAGACATTGATCAGATAGGTGGCAAGTTTGTTTCTGAGTTTGGCATGCAAAGCTACCCCCACATGGAAACATTGCGACGCGCGATATCCCAACCTAAGGAGCTTGTTGTTGGCTCCAGAGTTATGGAGTTCCATAACAAGGCTATTGGGCATTCATGGCGGATGGCGCGGTACTTGCACGAAAACTTCAGGCTTCCAGACTCCAATGACTTAGCGGCATTTGCGCACCTGACTCAAATCATGCAGGCCGAGGCCATGCGCTCGGCATACAAGTCATGGCGGAGGAAGTGGAACGAGGCGAGAGAGTGCGGTGGCATCCTCGTTTGGCAACTCAATGACTGCTGGCCAGGTGTTTCCTGGGCTGTCGTGGATTACCACCTTGTCAAGAAGCCAGCATACTATGCCATCTCTCGGGCACTACGATCGTTGGATATATCTATTTCCAGATCATACAATGACTGGACGCATACCACCATCAATCCTACGTTGGACGTTGGGCACATTGATCCCACCGCGGACAGATTCGATGGTGGAAAGATGGATGTCTGGATCTCGAGCTGCAAGACCGTGAATGTCAACGCAGAAGTGGACATCCGTCTGATATCTATTCGCACAGGCAAAGATTGCAGTGGGAGTCCAACACAGACTTCTGCCTGGATTCATCTAGTCCAACGCAACACTGTCACTGACTGCGGCACCCATCGGCTACCGGTGACAAAATCGCCGCCTGAAGTCGACGAATGCGACCCATATGTGGTTCTGGCTACCCTCCGAGTAGACGGTCAGATATTGGCAGACGACATAGCCTGGCCGCAGCCGATCAAGTACTTGGACCTCTCGGACCGGCGAGTGTCGGTAACATTCGACGGTACCAAAGTGGTGGTGTCTGCGGAGAATCCGGTCAAAGGGTTCGTCTTTGATGAGGTCGAGGGCATGAGCCTGAGCGACAACGGCTTCGATGTAGTGCCGGGATTGGACAGAATAGTTAGCGTGAGCGTTAACACCCCAGCCTCTGTCTCGCGACTGGGGTACAGATATGTTGGCGGGAGTGGCTCGGTGTTTTTGGAGCCGTGAGAAAGTACGAAGATATCCCTGTCTTTCCCGGGCCCGGCTCAGGGACTCTTCTCCTTCGAGGATTTTGCAATTGCACACTTTGAGGCCTGAGACCAGGGGCAGGAAATGTCGTGGGCAGTGGACAGTGTATTCAAGACATTTGAGTGCAACAAGCCGACCTCGAGGCCTGTGGGACTTTGTCATCGTTCCAGGATGACACAGCGGACTCGAGGACTAGGCGTTGTCAGCTTTTGACTGAAAAATCAAAAGAACTCACACAATGAGCGCATATAAAAAAAAAGTGCAGTGATTACAATTAAGATTGCGTTCGGGCCTTCTTGCGGCGGACTCGGTCATACGACTCATACCATGGTGTCACGTTACTATGTACAAGAACTACGTCAACGCCTATGGCAAGTGGCGGCGTCGCTTTTCATGCTGAGGCTGAAGGTGGGGAGACTTTTTAGGCCTACTGTACTTAAGTAGGCAAGGCATCGTTGCAAAGTACTAATCCGTCACGAGAGTGAGTCAGGTGCTAGAGAGACAGCACTGTTCATCTCCCCCCAACGAAAGTGTTCTGCACAGTACAAGTATAAGCGCGGCACAGTAGGCGGCCCGTGAAACTCTTGATGACAAACGCTCACCAATCGGGCGTCTGACAGTGTTCCATTCAAAGCGACGATTCACTAGCACTCTCTCACCTTCAAGCACACAAGAGTATTAAAGTGTCCACGGTGGGAACCACGCAAGGCTGCCTGGACTTCAGCTTTGATCAGTTTCCAAAACCAAGCAGCTAATGTTCATTTCAACCCTTGCCAAAACAGTTTTTGGAGCACAAAAAGCACAAATGACGCGCGCAGCTGTTGTCAGTGTTTCTCATGGCGGAGGTACGTTGTACAACAGATTCTTGCCTTGCTTGGGGAACGAACACTAGCGCGTACGAGGTCTGATACTAGTATGTCACAGGTCCCATGCCCGTCTTAGGAGACCCAGGCCATGCCAGCATCGTCAAGTCGCTCAAGAAAAGAGTCCCCGAGATCCTCCGGTTGGGGACACCGGAGGCTCCTCGGGCCATCGTGGTCGTGACAGCACACTGGTCGGAAGCTCAACCAACCATATCTTCTGGCCGCTCACACTCACTTTACTATGACTATGGCGGTTTTCCGAGGGAGGCTTATCAACTGAAATATCCCGCGCCAGGATCGCCCGAGGTAGCAGGCGAGGTCAAGAAGGCGCTCGAGAATGTTGGTCTCAAGCCCGTGCTCAACGAGAAGCGTGGCTGGGACCACGGCGTTTTCATCCCCTTCATGCTCATCAATCCGGCTGCGGATGTCCCCATAGTGCAGCTGTCTGTGCTCCAGAGCGAGGATCCCGAGGAGCATATCCGCATGGGCCGGGCGCTGTCCACCCTGCGCGACTCCAACGTGGCAATCGTGGGTTCCGGCTTCGCGTCCTTGCACGACTTCGCGCTCATGAGACCGCTGATGAGCGGCGACGCTTCGGCCGTGGGCCACATCAAGACCGTGACCAGCGAGTTCAACAAGGTCTTGACGGACGTTGTGCAGGAGAAGGACTCGCAAGAGAGGGCAAGGAAGTTAGCTGAGTGGAGAAAGTTCCCAAGAGCATATGACATACACCCGAGGTACGGTGCCGAGCATTTCATGCCGCTGCTTGTTTGTGCTGGGGCAGGCGGCGATGAGAAGGCGGGAGCTTATAAGGACGATTTTGGAGGAGTGGACATTTGGTCGTATTTTTGGTCATGAGAGTCTCACGTGGACTGATGCAGATGATAGAATGATGGATTGGACTTTAACAATCTTTTGTCTTTTGGACCGTGCATGCCTATGGCACAGACTACCCTAGGGTATATACCTTGGTATTCTGCGGCTAGCATTACATTGCTTTGAGCGTGGCAGAGTGAACACACCGCTCTCTTGAGACAGATCTTCACGTTGCTCGGCTTCAGAGATCGGCCATCGGCGGATCAAAGTTGCCTCGAGTTAGACTTCAACCCCCCTCTTTCAGGATTACATTCATCGCTTGAAGATTGCAAGTATCACAAGGACTCATGGCCTGTCCCATTCCACCTGGGTGATCACGGCAGTCTCGGATTCGGCTACTCAAGTACATAGTTCATTGGCCTGCGACGAGGAAGCGGTGAACTCCAGGGCTTCTCACTAAGAACGCACTCTCGCACTGCATGTGGCGTCTCAGCAAGACTTCTGCACTTAACTATTAATCCATTGCCGAATTGTGTACACGGCAGTAGTATTGCAGCGTCGACACTCAGGCTGAGAAATTGCAAAGCCAAGTGAAAGGCGACTGGAGAGCGATCTGGGACCATGACCACGCCGCCGTCGAAACCCGCCAAACCTGGAAATGCTCGTGCATGTTACCACAGGCATGTTTTTATGTTTTCTTTGGTTGGCATAAAGGTCTGGCAGCCCGCCCCATGCACCATTTGACCCGACAGCGTGGGGACATTTGAAGATGGATCAACTATGAACCATCAGATTTGCGAACCCTGAGCTGAGGTCGAGCGTTAGTGAGTGCACATGCACGGGAAGATATGTCGACCCATTTTGGTTCCTCGGTTATCCCGAGGACTCGCAGTTAACCCCTGAACTCCAGAGAATGTCGTGTAGCATCTGGAAAGATGGTACCCGAGGTCAAGCCTGGACTTCGTGCAGTAGTCTTAGACACTAGCTCGAAGCTTTATTCGACTTCCTGTATGTCCCGTGGTGTAGTAACTGACAGGGTCAGTAGGTATCGAGCGCTTGACCTGTAAGCATTGACTACTTCGGCGAAGGATTGGGTCTAGTGGTGTTTCTCCGCAGTACAATGTATCACCACATGCCGGGTCTCAGCTAGTAAGTACATGGCGTCGCATCGGAGAGTAAGAGAAATCCGAATGGGGTGTAATGTGCGGTTTCATTTGAAGAATCGCGAGGGAAAGAAGAGTTTCCACCGTCAATGGTTGCAACAAACCGCGGATTGGCATGTTGTGGCTGTTTTCACAAGCCCTGTGGTGTTCTTCTTTTGGGTCCCATCGGCTGCCAGTTCTAGTCTGCCGATCTGTCGGTACCACCAATAATGGCTGATACTGCCACCCCCAATGCATGTCTGTAAGGTGCAAGTTAAGCACGCTGTCACCTCTTGAGCCGGGGCAAAAATGTTGAGAGGAACTAGCTCGTTAAAGTTTGCTGTGAATCCAAAACATGCCGTGTTTGTGACATTTCCTTGTACACGTGTACTCGTCATCCGACAGCGGATGTGCTTTTTGGATGCCGAGTTCCTTACGCGTGGTTGAGATTACGTACTTAAGTACTTGGGTAGGTATCGGCGTCAAAGTCTTCCGGGGCTACTCCATGACTTTTCAGAGTTTCCTTGTCTCAGGGAGGAACAATTGGAAGCCCAGTTCCGGCTGGCTGACGGACTGTATCACTGTTCCACGTGGCCGCCAACTTGAGCTCTATTGTTGCGACTTATTAACGCGCTGGGGTGGCACCCACAAAACGCCTCCAAAAAGCTTGAACCGGCCACGGACGTTCGGTTAAGAGCACCACCAATACAAAGCCTCGGCGCATTTAACGTTCATAGACCTCCCCGGCTTCGAGCTGTCAGGGCTGATGAGCAGTGCCTTCCTGTGCAACATGAACAATTTGTCGTTCCGTTGCAGTGGGCCGGACGATTTCCCAGGGTTGCCATCCACCAATTGCTCACCGTGTTGATCACACCAGCCAAGAGCGACAAAAGCAACAAGGCGGCGCAAGGCGGCTCAAGGAACAATACTCGCACTTGAAGCTCCTTTTTCCCGCACATTGATCCGGCATGTCTTGATTTTGATTCACCCTTTGTAACAGACTTGCGTAACCATATTGATTTTTCTCCTCACCGCCATGACATCGCTGTACAATGCACATGAGAGCCGTCAGATTAACGTGGTAAATTGCTTTGTGGTATCTGATAAAACATTAGAAAGAACTAGAGAGAATCCACCCTCTGGGTGACGACAGTGGTCGTCTGGATTCCGGCCAACGAGTCACTCCGTGCAACTGGCAGCTCAGATTCCCGAATTCCTTTTTTCCCTCCAGTCACCGTCACATTATACATGATTGGGAGCTCGAGACCGCCACCAGACCCTCGGCTCCCGTTCCCCCTCAGCACGTCTGTGTCGCTGTCGCCATCCGATGGGTAAACGTATGGCCCATTGACGCTCTTGACGGCCGTGTTACCAGTCCGGGACCTGTTGTACATATTCCCTGTGCTCTTTCCAGAGAGCCCGTTGTACTGTCCTGTCCTTCCTGACACGGTTGACTTGAAGAAACGTGGCAAGATGAGCGCGAATAGCGGGCGAAGTGTCGGCAGACAAGCAGCAAGCACGCCAATCGATAACTCGATGAATGACCAGACGGCGGCGTCGGTGTTGTCCCAGGTCGGATCAGTCGATTCTCCTGCGACCTTGAGAGTCTTCATTCGATAGATGGAAATAATGCATGTTCTGCAGAAATGTTCAGTAAACCTCCAGATTGCTAGCCGTGCCACAAGGTGCGAGCCACTTACAGGAAACCGAGGCAAAATACGCCCATCAACATGATCTTCTGCTTCTTGGGAAGCTGCAAATTTTTGATCACCGGAAGTGGCATGCTGAATATGACGAAGTCCGAGACCAAGTTGATTGATGCCATGACATACCAGATGGCTAGCTGGTTGAGACATGTCCCCGGGGTCTTAGGGTCCCAGAAGCTTGCAACAGGATTGCAAACCAGCGGCAGCAGAATTGAGAGTGTGACTGCCCAGGCGCCCTCAAAGATGAGGGCAGCCAATGTCAACTTCTGCATGACGCTCCCGGTGAAGATGCGGCGGTATTGCAGGAGGATTGACATCTTGACGACACACGTTGCGACATTGTACACGACAACAGAGGCGTAGAACGCCTTCATGTACGGCGTGTAATTTTCTGGGAGCATGATCCAGACGTGACGACCCAGACCCCACTGTGCTTCTGGTTCGACAAAGATATCAGAAGACGCGTTCATGGTGACGGAATGGGAACACAGGGCCGAGACAGGATCCTTCGTGGATCTTGTCGTCTGGAGTAGGATACACTGGAGTACTCTAGATAGAAAGATGAACACGTACCGAGCCCGATTGCTACAGCTGCGCCGATAGTGAGAAGCTGCGCTATGCCCATGACCGCATCGTCCGGCCCGAACGTTCGTAGGATGCAGGAACGTGTGAAAATGCGCAGGACGACTACTGCTGTGGAGATGACGGTCGCCAAGCTCAGGATAGAGACGATGAAGGTGACCTGGGACTGCCCATCGAGGGAGTGGTCGACGTTCGTGGGTCCTGACCCTCCGATATTCGACATGGTGGGCTGCTGTGACGCAGTTCCGAATATGTTTGTTTCCTTGTCTCTCGTATGTCCACCCGTCCGACTGGCTAGCTGCTGACGCGAGTCGGAAGTCTACGACGGCCGAGCGTAGATGGTCCCCAGAGATATATCAGGTCACATAAAAGTGATGGGTGGTCTGTCTGGCAAAAGTCGGACAGCCCTGCGATGGGTTGCAACTCGAGGTCAATATAAAGTTGTTCGCCCGAAGGTGGTCCGATCATGGTCGAGGAAAAGGTCAGTACCGAAGCAGACGACGTCCAGATGGGGTCCCGCTGATATATTTCATCTGCATGCAGGACGCCTACAAGCCCTCGATGCTAGTCTCTCTCTAGAAGCGCAAATCATCCCGGCGGCGGCGGCCCAAACAAATGGCTGGGGGCATGTCGAGGTACCGAGGTCACTCAGGGGAAGCATCTCTCAACCATTCTTTCTGAACCCTGTCCAGGTAGGCATTGTCCACCGGGCCCCTTGCAAAGTACACTCGTCCCGAGTACCAGATCTACGAAACAGAGTTGAGACCTGGCAGTCCCCCCGGACGGGGATTTAGCCCGCAGGATTATTGCAGACATCGATCGCACTGACGGACCGGTGCCCAGCCAGCCATACCCTAGTGAGATGCTCAACAGTGGCGGCTTCTGCTGCTACGGGGAATGTCGAACGAAGAAAGAGGAGGAATTGGAGCCCAGGGTTTATCACAGGGAAATGATGCATGTGGCCTAGAAGTTCCATTGGCTCATGAATGGAAGGGTCCGGTGCAGACACCAGGGCTACTACAAGTACGCGTGGTGCTAGCACACCAGGGTAGCATCCGGTACGATGAAGCGTAGGGCAGGGGGGGGGGTAGGGGCTTTGCACAGTACACGCACCGCAGTACTGTACCTGAAATGGAATGGATTTCCCGGTAAAATGCAATCGGAAGGCCACTCCCCTCGGTCGACTGGTCAACTGGTCAACTGGTGGTGATGGAGGTGCCCAGGTGGTGGTGCTATACGCAAATTGTGTGGCTTCCACCGGTCATGAAACCCTACAAGGAAGCTCCATGCTCGCTGGCTTGTTGGCCCTTGTCCATAGTCCCAGGTTTTAAGATTCGCTCGAGTCTCTCTGTGGGCTTGCCTAGCGGGAAGCAACATGGCGCAGATCTTGGTGCCTACTTAAGTGCAGTACACTATCCTTGACTATGTAGGTAGCGGAGCTGTCAGGAGAGGCACAGACGGGAGGCGGCCACAGCACAACACAACGACGACTATCAAGATGGCAGCCCCTCGGTACCGCGGAATCCGTCGTCCCATGGGCAGTCTGACGCGGCTTGTCTCGTGTGCCCGCCTTCTCTGGCTTTTCCCTCTGTGGGGAGGGGGGAGGGAGGGGGGTATAGCCACAATCCCATGTGTCGTGGTAGCGGAAACCATTTTTCTTGGCCTGCGCACTTGTGTCGTCGGGGATTTGGAGCTGCGGGCGACGGCCCCTGGGCAAGTCTTCCCTCGTTCCGGCACGATGGAACTACCTTGCAGGAAATGAGACGCGGGCTGCAAGACGATCCGGGGACACTCGGGACGTCCATGAGTGCGTGTTCACTGTCCACGGAGGTATTACAGTAGACGTCCATGGTCTCATGGTGCTACTGCACAGAACGCTGCATAGGTCCCCAGGGCGAGTGCTACGCTGTCTGGACGTCGAATAGAAAGACGGCTGGACGGCCGCCCGGCGAACAAGGGCCGGCAGATCCTCGTGTCGCGATTCTTTCTTTAATGGGGCTATGCCCCTGTTTGCCTGTGCCCGTCCGCCAGAGCTGCTCCACCTCGACTGGGATTTCGTCCAGGACCCGCCGAGAAACTCTCCGATACCCAAGTCGCTGCGATCGAAATTTAATGCGCGAATGGGATGTACCGTTCCATCCTCTCACACGTCGCTGCTGAACACGCAAGCACTGTTTTGACCTCAGGCTGTCTGCGGCATTTCAAGCAGCGCCCCAGAAGATCCCAATCTCGAGTCTGAAGGCGCCATCATCTGTGAGCAGCGCCTCTAGGCCCAAGACGGATCTTGACTATGGGATAGTGAGCATCTATCGAGATAGGAAGACCCTGTATAGCCTGTATAGTAAGCCGGGGGCCGGAATCCTCTAGCGGAGCTGTGGCGGTTGACGACTTGGTGTCGCCAGAGTTCCAATTTGTCGGGACGGGCGGGACGCACCCGGCAAACGTCGACTAGGTGGAAAAGGATGTAGTCTACGGAGTAGGCCTCCCCAAAATCCGATCACTTGACCGAAGCCAGGCTTGCCAGGCTTGCCAGGGACGCCCAGCGGCCGGTCAGGGGCTCAGTCTCGGTCCTCGGAGGGGGTCGTCTCTCTCTCCATGTCTTGCATGTCTTGCCATCCCTACCTACTCCATCCCTACCTACTTAACTGTCTACTTAACTGCCCACTTATCAAGTGCTCCGTACCTACTTCACGAACTAGCCTCTTGGGCGCAAGCGTTGCAGCCGCAGCACACACGAACGGTTGGTCTAGCACAGTCGTGGAAAGGTGAGCGAGACTAGTGCTCAATGAACAGTCACAGAAAACCGTCAAGAGTCCGAGCGTCATCCAGGCACAAGGACGGCTCACCGCTGTCAGTCTGTCTGTCAGCCTGTCAGTATTTCGCCCACGTCTGGGCCGTGCGAGGCGTGTGCTGGTCAAGGCCGTCGGCCCCGACATCTGAACGGCCCTTCCTGTCGACCTGAGTCGGCCTACACTGGCGTCTGTGCACTGGGCTCGCTGCCTGGGGGAAGGATGCCCAGCGAGCGGCCTGCTGCTGTGAGTCTCCTGACGTCGAACCCGGGCTCCCCACGATCCCTGGTGCCGCGGATGGTACACGGGCTGTTGTCGAGTTACCTTCGAAACCACATCACATCCCAGAGACAGGGCGACCTGTTGGCAAGAAACATGTGGAGATGGCTCATCATTGAATGCTCAAGCCGGGGACTGCTCCCGAAAGTCAAAGACCCGGACCGGAAACCGGCAGCGGATCACTGACAGTACCAAGGCTTAGTGACAAGACTGCAGAATCACGGTGCAGAACTTAAAACTGACAGCAAGCGGGTGTCTTGGTGTCCGGCCTGCCGGCACGCAGCATCGTCGACTGGTTACAGCGGGATGTGGATACTGATGGTCCATCAAGTATCAATAGTGTCTCTACGGCAGCAGTCGTTGTCTTTTTTCGTGGTGTTTGGGCGGTGACTTGGACGATCGGAATAAAACAGATCGGCGGCACGCTGCCCTCGCCAGTACGTACGTAGGCTTGACCCCTGAGGCCTGCATAGGCCAGGTCTTATATCGGGGAGGGGGGAGCCTTGTCGAGAATCAACAACGCATGCGCTCACGCGAAGTGCTCCATGTAATACAAATAGCCTCGAGGCCGAGGCAGTCAATTGCTCCCTGTTTGAGCCTCGGGCCGGCCTGCGTAGAACAAACTGTGTTCCCCTTTCCTAATGACCTACACCACCAACACTCCAAACAAGAATCACACGGGCAAAACGCCTCGGGGAAACAGCTAACGCCAGTTTGCATGATTCAGCCTCCCCATGCTCGCGCTACAATGCCGCATCTGTGCCAATCCCCGGCACACACACACACACACACACCTCTCTCGCTAATCACTTGATACCCAACCCACAAGCACCAGTCGGCCAGCCACGCGAGGATCTACACGTCCAAATAAGGGCTGCGATCGAGAAGGGGGCCATGCAACCCAGCAGTCAAAGCGCAGCCCCGGGGGGGTAAATAAGCCTCACGCCGAGCCCTGGGAGCCAGGGAGCCTATCTGCGCATCACTGGGCGTGGTGAACAAACGTGCATGGGCAGCTCGAGGCTTTTACCCTGCCAGGGCATCATCCCGAAGCTCGAGACCACGTCGGTCCAGAACCGTTGGCCAGAAAACATCCCGTAGGCGCACCTGGGCCCCTCTTCTGGCTTGGATGGGTACGGAATGTGACGAGCAGCTGGGCTTGATAACCGCGATGGCTTCTCGCTCCTGCGGCCCCACAGAACGATCCAGGCATGCTCCTGTTCCACGAGCACCATCATCCCCGCCGGGAGGCAAACCCCGGGGTAGCCCTAGGGTGCAAGCGATGAAGACGAGAGCTGTACTGTACTCCCACATGCGAGGTTTGAGTTCCTCGGCTTCGCGCCTGGGACCAATCTAGTGCCCAGCAAAATGGCCTGGCCATGCCTGCTCTCCTGAAGGGGCTGAGCGAGTGCTATGCCCGAGGCTGGATTGTTATCTGTTGAGCACGCAAAGGCGATTGGCGGGCGTGAGACAAGCCCGGTGATTGGGAATACATTACTTGTAAGGTTTGAAGATGCTAATGCCATTGTGTAGTGGTGCTACCCGTTGTACAGACCCACGGGTTGGGAGCCATCCGGGCCAGACCATCGGGCCGGTCTACTTCGGCGCGACGGCGGCCCCATAACCCAAGAACACAGCCGGCCTCCATGGCCGTCGCGGTGTCACCACGTTGGACGAGACCAGAAACCCCAAAAAAAGAATTGAACCGAGTACGCCGCCCATTCGCCAACAGACAAGACCCCCAAGGATTCGCTCGCCGGCGGAGGGGCCTAGACTGTGCCACTGATGCTCAACTCCCTGATCTCCTGCAGAACCTGCTCGACGCGGGCGTCGAGCTGGCCCTGTGCGTATTGATCCCTAGTCTCGGCGTCGAGGTATTGCTGGACCTGAGCCATGCGGCTGTATGCCTCTGCGCAGAAGCGCAGCTGGATCTTGACGAGGGCTTCGAAGGAGGGGTCGAGGTAAGGGACGCGAAGGTCGATGAGCTGGGGCAGCTCGGTGGAGAGCTGCTCGTTGAGCTGCTCGTAGGCGGCACGGGCCATCTCCTGCTCCTTCTCGGCCCGGGGCAGCTTGGTGACATCCTTGTCGGGCTTGTCGACGAGCCGCTTGACCTTGGCTCGGAGGGCGTCGTAGTCGAGCAGCTTGTGGCTGCGCTTCTTGATACCTGTTGCCAGCGTTAGCAAGTCCTCGCTAGGCCCCCAGCAGATAGCGCCCGGTTGTCATACATTCGTTCACGTCGGGGAAGTATGCACAGAATCTCGTGATGGGCTCCAGCACCGTTGTCCTGCCTTGTAGTCAGCCGCGGCCCGTTGCCAGCTTTTGTTTCCCGGGCCGTGTTTGTTTCCACCCAGGCGGTCGTACCGGTATGGGCCGTCAAGCGCTTTTATTGTCTCTGCGTCGAGATCTTCCACGGCCTGCTTGTAGCTCCTGCTGACGCCGTCCTTGGCACCGGCGTCCCCGTAGAAGGCGTCGATGGTCTCGGCGATGCGCATTTGTGATGCGGTCATTGCTGTGGGCGTGGTCAGAGGGTCGGGTGTCTTTTCCCCGGGCTGGGAGGGAGAGGATGGCGGGAGGGCAAACCTCGGAGAGAGTCGAGATATCCCTTGGCTTCCTTCTGCAGCCGTAATGATGCAGCCTCCATGGTGCGGAACCGGCTGGGGTACAACATTGAAGTGTCAGATGCAATTCATGATCTCATGGGTGCACAGGCGGGTGCTTCGTACCGTTCCTCCACTTCGTAATCGCGGTCATTCGTCTTTTCGACATGGCCTGTTGTTGATAGCACCGTCAATGATCAGCGCCAGAGTGGCGGGGTTTGAGGGGTGCATGTGGGTTGATGGGACGGACCAGTCTTCATCATAACCTGCGTCGTCGCGCGGTTGACATTCTTCTTGAAGCCTACCATTTAGCCCACGTCAGTAAGCTCTTTGTTCCCCTGCCCGGACCCGCCCGGGGGTCGTAGCCGGCGGCGAGGGAGAGGCGTCGTACCTGCCCACGACATGTTGGGCGATGTTGTGGAGGGAGCAACTGAAGCAGTCGGATAGGGGTCGAGCAGGGAGTCAGGCGGGAGGGGGGAGGGGGTGTCTGTTTCCTAGAGTCGACTAAGAGATTCTCAGGGCCGAGGTGATGTATAACGCGCGTCGAATGTTGCTGTTGGAGTGGTGATATGGGCGTGTTCGCAATGGAATGTCGTCGCCAGCCGAAGCAGCCCAGAGAGCCAGACAGAGTGTTGATGGTCCGTCGGGAGCAGCTGCGGGCAGCCAAGAGCCCAACCCGTGGCTGTGCTCGGGTGCACGCACTACTACGGCACCGTGGCAGTCAGAGGCAGGCGCCTACGTCACCGGGCACAGCCTCACTAGGAGGAGCCACTTGCCAGTGGCTGCAAGCACTCAGAGCCAAGTGGTGACTCGACTCGGTTTGCTTACTGCATCCTCCTAATTGCACTAGCAAAGCCCGGGACTACCGGCCTGTTCTTTCTCTGCGCGCCAAAAGACACGGCAAGGAGTCATCCAAAATAGGGCTAAATATACAACTTGAACAAGTAAGACGGCCGTCGCCAGCCCCGACCAGAAGAATGTCCCTACCAAGGTACATAATGCCGGCCTCGAGCTGCCACGGCCTCGTCGTTCGTGCCCGCCAGCTGCTTGGCTCATTATCAATCCCCTCCCACACATACACCACAATGGCGACACAGGACGCACCGCCACATTTCAACCCTCGCTTTCTCGTCGTCAGCCTCGGGAATCCGGCCCCCCACACAAAGACGCTCCACTCGGCAGGCCACCTTGCCCTGCAGGCGGTCCAGCAGCAGCTGCACCTTGCACACGGCCAGCCAGCCTTCTCATCCGAGCGTATAGGCAAGAAGGCCGCCAAGGCCTCCGCCGGCGACAAGTACACCCTCGTGCAGTGTCCGACCTACATGAACGTGTCCGGGCCCTGGGTCGCAAAGGCGTGGAAGGAGGTCCTAGCCACCCACCACGAGCAGCACCCCTCGAGGCCGCTGGGCTTGGTCATCGTCAACGACGACCTGGAGGAGGACCTGGGCGCCATCAAGGTCCAGAAGTGGGAGAGGAGCCACCGCGGCCACAACGGCATGAGGAGCATCAAGTCCGTCACCAACCCTGAGCAATACAGCGACTCCAGATGGTCTCGGATCGCGGTCGGTATCGGGCGCCCTGAGGCCAGGGACGCCACCACCGTCTCCAACTTTGTGCTCAGGCCGTGGACCAAGCACGAGGAGCATGTTCTCTGGGACAAGTCAGGTCCTGGGCTTGTGGCCGCGCTCGCCGAGATCGAGGAGGCCTGGAGGGCAGAGGGGGAGGGCACCGGCAAGACAGCCACGGCCAAGGCCACAGCCGGCAACAAGCAGCCCAGGAAGACCACGAAGCAGAGGCCATCCAACAAGCAACCGGCCGCTGGCGGGGTCGTAGACAAGCTGGCGGACGCAGCGACAATAGCCATTGTTGACCCATTATAAGATGCCGGGGGAAGGTGGGCTCATCGATTGATTATTTAGCGGCGGCGTTAGCATTGGCCTGGGATTTGGAAAACGGCTTGTAGTGATCAAGGATTTCATAGATTCGATACCCTGTCGTAGATGCGAAACACTTATTTTATCTAGGTCAAGGTCCAGCTCCAACGATGCCATACTCGTGCTTTCTCATGCGAGTGCTAATTCCCACCTGGGTCCGGAGCTCACAATCGGCTCGCCTGTCGCTCCTCCAAAGTCATCCAAAGTCCTCAGAAGTCCTCAGAAGTCCTCCAGCTTGTACACGTGATATGATGGCTCTTCGTAAGGATGTGCCCTGCCGGCCCAGGATGGTGAGCTGCAGCAGGATCAATTGATAGGATATAGACTACTCACTTCTTCAAAGCCTCTACGGCCTTCCTGGTCGTCTCCTCCCCGACACAGAGCGTCTCCACCTTGGCCTCCTGCACCTCCTCGAGCGCGCCCACCTTGCCGATGTGTGGATTCGCAGCGTCGCCCGGTCTGAACTGGCCAGTGCCCACCACCGTGAAGGAGCACTCACTGTAGTTCGGGTACCTACCAGCACCCGCTGCGAAGATGGCCTGCTTGCACGCCGCCACCGCAGTGAGCGGCGCGTGGAAGATGAGCCTGTAGCGTGCTACCGGTGCCGCCATGCTTGCCCAAGTGTGCTGTAGGGATTTTATGATGGACGTTGCGGAGTGCTGAGGTCTGTGGCTGCGGCCTGTGGGGCCTGTTTTTTCCACTTCAAAGCTGCGGGCCGGGCCGGGACGTCGATCGGAACTCAAGGCTAATCGAGGTGAGGGGATCACGAACTTGACTCGGCGAGAAGGTTGCATGACATGAACTTGTTATCGATGCGGGGCTCGTCGCCGTTTTGTGGCGCTGCCCTGCTGATTTGATGTACCTAGGTACCAACCACTGACAACCTTGGAAGTTAAACGCTGCGGGCAAGAGCCTCGTCGGCCAGGTACATGTATTAGTCACGAGTGGGGTCTCTTCTATTTGTATCACCAAAATCCGAGGTGGAAGTTCTAAGGTTGTCAGTCATTTGATGCCTTCTTCCCTTCTCCGCCCAAACCCGCCCCCCCCCCCCCCGGGCCCCCCTCCCAAAAAAAAAACATCAATGAACTTAGGTAACTCTCAATTCCAGTCGTCATTGCCTCTCACGCGCCGTATACCATTCCCCATGCCTGCGGGTAGCTCATCATCCAGAGGCATCCCCACCATCGAGCTATCATCATCATCGTCATCCGGCTTCTTCTTGATCTTCCTCAGAAACCAAATCCCAAACACGATAAATCCAAGCAACGCAGCGCCTCCTGCCGCAGCCCCAACAATAATGACCGTGTTCAGTCGGCCATCCAAGGTATCTGAGCTGGTGGTGTTCGTGACCTCGCTGCTGGAAGGTAATGGGGTGTTCGGCTGCGTCCAAGATGAAGATGCATCAGGATCAGAGAGTATCGTGGACGGACTTGGACCGTAGGTCTGTGAGCTATGCTCGCCCGAGACGGTGGCAGAGATTGGCTGAGTTGTGGACACCGACACAAGTGGCGTACTGCCAGGCATCGCTGACGAAGACATGAAGATACTCGAAATATCGGTGGAGCTGGTAGGCAGTGTCATATTTGTCTGAGATGACCCGGCTGTACCATTGCCGTAATTTGTAGTGGAGCCGATGGCTGAAGAATTAGACATTTCAGGCCATGGAGACGAGTGACTGGGCATCGAGGGTGACACCGAGCTCCACGGTGGAGCAGGGGAAATGGACGTTGTCGGTCCTGGAAATATTGTGTTTGTTTGTGATAGTCCCACTGATGGCGTCGTTACTGTTGCTACACTGGTATCAGAGGTGAGTGGTGAGGAAGCCTCGGTTTCGGAGAAGCTAGGGCTCGGTGACTGATTCGCAGGAGCCGCGTTTGACTGGGTAGGCGAGGGCCCTGTCGCGATGGTGACTGTGGTCGTGCTTGTCGATACGCGGTAGACGGATATTGGTTCCGAGCTGCTACAGCACTGTGATGCTTCTCCCAAGCATGATGTACAGCTTAAGGGACTGGAACAATTAGTGGCAGCTCCCGGAACTTCGTATTCACAGAAGCCTGACCATGTCAGCGCTCGCCAAGTGCGTTCGAAATGTGATGAAGGGAGAGTGCTCTCACATAGTTTTCCGTATTCCAGGAGGCCGTAATACGGATAACCAAGCCATGCACAATTAGTGAAGCACCACTCAATGGTGATTTCAGCCCCATCTTTCCACGTCTGTGCTCTCAGGGTGTGGTTATCCCAGTTGTCGGTGAAGCACCCTGCAAAATTGGAGGCGAGGACGAGAATATCAACATGGTAATTGTCCATTTATACTCGTAGCTGCTATGCTTCGTGCCACTTCAAGCTCGTGCTTGAAGCTTTCGATGAAGTGTATGGGAACTTGTCGGGTTGCTACTGTCCTGAACGGAACCCCTAGTCGAGCCGACCTTGTGCGTCGATGTATCAGGCTACCCTAGGGTATCCTTCGTATCAGTCAGGAATGGGTAGTATCATTGATGGAATAGGGAAATTACCTATGAATGTATTCACCAGCTGCTGCACAAGTCCTTGCCAACGTCCGAATCCCACACCTTTGTGGGGTCTTATTCCTGTTCAATGCTCTTGCACAATAATGCTCCATGTAACATCAAGTTTTTTAAGTGCAGTTTCACTGAGATGCTGAAGGAATATTTTGCAGGTATAAGAATTCGGACGCTTCCGGCCACTTTTTTTGTTGGCATAAAATTTTGACTGATTCTTGTCCATGTCTCTGGTCACGGCTTGCCTCTCGTCACTTCGTTTTGAGGACAGGTCACTTCTCATTACTTTGGTTTGTAGGATGATATTTGGAAAGTGTTTATACCCCGTGACTCACACTGTGTTTCTTTTCAAACGCTGGGCCCTTGAGTTTACCACTGTGTAAAGAAACCGTATGCCTTCGACATGTGCACGGACAAATTAAGAACAAAACCACCTAAGAACGAAACCACTTACACCCTGTGGCATTTGGAGCACACCTGATGGTCAGCTATTGAGAGGTCGCAAGAATTCTCAAGTCAATCAGTGCCATAAAGCAATCAGCTTAAAGTGATTCATATACAGTCTGGCCGGCTGTGTCGAAACAAATCACCTGGGAAATTTGTCTTCTGTGGCGAGATCTGTACTACAAAGTAGTACTGACGTGAATTCAATTTGATCAAACCTAATTTAAATGCTATTGATACAACGGTAATATTGACATTATTCGTTCTCAAGCTACGGAAACTTGGAACGATTTACACCAGCACTTGAAAGCAAAACCTCAACTGCAAATGTGCATTCCCGGCGAGCTGTAAATACATACCTACTTAAGTAGGTACCTAGGTAGTCAGGAAGTGGTCACGTGGCATTGAGCTTGCCCATGAGCAGACTGGACAGCTGAGCCGTCAAGCCTACTTAAGTACCTGCAACAAGCGCAGTCAGTCCTTAACCAGAATCAAGCTGCCCAGGTGCGGCTGAACCATTAGCCCTGGAGACTCCCCACACAACTACCTACTTAAGTAGGTACCCGGCCACCTGGGCATCCACTGTTCGGCCCTCTCCTGACGTTCCCTCTTTCATTTCGTATGCAAAACACCAGACGATTCTCTGCAACACCCAGGCGTTGAACAATGTCGCTATGTGCTGCATGCTCCAACAGTGCTCTCCTTCGGACCCGATGGGAGAAGCTACAACCGATCGGAGAGGAGCCGAAAGTTGTTCACTCCTGGAGAAAAACACAATCTTCACCCGAATGTCCGCTTTGCCAACTTGTAGAAAATGAGGTTCGAGTCGTAGGCCAATTTGAACAGGAAGTATCTACACTCATGTTTGTATTTCACGCTGTAGACATTCTTTTGGAAATACTGCATGTGACTGACCGACAGACTAGGCGATTCACTCGACTATACCTCAGTCTATACCGCCAAATAGAACATGCCCCCTCTATTGCGAAACCACATGGTATACTTGGACAAGGACTCCCCATCTCAGATATCACACAGGACGACGCAGTTGTCTCTCAACCGCCCTCGGTACCAGTCTCAGCACCGCAGCCCTCCAGTTCTGGCAAGGATGGCCCAGGCCGTACAGCCGAGGACTTTACTGCCCTTGTTGAGACTAAATCTACTGACTCACCGGGAGTAAGTCTATGGGACCAAGGCAGGAACCTGATACCTCCAGAGGATGATTCCAAAGCCATCGTCGACCAGGACAGTCTTGCCCAGACGGTGGCTTTGATGAAACAGATCTTTTCCCAACACGAAGGGTCGCAGAATTGCGTGGTGTGCAGCTCAATGAAGGACCTCTCGGCATCTGGAGAGCTTGACCTAGGTCGACTCTATTACAATTTTGAGGTTGCGACGCAGTCTGAGAAGGAGATAGCAGTCAAGAACCACGTGCCGCCCCCTGACCAGCGCAAGCAGCCCAGGCTTGGGTGGACCTCAATTGAGAAAGTCGACTTCGTCCTGGAGAAGCGTGACAGTTGGTCAGCAATCAGGCTGCAGGAGTTCCGGCGTGACGAGAAAGCCTTGAGCGTTGGACCTAGGAGACGCCTCCTCAGCACGGATCTATATCTTTCAGCCACGTCACGAGCGTCTCAACCATTGACTGAGGAGCCTAGCGGCCAGTCTCGATCGGATCCGTCAGCCTTGTTAGACTTCGAGCAGAGCTATGAGCTAGTCCCAGACACGTCCCTCAGGAAGGAATACAGACAGCACTCCAAAGATGTTTGCGTCCTTATTCCGTTGCAGAAGGGAAAGCCAGGCTTCGCCAGGGAGGTGGCAGAACGTGTGGACGTCGACATAATCAAGCTCTGGCTTCGTCGTTGCGAAGACAAGCACAACCTCTGCACTAGGCGGAACGAGGACTCATACCCGCCCGGATTGATTCTCATAGATGCTGATCAGATGTGCCTTGTTCCAGTCGCCTCGAACAAGCCCGTGCCGTACATAGCTCTGAGCTATGTTTGGGGCTATGTTTCCCAGCCAACATTAACGAAAGCAGTGCTAGAAACGTGGATGTCCGATGGCCAGTTGAGAAATGTAAACGTACCTAATACTATTCGAGACGCGATACATTTGGTGCAGAACATTGGCTACCGTTACATCTGGGTCGACGCACTGTGCATTGTGCAAGACGATGCAGCGTCTCGTCATGCACAAATATCCCGGATGCACGAGATTTACCGACATGCCGATATGACCATCGTGGCTGCTGATGGAGATAATTGTTCGGAAGGGCTACCTGGAGTCACACTTGGGAAGGACAGGGTATACAAGCATCATCGATACGAATTGCCTGGCTCGCTGTCCTTGATGCGGCTTCCGTCGAGCACCAAGCACGGAATAGAGATGTCACCGTGGAGGACACGCGGATGGACATTTCAGGAAGAGCTTTGTTCGCGCAGAACATTAGTCCTATTGCCGGAAGTCATCTTCTTCTCATGTGCTTCAGCCGTCTGGAGAGAGGACATTCAATTAGAAGCCGAGGAAACTTGCCCGAGGTCGGAAGAGGGGCTGATATCACTGACCTCCATGCTTAATGGTAGGGCCCCTGTAGATGACGAGGATTCGGTCTCACTCTTCAGAGCATTGGTGAAGAAATACATGCAGCGCACACTCAGCAGAACCGACGACATGGAGAACGCTTTTGCCGGCGTCGCCGGCATGCTGGAACCTTTAATCGGCCATGCTTATCACGGGGTCCCCGAGAAATCGTTCCCGGAGGTGATCTACGGATGCTGGTTTTGGGATGCTAGCCTTCAGCGCCGGGCAGGTTTTCCCTCGTGGTCATGGACAGGCTGGATTTACCGCCGAGAACAAGCCGATGTAGGGATCCAGCCCTTGAGCATCGGTGCGAACACGAGCAAACTCCTGGCATTTTACAAAGTCGGCACTGCGGGCATAAGTCTTCTTGGGCAAGAGGGACTGGCTGCATATTCATGCGGTGAGCATCTTGCAAGCATGGACTCCGACCTTCGCAGCCACTTCGTTCCCGATGAGGAATCCATCAGGTCCAAGCAAGAGTTACTCCAGAGTCAGGAAAGCGGGTCAAGCAACCTGATTGCATTCTATACCAGTCTTGCGTATCTAAGACTTCGAGCGCCGCCGGGCGACTTTGTGGGTCCGTCGCGGGAGTATCGGGTTATTCATCCTTACACGAATCGACAACTTACAAGTATATGCCTCAATGTCGCTTATGTAGCTCGAAAGGGCACTCATCTCCCGTTCATTGTTGTTGGCCACAATCCGGACAGGCAATCGTTCCGATTGATGCTCATGGACATCGAAGGGAGCAGAGCCGAGAGAGTCAATGTCACTGCACAGGGCCGATTCATTAGCGAACACGACTGGAAGGGCTTGGGTCCTAAGAGGGAATTGGTTTTCATGTCATAATATCATTTGACGTTAAAGACGCAACCAAAAAGCCTACGGGATACCTTGATGGGTGGTTTCGTTTCAAATGTTTTGATCACCATACAAATAAAATGTATGTGGCGCCTTCATACAGTGGTAAACGCTCAAGACCCAGCATCAAAAATAAAAAAATATCAATAAGCTTCAGCCACACTATATTTTCCCTTTACACTTTTTTCGCTTCTATTCCGTAGATGTCCGAAGACACTGTACATGGCGCCTTCATACAGCAGTAAACGCTCAAGATCCAGGGTTTAAAAAGGCCCAATGCCAATAACAGTGCACATAGAATACAATACGTGAGCACGTGGCCTCAGCCTCGTGCCGCACAAACAACGTGTGGAGCCTACGTAGGTAGGAGGCGTCGCTCACAACGGCGCCGCTGATCGTCGACACAAGTAGCCCAAGGACAAATAGCCGCGTTTTGCGGAAAGCATGCCGATTTATATATTCGAAGTGTATTCATGTGTCGCTTTCTACATAACTATCCATCATATTTGCTGACCATTGGGAACTCTGCAGGTTAAATGCTCCTAGCTACCAGAAACCTTCTCCGCCTCGAGCAGACCGCCAGTCGTCTGAGGGCCTTCGTATCCCTTCCTGGCGCCAAATAACCACCACAGTCCGACAATAGTTGTCAGCCCTCCCCAAATGAGGCACGCATAGTTCATGCTCTGCGCGTCGACGGGCAGGAAGTACGGAAAAGAGTATATCACAAACCACACCATCAAATACGCACAAGCCAGGCCGTTCACCAGGAAGCCAACCCACCCTCTCATCCTGAAGGGGCCGTACGTGATCCCCTTCCTGCGCGTGATGAGGTGCGGAAGAAGAACGGCGATGTATGAGCTGGAGAAGAATAGGCTCGTCGACCCAATCAGCGCATTGAACGCCGTGGTGCTGCCGACGTAGATACAGCCGAGGATCGTGACGAGCACAGCCGTTGTCAAGGTCGAGTTCCGGGGCATGTCCAACCTGTGATCCACCTTGCCGAGGAAACCGGGAAAGGGGGCGGCGCCGTCCCGGGCCAAGGTCCAAAGTGTGCGCCCGGTCGTGATGAACAGGCCGACAACGCACAGCCCAATGTTTATCATGATCAGTGCCAGCATCCCACTTGCCCCCGCCGCGCTCCCCGTGGCTTGCTCGTAGATCTTTGCTATGGGGTAGGCCGACTCTGCCACCAGGCTAAGGTCGCTGATCGCATACATGATGGCGACGAGGTAGCAGAACCCGGTGGTGAAGCCGATGCTCAGCTGCAAGGCCATCCCTATGGGGACGTTCCTCTGCGGGTTTGGGATCTCCTCGGCGAGGTGCGTGATGACGTCGACGGCGCCGATGCTGTAGGCGCCGTTGAGCATGCCCGCGACGAACACGAAGCCGTCGGGGTAGCCCAGAGCCTGGGTCCACTGCTTCCAGACGAACTCGCTGGTGGCGTGCGGTGGGCGGCCGTCGTGTCCGGGCATGGCCGCCACGACGACGACGGTGATGAGGAAGCCGGCCAGGATGGTGAAGATTCCGATCTTGTTCAGGTGCGGCATCGCCGAGTTGGCCAGGCACACGGCAGCACACCCGAGCCAGGCGGAGATGACGTATACCACAAACACATGCCACGGCTGCGCGACGAATGCAGGATGGTTGACGGCGTACATCTGCACGATGGTGTTGCCAAAGATAGCCGCCATGCTGGCTGCACCCATCGTCCAGGCAAGGTAGTTCCACCAGCCCGCAAAGAAGCCCACGGCGCGCCCGTACTTGGGCCCCGGCGTGATGGATGCCCAGTGGTAAACGCCGCTCGAGCTGGGGATCGCAGAGACCAGCTCGGCCAGGCTGGCGGCGACCATGAAGTAGAAGAAGGAGACGACGATGAACTCATACAGCACACCGGGCGGGCCTCCGTTGGATATCGCCACCAGGATGGTGCCGCCGATTGCCGGCCACACGTTTCCCACCGTGATGCCCACGCCGGCGAGCGAGAGCAGGTTGAAACGGCGCGAGAGCTCCTGGGCGTGGCCTGACGCGTTGACCAGGACGTCTGGGTCATGGCTTATGGTTGTGCCGTCGACGGCAACCGGGTCTCCGAAGACGGCCGCCTCCTTCTTGTCCGGCTGCTCGGGGGAGCTCATCTTGGGCTGTGAGGACGGGATCGAAGATGCTCTCTAGCACTGCACCAAGACGGACATCGAGAGAACTGGGAATAAGCCCATACATGTACCTCCGGCCAAGGCAGAGAAAGGTATTAAGCTTGCTACTTATCAGCCGCATTTCTATGTCAACGGCATCACCCGAGAGCCCAGATAACCCCTCGTCTTAACCGCCACAGAATATAACGTGCTTGAAATTGGAGATATGCCGAGCTTCTGGACCTTGCCAGGGGCCTTCTAGCGGCTTGGGTGATGTTAGCTGGGCTTGCTGGGCTGGCTGGGGACGCCAGACAAAAGCGCCGATGCTCCCCTTTTTTTGCCCCTTGCATTTCCATTGGCCGGCTCAGGCGAAACCGGATGCAGATTCACCCATCTGCATTGTTGGGCACTACTGTTGCATTTACGTGATATGGATGGTGATTTGAAGGACGATAACAGCGCCCTCAGCTTCACGGGGGACCCTCCAGGACCCTTCCGTCACCCGTTCAAGACCAATGCATGGGCTTTTTTCTATTTGTCTTCATGTACCAGCTCTATCTAAGCTTGGGCTGCTGTGGGCGACCCAGGATAAAGGGGGGGGGAGGCCCATTAATGGGCAGTCTCACTTTCCAGATGAGAAGGAAACCACGGCCCATTTGCCGTTCCATGCCCACTTCCGCGCGCCCGAATCACCTCCTCCCCCGTCCATCGCGCGCAGCTCCTCGTCCTTGCCAGGAGGCAGACCCACAACGACGTCCGCCTTGCAGGTCCGCAGGGCCAGCACGTTGAGCCCCGATCCGGGCCCCAATGGACCAATTGCCTCGGTGAAGGGCGTCGAGGCATCCCATTGTGCCTACAGAAAGAGTCAGCAAACCCAGTGGGTGAATGAAGCACGAGGCAATCGTGGTAGGCAAGGGGAACCCACATCGCCGGTGAGCTTCCTGTAGTTTAGGTCGCCCTTGAAGATGATGACATGGCTCGTCTTGAGGTCCTCGTAAAGTTCCTTGGCCACGTTCGGCAGCCTCCAGAAACTGCCCGGGTGTGTCCAGAAGCGATTTGGCCGCAGAATGACCTGCCCTTCAGCATAGAGCTGGCTCCAGTTCTGGAACAAGAAAGACAGGTCCTCGGCTTCCTTATCCGCGAGCGGCTCTGGGGTCTTGTTCTGAAGCACCTCGTCCTCTGACGGTGTCTCGTAGAACTTCCTGGGGCTTGCAAGGGCATTGAGCAGCTCGGCAAAGTCGCTGGGCAGGACGTCGGATACAAACCAGGGGATGTCTTTGGGGTGCAGGACCACGTGCGTAGCCAGACCCGAGGACAGCAGATACCCGGCAAGGATCAGGTCGACAAAAAGCTCGAATCCAGCATTGTCCAGGACGATGTCTACTCTTCGCTCCTTCTGGCCCTCGGCCTTGGCCTTCCTGAGCAAATCGTAGACAGCAGGCAGGTCGTTGACGAGGATGTTCTTTTCGGCGTTCTTCCTGGCCTCGGATCCCTGCAGCTTCTGGATGTCCTCGTAGGTGAGGTTGGTCAGGAGTGACAGATCGGTGGCGTTTCCCCATAGGCAGATCTCGCACATTTCCAGGAACAAGATCTTCTCTGCCTCCTCATCCGCCGGCTCCCCGCGTCCCTCCTCGACCTGCCTGAGCAGGTTCTTGTAGCGGGCGGCAAGCTCGAGGACGGCGGGGCGGGAGGAGCGGAATGTCCTAATCTTCTGGCGGGCGAAGACGTCGTAGGTCTTCCAGTGTTCGGAGAGGGCAAAGGACGTGCTTATGCGCCTGAAGAGGTAGCACTCGCAGTATAGCCAGTTGACGTTGAGCCAGCTCGGGTTGCCCAGCTGCTCCAGCTCCTTGTTGTAGATGTCGACGTCGGGGAAGCCATCGTCCCGTATGGGGGTCAGCTTGCGGTCGTGCTGGACCTCATACTTCAGGCGGGCGAGCTCGTCAACGATCTTCTTCCCCTCTTGGGTGGTGGCTGGGTCCTTGCTCTGGGAGGTGGTCCGGTACACGTCGTCGATAGCTTGGGTCTGCCGCTCGGGGCGAGAGGAGTCAGCTTGCGGTGGCTCATCCGTGGATATAAAGGGCAGGAGAGAGAGACGGAGGGTGGGGTGGGACAGACGATGATGACAGGCCACCTATCTCTTGCCGTGGTCCACCCAAACGAGGTCTTGTCCCCTGTCGAGTAGGCGGCTGTACGGGTTGGAAGCTGGTCAATCTTGGCACCGAGGAGTTGTCGCCTGAGGCAAAGGAGTGCCAGAACATACGTGTCTTGGTGTCGTATTCCATCCTGCGAGAACAGATGAGCTCCAACAAGCTCCCACGAGGCCAGGCTGGGGTTCCAGGGGGGAATTGCTGGTTTCTAGGCACGGAGGAGGAAAGAAGTGTGGAGGGGCTTCCCAGTCATGATGCGCGCAGTGGCATGGTGGGGTCGGGCGCGGGCAGCTTTGGGCCCGCATCAATGGTTCAATTGCAGTCTAACTTAGCGAGACCTACTTACCCAGGTACCAGGCAGACAAGTACCTAGGTACTTGAGTAAGTACCACCTCGGATGGGCGTACACATCAGCTCACGTCAAGACCACTACATATGTACTTGGAGCTCTCTTCAATGTCTGGGTAGGATTCTGCATAGGATTGTTGTACAGTAAGGGTATCACAAAGCTGTCTATACTGCGGAAGCGCACCAAAACCGACGTTACGTCAAACCACCCAAGTGTTGCAAAACGGCGCAAAACAAGCCTGCTCGGCGGGACCCATCTCACCTGTTCAGCCACTTCTGCGCCTTTGCCGAGAGCCGCTTGATACGTGATACACTGCCAGGGTGAGGCCTGGCCTGGGCTGGGGCTGCTTGCGCATCATCGCCAGCACCATCGTGCGAGCCGTGGGCAGGGCCAGCGGCAG
Source organism: Diaporthe batatas (assembly GCF_019321695.1). Taxonomy (NCBI): domain Eukaryota; kingdom Fungi; phylum Ascomycota; class Sordariomycetes; order Diaporthales; family Diaporthaceae; genus Diaporthe; species Diaporthe batatas. The sequence continues at coordinate 556,334 of NW_025408561.1, read as the reverse complement.
GGGCAGGGGCAGGGACAGGAGGGGCTGATGGTGATGGCGGCATGCGATCTCCAGCGTACGCATTGTTGCCGCCGACTGCCACGATAAAAGCCGTGGGATCGCCGGCGTTGACCTTGCCCGACTGGTCGGCTCCCCCGTCTGGCTGGACGTCGTCGTAGGCAAAGGCATAGCCCTTGCCGTCGAGGTTGACGGCGTGCAAGATCCTGCAGTAGTGGTTGGTCGGGTCGCGCCGATAGAAGGTCGAGGGGTCGGACGGATGGTCGTCGCCGCCCAGCAAGGCTGAGCGCTGGAACGCAGCGGCCAGCCGGGGGATGATGCTGTTGCGGTACGGCGATGGGCCCGTGGTGAAGGGCCCGCTGTTGCAGCCAAAGATGTCTGCGCTGTTGGGCTTCCGGAAGGGCTCGTTGCCAAACACGAGCTCGCCCTTGGCGTTGACGGTGCCGGCCACCATGCCAGCGGCGGCCTGAGTGTTGATACGCATCGGGCTCTTGCTGTGCCTCTGCCACACCTCCTCGACGTATGGCTCAAAGTAGCCGGCAAAGCTGGCCCCCACCGCCTCGCCGTGTGTTGGGTTCAGCACCCGGAGGACCGGCTGGCCCTTTGGCTGGACGATGAGTTTGTCCCATGGCCGACCGTCCTTCTGCGCCTGTTGCCGCAGGCCGTCGCACAGCTTGTCGATGCCGTCTGCCGCCATCCCCGACACGTGCTGCACCCCCCCGCCCGCTGTCTGCAGCGTCAGCGCGATGGGCATGCGGGACGCGAAGTCCACGTAGCTGATGTTGGCGAAGAGCTGGTCGCTGTTCATGGTGAACTCGGCGAAGGTGAAGTTGACCTTGGCGTTTGGGTCGCTGGGGTTGAGCACCGAGGGCTCGACAACAGCCGGGCCGGGGTTCAGGAAGAACTGGAGCTTGCTGTCGCAGGCGAACCAGATCCTGCCGCCGGCGATCTGGGGCACGTGGACCGAGACGGTGTTCCCCGGGGGGCCGAGGGGGATCGCGCAGTCCGCTGCGAGGGGCGACCCGATGGACGAGACCTGCTCCGGATAGTAGACGTCCCGGCCGTTGGCCTTGAGGAACATGCGCTTCCAGTCATTCTGGATAGCGATGCCAGTGATGTAGGCCCAGACCTGGCCCGAGTTGGTCTGGTTCTGGAGCTGGAAGTCCAGCGAGTTGACCATGATGCTTCAATCTGGGGATGCTCGGATGCTCGTCGGCGTACGAGAGCAAGGGTCCAAGGGTCGGAGTGTGTGATTTTGGTTGTGATCCTAGGAGCTAGCACGACTTGTAGGTGGTGAGAGTCTGAACACGAAGCCTTGTTCGATAGGATGGGATGCATGAGTAAAATGTCCGACTGTGTTTACACGTCGTCTACAGGTCTGTGAGGCGGCGACATCCCCTCGAGTCTCGAAGCCCCGGACGACCTTGACCATCGGCAGCGGCCATCCGTCATGTCGTCATAAACAGGCCGGCCATCCAGGGTCCTTTCCAATAAACCAAGCCCTGAAACCGGTTTCTATTGCTATCAACCGGTTCGCGCCTGCGATAGCAAGAACTCGAAGTGCCATCCGACGGCAGAGTAACCTCGTTCCACGCGTGCCCACCCTTGGGTATCGAGACATGTGTGTTTGATAATATCTTCATGATCAACCCAGGCCCGTCCACGGGATCTTCTTGGAGAACTGCGGAGTACTTGGCACGCATATATGTGTAATATGCAACTATTGAATCAATCAGCCCCACAGTGCCTACCTCGGCGCTGCCTGTCCATTAAATAAAGCAAATACAAGCATGTTGTAATGCGCTTGTCTAGGTCGCATTTTTCACATCTTGTCATCTCAAGACAGGCTTTGCTGCCATGCTCTTGTCAAGAGACTTCAGGATGGGGAGCAGTGTCACATCGACATCTGGACCCTCTCCAAGCTGAAAGATCCCTGTGGCCCATCTCAGGGCGTCTCTGCTTCTGACTGGGCGGGAGCCCGCTACACTACCGCACTGGGACGTGGCTTGCAGTAGCGAATTTGGTCCTTTCCTCCTGAGTCTTCCCGACGGGGGGTCCAAGGTCGCATTCCAGCCATTCGAAATTCATCCAGACCCAGCACCTGAAAAGCCCGTGGATTTGTTAGTGAGCACGAGGTGGTGTGAACAATATGCAGAGGTCCCCGCATCGCGAACAACGTCCGCTGCGAAACCCCTGGCTCACCATCTCCCATCTGCACACGATGCGTACGCTTGGCCGACCCCTGCTGAACTACCGGGCAACTGCTGGGGTCACATGGGGTCGACGTCGTAGAAGGGGGGGCAGGAATGCGGAGAAGCTGTCGACGATGCACCCAACAGCTCGTGTTGCCATTCCCCAATGGGCATGCATCATGGTCTGCCCCTCGATCTATCTTGGATCTGCGCCGAACCAAGCTCGTAATGACTGCTGCAGTGCGACGACAATGGGCCGGCCCTCGAACGCCTGCAGCACTTGTGATCTGAGCAAATCGGCGCAGACAGTTTAAAGTCCCGGCTTCCCCAGCTTCGCGCATTCTGTTGATCTCTGATCTCGTTCGCCGTTGCCGTCCCCAGCTTCCTTGAGAAGTTCCATCCCTACCTAACTTATAAGTACCTGCCGGCCCTGCTTCGAGAATATCACCAAACACTCAAGGCTTCATCCCTCCATTCCTTCCCATAAACTGTCCACCGCTGGAACACGGCGCAAGGCCAACATGAAGCCCTCTCTCCTTGCACTATCTGCCCTCGCCGGCCTAGCTTCCAGCCAGTGTGTCTCGTCCATCCCAGAATGTGCCCGGGACTGCCTCGTAGTGGCGGCTGGCTCAGTCGGGTGCGGAGAGACCGACTACGCATGTCAGTGTACGAGCCAACATCAGACGGACATTACAACAAGTGCCACCACGTGCGTGCTCGCCGCGTGTGGTGAGCAGGTCGCCATCAGTAGGTGCCCTCATGTCGGACCATATCATAATATGTGACGTCGCACAAGCCCCCCTGTATTAACCCCACCGCCAATGTAGATGAGGTCCTACCAGCAGCCGATGCCTTCTGCTCCGCCATCAATGCCGGCGCAAGCTGTTCCTCAGCCAGCGCCGGAGTAACCAGCACTGGGGCGTCTTCTGCCTCTGGATCGACTTCATCCCAGGAATCGACTCAGTCGACGTCTGTTTCACAGACGGGAACGGGCGCCGAACCCACCGCGACGACAGGGAGCTCGTCGTCGTCGTCGTCGTCGTCGTCGTCGGCTAGCGGGACCGCGGTGACTACGGGCTCATCTGCCACGGGTACTGCCACGGGTGCCAGCGCAAGTGCCTCGAGCACTGCTGCTGCGGCTAAGATGGGCTCTGTCGGCTCCTTGGGAATGGCGGTCCTCGGTGCTCTTGTTATGCTGTAGAGATACAGGGTACCGTGGATGAACGCATGGTGACACCTCGAGAAGGAACTCAGAATGCGACTCGTTGTGACCGGCGTGGTTTGAATCTGATACGAGGGTCCATTCAGGTGTACATAGAGGTCTTCTCAGCAGATGTGGCCGATTCGTCGAAGTAAAGACTCGGGCAGTGATCATATGGTGCTCGCGGAAGCAGAGATAGACAATTTGATGTAAGTTGGTCGGCATAGGATATCCCTTGTAACTAGGTATTCATGGAAACTATTGGTTCAGTCAGGTGCAAGCATGAAATACCACCCTGGGGCGTGAAGCAAAGTATCACCTCAGGTGAGTCAGGACTACCTAGGTACCTGACCATGGGACCACCTGGGCAGTCCCAAGGCTGCTGTTTCCAAGGTTCCAAGTAGTCATGGAGGCTTGGCCTACTTCCAGGATACCAAATTTACAACGCAATAATACCAAGGGCCTGATATTTCAGAATTTTGTTGCCTTTTATCTTTGAAGAGCTTCTAGATCACCTGGGGACTGATCCTGAAGTCCTTGCATGGACGGGGGCGTGGGTGAAGCGGAGGCAGAGAGCACATAGCATGAGAGATTTGCGAATGCCAAGATTTGAAGTCTCACAGAATCGGGATTGTTCTGAAAATGTCCCGCCATACATATGCGGTGACAATTGCATCTCTCAAGACTCGAGTCACTCGCGGCTGATTACCTGCTTCTGGTGCGAGTTCTTTCAATAATATGGACATCAAAATTCCGACTGACCACGGGCAGGATTTTACGCAGATGATTACTTGGGAAAAATGCAAAATTTGGAGGTCGTCACTGTCCGCGCATCCCAGATTCTAATTTCAATGTCTGTCAAGATAAGTTCCTAGGTACTAGTTGTAACGGTAACGAGAATGAATTTGATGTGGGTTGGATGGAGCCTCAGAAACTTAGAAGGGTCTCTTTTGTTTTGTTTTCTTTTTGTATTTTGTGGGTGTGTCTATCTCTCCTTGCAACTACAGCAAATTAATAAATCCGGCTTGCAAATGCGACTGCGAAATGTACATCCGGGTAACCATTACGTTTCTTGGCTGCCCCGGCCCCAGTGCCAGACGATTGCCGAGTCCATGACAGGCTCTGGGTGAACAACAACACTGTTACTGAGAAATTCGACTAAACACACTTGAAAGGACTCGCGAGTAGTGTTGTGGACACGCCTGACCGTGGCTCGCCGCCAACCCAGTCGTCATGGAACCGAACAGGACCGCCCCGGTGCTAGCTCGCCCATGTTCTCCACCTAAGTACCTACCTAGTAGGTACCTAGTAGGTACTAAGATTATCCGCCAGGCCACGGGTCGGCCTGGCAGCTCAAGCTCAGATCAACGATAACCAACGAGTACGGTGCAGACCTCCTCGGAAGCGACCACTGGGCTCCCGACCACGTCAATACCGGTGCTACCTCACTGCCACTCCAGCGTGCCGCCACTGCCACTGCTGCTGTCCTCTGGAGAAGGGACAAAGGAGAGTCTGATGTCGTTCTGGAACAAAAGCGGTTACAGGTACCTAGGTAGGCTTTCGAATATCAACAGAGCCACGAGAGTGGACGGGGTGGGCAAGACTCCCGTGAACTAGAGGCAGCTTGTTCAGAAGAAGCAGTGCGAGTCCGTGACCAGGTACGGGTACTGCGATTAACATTCACAGACAAGTACCTCTCAATCCTTATTGAGGACTTGATTAGGGCAGACCTGGTGAAAATCTTGAGCAATGCAGCGTAGCAGAGGCCTGATCAAGATTCTGTATTGTTCATAATGGATATTGTGGGAAAGCGTCCGACGGGAAGAAAGACTTGGAAGCACTTGGTTGGGACCCGCTGCGGCATCACGCTGTTCAGAGTCATGATGATTTTGCCTGGCACAACAATTACTAGCAGCACTGAGATTTTGACACCAGATCAAAATCTGGCCAAAGGCTTTCTGACCGTGTAAAGGTCTTCGAATGACGGCCAGCCAGCGTTCCAATACCCTAGCCACTTGAAGCACTGATCTCCATCTCCCCGAGCTGCTCGCCTCCAAGCTTGACCCCATCGTCTATTGGTTCCTTTTTCACCACACTGTTCTGGGCATCGTCTGTGGCCATCCTCTTGGTACTGACTTTTGCCCAGTTGTCCTCCATTTTGAACCTGGCAGCTTGGTCCGCCCCGTCACTGCTGCCGGTCAGGAGCCCATAGACAAAGCTGGCAGCAAGGTACGCGCCGACAAGCCACAGCCAGCCCAGAGCAGCAAGACCGAAGGTGACAAAGAGGGTGGAACCGAGGAGGATACTGGCCACGCCGACCCAGAACAGACAGAAGATAACAGCGGTGGAAATGGCGAGGGCAACGGTACCCAGCACGAAGGACGCGAACAGGAGGATGGGGATGAGGGAGAGCAGCAGCTGGGCGACGACGAAGGACTGTGCGGAGTCATCATGTGGTCAGCAGGGTGGACCATGGGAAGCAGAAGCCTGGGGCAAGGGCGGTCTCATGCGGCATACAAACAGGAGTGGCTGTTGTTGGGCAAAGGCGAGGACACTGTCGTAGGCCTTCTGGCGGTCGTCAGGGCTGACGACGCGGTCGGCCTGGCGACGGGCCAGGTCGATTGTGTCGCTGACGTAGTTGTACATAGCCATGTTCTGCTTGGGGTCTGCCTCCCAAAATAAGATTTGAGCAGGCCTCGAGTCGAGGATACTGTGGTCCTGTGGACGATGTCGGTGTTCAAAGATGGCACGCGGCAGATAATGTTGGATTGGCGGCAGCTGCAGGTGAGGTTGCAGTGAGCTAGCTCATTATCAGGCCCGAGCTTGGGGTTGCTCGCCCAGACGGGAGTGGGGGAGGTCCCTTGGGACAGGGGTGCCCCCCAGCCCCCCAGCCCGCTTGGCCTCACTCTCAGACTCTCTGGGGTTCTCATGCAGGAACCCGCACTCCAGCTGCCTGCCTCCACGGCCAATGAGATGAGAGGATTCACCATGACTACAACGTACACCGACTGACAACCATACCATACAGGTCGAAACAACACGGTACATGCGCCTACGTCTCCCACGGTATCCGCTCGCTCTCTCTTTGAATACGTGCTCAGTATTATGTCCACCGAATGGGTGACGGAATGATGTCAGCCTGGAGTTCGTGCAGTTCAATCTCTTGTCTTCACAGGTTTACCACGTTATAAAACAAACCAAGAACGAGGGGGGGGGGGGACTACCTTTTTGCAATAGTGACTGCGCCAAACGGTCGCGCCTGCTCACAGCCTTTGGATTTCTTCATTGGCAATAAACTTGTCAATGGATTATTAGAAAAGTCAACCGCGTCGTTCCAAAGTGGGTCTCCATTGCTGGTATCTGACGACGCAGATCTTGACCAGGCTGTGAAGTGGTCTCACGTTGGCATTGCGTCGAAGAAGGGGGAGATTTTCACTGCGACTTCCCGTATCCTCGTCCATAAAGGGTCGCCAGAACCAATAAATCGGGCAGCCCTTCCCATGAGGACACGTACCATGGCCCACAAGTCACAAAGCAGCAACAGGGACGCATCAAGGTCTTCGTCGACTCCGCCGTCTCCGAGGGAGCTATGCCTAGGACCAACGGGCTATTTCGTTCCGCCAGCGGTGCTGACGAGTATCACTGATCCCATGACAGTATACAGGGAGGAAGTCTTTGGTCCCTTTCTGGGTTGTCCTAACAGACTTCGCTGTGCAGGCTCCAGTTGCCACTCTGTGGACAGGGAATTGGGCGTTGGGCGAGACACCGGTCATTACTTAGGTACGTTTCATCCACATCGCGCGGAAGCAGAAATGTTATCTGAAAGTGCAACAGGCCATTGTAGACATGGTTCGTCCAGAGTATGAAGGAGCCCTTTACCGGCACTACCTACCTGGGTACCTAGGTACCTTACTATTGTCGCAGACGAACCGGTTTACTAGGACAACGACAGTCTGAGCTAAGTTCCTTAGTCGAGATGTTCGGCGGTAGGCACGAACATCCAACCCGAAAGTAAAAATCGACCGATTTTTGCCCAGTACGTAGGTGGCCTTGCTGGACTGACACCCATACGACACGGGGGGAAAATGATGCCCTGGGTCTCGTCACTTAACTATTCTCTGCCCACCATTACCAGTTCCGGTCTCTCAGCCCCTCTCAAGACAAAATTCACCAACGCTGCACGATAATAGGATGCGATTCCCTTATATGACAACTCTACTCCTCCTGGGCCTCACCGGTACGGTGTTGGCCCAACACCAGGCGCCTCCACGACATCCTCAACGTCCAGCTCGCCCACACATCCATGAAATCCACAACGAAGACTCCGGGGAGACTGCTCCTCTCGACCCAAGAGCTAGCGGAGACGACGCTTGTGACCAAAACGCCCCATATTCGCAAGCCTGCATGGAACGAAGCACCGATACGGCCAGCGGCGGGGTTCGCGCACAGGATTGGTATCGACAACTGGCCGAGAGGCCGGGCGGACGTGGAAGGACCAGGCGCGGCATGGCACGCAAGGCTCATCTCAGGACGAGAAAGCGTATTGTGCTGAGACGCCCATTATCGATGAGAAGCATCATGTACTACCAGCGCCGGCGGCAGAACTTGGCCTGGTTGGAAGCCCAGACGCATCGCGAACGGTTAAGGGTTTCACTCGCTGTGAGCAAGCAAACTAGTCCTATGGCTCGCAAACAGCGACGTGACTACGAGTTGAAGGCTGGGAACTATCAGATCGACCTAAGGAGCCCGCGATGGATCTTGTTGTGATGCTGCTTGCTTGTGAGGATAGTTGTAGTCATTAAACTTTGAATTGAACGAGGCCTACCAATACCCGCGCGATCCATTCGATTTACCTTCTATGAGGAGTAGAAGCTGCATGTTAAAACGCCGTACACACATATTAGGCATACCGAAAACAGATGCTCATACCCGGTCTTCGCACCGTGCTCTCGCCTTCTCTGAATGACAAAATTGATCGATTCCTGACAAGACGAAAGTCTCTATCCTACATAGAAAAAATGCAAGTGTTTTGACACCGCCACATGCAGATAATGTCACTGCTCCGGACGGTGTCGGATATCATCGCAACGCCGCCATGCAGACTCACGACGCCTCCGAGGCCCCTCTGCCGAAAAACAGGCATTCACCAGCACCATTGGCTGGTCATCCTTACAGGGCAAAGACAGCAGCACCAGCTCCCATGGCCATGACAGCCCAGAGACCGACAGCCATGTCACCAATGCTGAAGAAGCTCTTCATGTGCAAGGGGGTGGCCAGGGAGCTCGAAGACGAGCTGCTGGAGGATCCAGAAGAAGAGCCGGAGGAGCCGGAGCCGGCGGTGGCGGTGGCGGCGACCGCGTTGGCGGAGCTGGCGCTGGCGAGCTTGGCCTTGCAGTCTCCGCTGGAGCTGCTGCCGGACTGGGTAACAGCCTTGCCGTCAAAGTCACAGGCGTCGGAGGCCGACTTCTGGGCCTTGTAGTAAGTGTCGAGGACGTAGCCGAGCTTCTGGGTCGAGTTGCACATGGAGTAGGCACCGAAGACACCGGTGGAGGCGTTGCCGTTGACACCAGCGCACGCTGCAGGGTCAGCGCCACAGATGTAACCAAAGATGTCGCCGTAATCCTCCTCGTCCAGGCTGGAGGAAGGAGCGCAGGAGATGGAGTTGAACATGCACTCGCAGAGCTCGGAGTCGGGGGTTGGGGGCAGGGAAGAGGCAGCGGCCCAAGAAGCACCGATGACAGGGCAAGCAGCGGCCGAGTTGGTGGGCTGGTAGGCATCCATGGCGACGGAGCTGGGAGTGGCAGCGGCGATGCGGGAGCTCAGGGAGGTGTAAGCCTTGAAGGGCTTGACGCTGGACTTGTCAACGACGCTGACCAGGCCTGCAGAAAAACACCGTTAGCCATCAAATCCTGAGAGTTCGGGCTTAGCTTGAATGCGCATAGTCAAGGAGGCCTACCATAGTCGTTGTCCTCCTCGAAGTACATGTAGACGATACCGCCAGCAATGACCTCAGTCATGTCGCTCGAGTACAGCGCGCTGGTCTCCTGGAAAGTACGGCCCGCACCGCCATCGACGGTGTTGCAACCGTACTCGGCGAAGAAAACGGGGATGGAGTAGTTGGAGAAGAACGAGACAACCTCGGAGTAGCCGGACTTCTGGAAGCTGCTGTCACCGCACCACTCGTAGATGTTGTAGCCCCAGAAGTCGATGGACTCCTCGGCCTCACCACAGTTGAAGTACTCGGCCATGTTGTTGCGGATGGCGGCGTCGTCGTTGGCGGCGTAGCCGACACCGATCCAGCGGTCCATGTTGTCGGCGATGTAGGCCTTGGTGTCACGAACCGCGGCCTTGACGAAAGCCGAGGCATCGGTATTGCTCTTGTTGTTGGAGACCTCATTGCCGGCGAAGAAACCGATGGTGTTGTCGTACTTGCCGAGGGCGTCGACGACGGAGGTGTAGCGCTTGTACAGGGCGGTGTCCCACTGGGGGTTGCTGCGGATGATGGCCTCGTCGGGCGACGACAGGTCGGAGATGACGTAGATGCCGGCGTCGGCGAGCAGCTGCATGCAGGCGTCGTGGTTGGCGGCGGGGTTGATGGCGTAAGTGCGGATGACGTTGGTACCGGCAGCCTTCAAGATGGGAACATCTCGCTTGCAGAGGTCCTCGTCGGACAGGGGGTCGAGGTAATCGGGACCGCTCGACGTGGACCGCTTGGCAGCCTCGGAGGAGCCGGTGTCCTGCTGGTACGCAACACCCTTGATGTAGAACTGGGTGCCGTTCTTGTAGAAGAAGTGCTGACCCTTTGCGACGATGGGCTCGACGGCGGCCGAGGCACCGGCCACGAGGGCAGCCAGAATAACTCCCTTGGCTGAGTACATGGTTGTTATGTGTGGCTTGTATATGAACCGAGTTTCAAGAGAGCGTTGGTGTGATATTATATAAAAAGTAAGACGGTCTGGGCAAGGCAAAAGCCGCGTTAGCAAAGAGTTTTGAAGGTGTCAGGTGAGAAGCGGCGCAAGGTGAGTGAATGTATGCATGAATGAACGAATGAATGAATGAATGAATGAACGAGTGAGAAACCCGATAGTTAAGATGACCCTTTCTTTCTTCATCTCATGCCCACTGTGACGTGACATTGACCCATGCGTAGTAAACAAAACAAAAATAGCTGACTGGTTCCCCAGCTGGTACAAGCTCGTCCGATGTCTTCACCGTTTGTTCTTGTCTGGCGGGACGGGATGACGTTGACAGGACGTGGATGGCTGGCATTGACGTTTGGTCGGACGCATGAAGGTGCATGTGTGTGGGAAGGCGGCATGGAGAAACAAGAGCAGGGAGGGCACGGGAAACACGGGCGACGGCACACAGGCCCATCACCACACTTGAGACAAGAGGAACATACCTTTGGCAAAGAGTCTATTTCTTGGTTTCAAGCGAGAGAAGGATCAGTAAGTACACTGGTGTAAAAGAGTGTGATGAATGATCAAGTCAAACAAGATGGACGCAGGTGCAAAGAAACACCAGAAGGGCAAATTGACGAGGCAAGAGAAGAGAGGCCTGGATCAATCTGCACACAGCTGGGGGAGAGGTGGGAAAAAGGATGAACAAACAGAGAGAAGGGTCGGAGGAGGTGAGGCAAGGAAGCTGGGAGGAAGCGACAGAAGAAATCAGGATCGAGGAATTAACGATGGGGCACAGCGAATCGTGGATGGGCGAAAGGTGGGCACGAGCAAGGCACAGGCAAGGCGAGGTAAGGCACGTACTACGTACGACTGGGGAAAAAAGGGGGGTAGTCACACGGTTGTTGGTTGCCGCCAGCAGGAATTGGGTGGTAATACGAGGATGTGCAGGAGGTGTACTCCGTACCAGTTGACCAGAGCCAACACCGTACTAGCAGTTTAGCACACAGTACTCAGTGCCTACCACAGGCGGCACTCAAGAGGCAGACGGACCATCGATGATAATTTCGATGTGCCCAGGGAGCAGCAGGGACTGACCAGGCAGCTGCCAGGGTCGAGGGTCGGGGAGCCACGGAGTCAGGGAGTGCACTACGTACCGAGGAAAACCACGGTGCTGTCTGGCTGAATGGCAAATTTGGGTCTGGATTCTCAGGGGTGCATCGGCTTTTGGGCGGTGCTGCTCGGCACTAGTTCCAAGTTGGCCAGGATGGAGGGCGGACTGGGCTGGCTCCATCCCTGGAGACGGGGCCTGGAGCGGCTCGACCGGCCCCAAACCAGAGATAGCCCATCCCAGGACATTGCACAGCTGCAGTCCAGAGGCATGGGAAGGAAGGCAAGGAGACTGACTACTCCGTACACAGGACTGTCGTACCTGGGTATCTGGGTGAATAGGTACCTAGGTACATATGGGCCTCCGCCCTCGTATCCGTCCAGGAGGGCAGGAGGGTCAACCAAACCGTTCCAACCACTCATCCACCACCCTCACCCTCGCAGCCCTCGCCCTGACGGCCTGACAGCTTGATCTCGTCGTTCCCAATCGGGCCGTCGGCGGTACACCCACACAGTGTCCACAACTATCCATCGACCGGACGCCTGCGATCTGAGGACTGAAAAGCCGCACCTTGTGGGTTCGTTCAATCTGCCTGCAGTCGCAGGTAGGTTACAAGCTGCTGATGCAGTGGTCCGAGAGGGGCCAATCTCAATCTCCGCCACCCCGTGCTGGCAGGCTGGCAGGCTGGCTGCCGCGAGTGCCAGATTTCGAGGGCCCAGCAGCTGCCCGGCACGAGTCAACAATACCATCACCGTCGTGTTCGGCCGTCCATCATCATCAATCCCATGTATTTGGCCACGCCCGCCATCGTCGATCCACATCAGTGACTGTTGTCGTTCTCCAAGTCACTGATGCGGCTCAGTTCAAGCAATCCATCCCAAGACGGCCAAGACGATTGGCATCTCGTGGCATCTCATGGCTGGCCCGCAAACAGGGCTGGCCAAGCAGGCCAAGCACACCAAGCAGCACGGTTCGGGCCCCCAGCCGGTGCCGCCCCCCTCCCCTTGCTGCGTGTCCCAGCCAGCCAGCCTGCCACCGTCAGCGAGCGACTCAGTGCCCGTTCCGGGGCCTTGCAAATCTCTTGGGCGCCCCACGAAGCTTTTCGTTTCATCCTTGGCTGCATTGCGAACGCTCTACCACAGTAATCCCACCCGCCCTTCCGCTATAGCATTCCCTGTCGATCACCCGTATGGATCATCGAAACCAATCCGTTGGAAGTCATGTTGCCATCTTCCCCTTCGCCTAGAGAATTAAGACTGACCCAGGCACCTTGGAGGGCAGTGGGAGCTGCTAGCCCCGTCGGACAATGCCAGTGCCGGGTACTGTGTCTTGGCCCTGGGGCAGATGGATCTGAAAGAGGCACAAGTATCGAAATCTTGTTGCTATTAATCACGCAGAATATCTACACGTTGACAACTGGATGGGCCACATTGGCACCACCCTCACAGCCTCCAAACAATCATCCTCTCTATGGCTGCGAGGGGCCTCTGGCGATCAAATTCGTTGATCTGCGGCCTGTCCTGCCAATTTCCAACCTTCGTGCGCCTACTGTGCGTGTTCTGCCGCTGGCGTTCCCACCTGCATTGTGTCAAGGCCCCACTCAGCCTCACCACGCCCCCCACAGCCCCTATGCGGGCCCGGCTCGGCAGCCCCTTCTACCTGCCTAGGTAGATTCTGAAGTAGCCTTGGTCTTTCCTATCAGCCTGTCTGGCCCTCAGTTTGTGACGGAGGCAGGCTGGCCACGTCATTCCAATCAGACAGCTTCATAACCTCAAAGCTAAATATGCTCAATGATTTCTTTGTCGGGGACCGTGGAAATAATGCTGGTACAGTACGCCCGCGACCACGGCAGCGCCACGCAACTGTTGTTCTTGGCCTTGCACGGGGTCACGAGGACTCGGTCACCCGTAAGCCCGTCGCATTGGGTACACGGTATGCCAACTGCCCCAGTTACCTGGCCATGTAAACTGTAGTTGCCGACAATGGTGCGCTTCGCCTAGCTGGCCCTCAACTGTTTAACACGGATGAGCGCTGCCGGACGAGCTGCATGTGGAAAGGTTGCGGTCGGGTCTGCAGTTTGGACCCGCCGGCTGCTGGGATCTTGCCCATCGTGCGCTGCGATATTGGAAGGGCTGGCCTGGGCCCTGTTCTGCTTCGCGATCCTTTCTTGGGCGGCCTCGCTTTGTAGTATGCCTTTCCAACTTGGTGTAGCACCTCATCCCATAACTGATATGTTTCCCACCAGACTGTCTTGGCCGGGTTGGTCATCTTGGCGATTGCAATGTTTGGGTGTCGTTCTGAAGGATTCTGCTGTGGTGCTTGTTGATTGTCGGGCGTACTGGTGTACAAGTCGTTGCACGCTTTGGATGGATGGTCCTTCCACTGCTGATGTCTACCAAACGATAGACAGCCCTGAAAAAAAAAGCCTGGGGCACTGGCACTCTTATAAAGCCCTTTTCCGCTGTATTCTGCAAGAAGAAAAGCCTGAGAGTCGTGCCATCAGTAATAGGTTGTCAGCCTTCCATACGACGCCACTCTTGGCGACAATGACACTGCCATTCATTAGTCGACTCCAGCGCATGCGCAGCACAAAATGGGTTCCCGCGACGGCCGAATCATCACCTGCCGCTGGGCCGCCCAGGCGACCTCTGCAGGCTCCGCCCAGTCTTGTGTCAGCTGCCGAGACCCCGGGGCAAACCGTTCCAGCACCTCCGGCTTGGCGCGCTTGTGCAGCGGCTTGGGTACCGTGATCTCCATCCGAGCCACTCCGAACTTGTGACCTTGAGCATTTGATGATCTGTCTGCCTACTATCAGTGCAAAGGTCAACTGCGTACCTATTTGCGAACACGGCGGTGACATTTTTGGTGCCGGCTGGGCATATACCATACCCGCAATATCCAGTATAGTAAGGGTAGGTTCACTAGCTTAAATATACTTAAAACGGTCCTTATAACTAATAGAAAAAAGGCTTAAATTATTAATAAATAATTATTAATTTAAAAATATAAAAATCTATAAAATAATAATAAAAAATAATAAAATTATAATTTTATTTATTTAAAGTTTAATATATATATAAATTATTTATATTTTTATAATTTTATTATTAAATTAAATTTAATAATTATACTTTTAAAAAAATAAAATAAAATATAAATTTTTAATATTAATTTAATTTAATTTTTAATTTTATTTAAACTTTTTTAAACTTTATAAAAGTTTTTATTTTTATAAATATAAACTTTAAATTAAAACTTTAAAATTTAAATTTAAAGTTTTTATAAATTTTAATAAATTTTAAATTAAATTTATAATTTTAATTTTTAAAAATATATTAATTATTTTAAATATTAATAATTTTTTTAAAATAAAAATTTATTTTTATATAATTATAAATTTAATTATTAATAATTATTTTTTATAAAATTATTAAAATTATAAATTTAAATAATAAAATATAATTACTTTATTTAATAATTTTTAATTTAATTTAATAATTATTTTTAAATAATTTTATTTATTTTTAAATTTATTAAATAAATATTTATTTATAAAATAAAATTAAAATTTTAAAAATAATAATTTTATTTAAATTAATTTAATTAATTTATTTAAATTATATAATAACTTTATATAAAATATTTAATAATATTAAAATTAATTTATAATTTATAATAACTTTAATTTTAATAAATTAATAATATTAATTTAAATTAATATAATTTAATATATTAATATATAAAAGTATTTTTAATAATAAATAATATTATAAATAATTATAAAATTATTATAAAAGTTTTATATAATAAATTTAATTAAATTAATCTTTAAAAATATATTATATTTTATTTTTTAAAACTTTAATTATTTTATTTAATTATATTTTAATTTAATTAAATATTTATTTTTATATAATTTTATTTATAAAATTTATAATTTTAAATTTATTAAATAAATATTTATTTAAAATAATAATTTTTTTAAAAATAATAATTTTATATATAATATTTAATAATATTAAAATTTAATAATTTATAATTAATAATAATTTTAATTTTTAATAAATTAATAATATTAATTTAAATAAATTAAATATAATTAATAATTTAAATATAAAAAAGGTTAATAATAAATAATATTATAAATAATTATAAAATTATTATAAAAGATTTTATATAATAAATTTAATTAAATTAATTTTAAAAATATATTATATTTTATTTTTTAAAATTTTATTTTTTTAATTTTAATTTAATAATATAATTAAAAAATAATTTATATAATTAATAAATTAAATTTATTATATAAAATATTTTATATTAATATATTAATTTATTATAAATTATAAATTATTTATATTAATATATTAATTAATTATAAATTATAAATTATTTATTTTAATATTAATAAATATTAAATTAAAATATAAAATATTTATTAATTAAAATAATTAAATAATTATAAATATTTTAAATTTAAATTTTTAAAATTTAAATATTTAAGTTTTTAAAAATAATATAAATATTAAATAAATTTAAAATAAAATAAAATTAAAATAAAATTAAATTAAAAATTATAATTATAATTTTTTAATTTTATATTTAAAAATAAATATTATTAAATAATTATTTTAATTATTTAATTAAAAACTTAAAATTATAATTTTATTTAATTTTATTTAATTATTATATTATATTATAATTAAATTAATTTTATTTAAATTTTTTATAAATATATTTAATATTTTTAATAAAATTAAAATTTTAAACTTTAAAATTTAAATTTAAAATTTTATTTATTTTAATTTATTTTAAAAATATATTAATTATTTTAAATAATAATAACTTTTAAAAAATAAAAGTTTATTTTTTATAATTATAAATTTAATTATTAATAATTATATATTTTATTTATATATTATTAAAATTATAAATTTAAATATATATAATAATAAAATATAATTACTTTATTTAATTATATTTTAATTTAATAAATAAATTATTTATTTATTTTAAATAATTTTATTTATATAATTAATAAATTTATATTTATATAAATAAAGTTAAAACTTTAAAAAATAATAATTTTATTTTTATTTATTTTAATTAATTTATATTTATATATAAAAGTTTAAATTATATAATAATTTTATATATAATATTTAATAATATTAAAATTAAAAGTTTATAATTTATAATAAATATAATTAAATTAATTTTAAAAATATATTATATTTTATTTTTAAAACTTTAATTATTTATTTTAATTTAATAATAAAATTAAAAATATAAATTATTTATATTATTAAATAATTAATTAAATATTAAAAATATATAATTAATAATTATATTTTTTTATAATAATTAATTTAATTAAAATATAAATTTAAAATTTTTATATTTAAAGATTTTATTTAATATTTTTAATAAAATTAAAATTTTAAACTTTAAAATTTAAATTTAAATTTTATTTATTTTAATTTATTTTAAAAATATATTAATTATTTTAAATAATAATAACTTTTAAAAAATAAAAGTTTATTTTTTATAATTATAAATTTAATTATTAATAATTATATATTTTATTTATATATTATTAAAATTATAAATTTAAATATATATAATAATAAAATATAATTACTTTATTTAATTATATTTTAATTTAATAAATAAATTATTTATTTATTTTAAATAATTTTATTTATATAATTAATAAATTTATATTTATATAAATAAAGTTAAAACTTTTAAAAATAATAATTTTATTTTTATTTATTTTAATTAATTTATATTTATATATAAAAGTTTAAATTATATAATAATTTTATATATAATATTTAATAATATTAAAATTAAAAGTTTATAATTTATAATAAATATAATTAAATTAATTTTAAAAATATATTATATTTTATTTTTTAAAACTTTAATTATTTATTTTAATTTAATAATAAAATTAAAAAATATAAATTATTTATATTATTAAATAATTAATTAAATATTAAAAATATATAATTAATAATTATATTTTTATAATAATTAATTTAATTAAAATATAAATTTAAATTTTTATATTTAAAGATTTTATTTAATATTTTTAATATTAAATTTCTATTTTTAATTATATTATAAAAGAATATTTATAAAACATTATTTAATTAAATTATAAAAATTTATTATTTATAATTTATTAATTATATTATATTATTTAAAATTTTTAAACTTTTTATAAATATATAAATTATTTATATTCTTTTAATTTTATTATTAAATTAAAAATAAATAATTAAAATTTTTAAAAATAAAATATAATATATCTTTAAAATTAATTTAATTAAATTTATTATATAAAACTTTTATAATAATTTTATTATTTATTATATTTATAATATTATTTATTATTAATATTAAAATAAAAGTAATTATAATTAATAGATAGTTTAAGTTATATTATATAACTTTAGTTAATAAGTTATAGTAAGGATTTATTATTAACCTTTTAGGTTTAACTTTCCTTTTATATAATTTAATTTAATTAATTACTCTTTATATATATATATATATAATAATTTATATTAATATTAATTAATAATTACTTTAAATAATTATAAATAATAAAATATAAAGAAATAGTTAATTACTTTAAAGTAGTTAAATTCTTTATAAATTCTTATTATAATATAATTATATTAATACTTTAATAATAATAATATAATTAAATATAATAAAGTCTTTATATTTATTTATTATAAAATTATTAATTTAATAATAATATAATTAAATATATATTAATAGAGTCCTTATATTCTATTAATAATTTATATATTTTATTATATTTTAAAACCTTTTAATATCTTTAAAATTAATAATAACTTAAAGATTACTTTTTATTATTAAACCCTTATTTATACTTTTAATAAATACTTTATAAAACTATAATTATTTATTAAAACTTAAAATATATAATATTTTATTAATAATCCCTTTATATTTAAGATAATACCTTAAATAGAAAGTATAATTTATATAATTTATAAAACTACTTTTATTAAATAAATAAATAAATACTAAATACTACTTCTAACTCTATTTAATCCTTTCCTTATTTACTTATTTACTAAACTTTACTATAATAAAAAGGTTAAAATATATTATATTTACTTTTATATTATTAAATAGAATAAAGTTATACTTTATAAATATAATTATAATTATAACTTTTCCTTTTATAGTCTTTCACTCTCTCTTACTATACCTATTATACCTTTAATAACACTACTATTACTAAATCCTTTATTTAAAAATAAATAAATTAATAATTTAAATATTATTATTATTAATATATAATTAAAATTAATTTTAATATTTATTAAAAAATAAACTCTTTATTTAAATTATAACTATATTAAAAATATTAATATTAAATTAATAAAAGTAAAAAAATTCTTAAAGTTAAATTAAATTATTCTTTTAATTTTATTTTAATTTATAATTTTAAATTATAAAGTTTATTAAAATTTAATATTTATTTAAAATTTATTATTTTAATTTAATTATTATATTATAATAATTTTTAAAGTAATATTTAATATATAATTATTTAATTTTTATTAATATTTTAAATATTTTAATTATTATATATAATTTATTAAATATATATATACTTTATTATATTTTATTTACCTTTTACTTTATATTATTATTTATTTTTATTTTAAATTATATAAAATATTAATAAAATAATTATTATAATAATATTAATAATTTAATTTATAAAAAATAAAATATACTTCTTTAAATTTAATTAAATATTATAATTTTAAGTTATAAAAATTTAATTTTTAAAGAAAATAATAAAAGTATATTTAAATATATAAATAATTTTTATATAAAATATATATAAATAATTAAAAAGTATTTTTAAATTTAAATAAAACTTTATAAATTAAAATAAAAGATATTTATAATTATAAATTAAAATATTCTTTATAAAATAAAAAAGTTTTATAATTTAAAAGTATTTATATTAATATATATATTATTAGCCCTTTTAATATAAGATTAAAAGACTTATAATTATAATTTTTAATTAATTTTTATTTAACTATATTATATTATTATAATCTTATCTAGCTTTATTTAAGCCTCTTTTTAAACCTTTTTAGTATTTTTTTAAGGGAGTTAAATTTAAAGGAGAGCCTTTAAACTTAAGTTTAAAATTTTTATAGATTTTAATTTCCTTTAAATTAAGTTTATAATCCTTTAGTTTTTTTAAAAATATATTAATTATTTTAAATATTAATAACTTTTTTTTAAAATAAAAGTCTACCTTTATATAATTATAAATTTAATTATTAATAGTTATTTCTTTTTCTATTTATAGTAGAGTTATTAGAATTATAAACCTAAATAATAGAGTATAGTTATCTTACCTAAAGGTTATTTTTTAGTTTAGTAGGTTAGTTGAGTAACTATTTTTAAGTGGTTTTACTTATAGAGCTAATAGATAGGTGTTTATTTAAGTAGAGTTAGAACTTTTAGGGGAATAATAGCTTTTATTTTTACCTATTTTAACTAATTTAAAAGGTTTAAGTTATATAATAATATTATATATAATACTTAATAGTATTAAAATTAAATAGCTTATAGTTTATAATAGTTTTAACCTTTAATAAACTAATAATACTAACTTAAACTAATTAAGTATAGCTTAATATATTAGTATAAAAAGGTGTTTTTAATAATAAATAATATTATAAATATAGATTATAAAGTTATTATAAAAGTTTTATATAAAATTTAATTAAGTTAATTTTTAAAAATATATTATATTTTATCTTTTAAAACTTTAATTATTTACTTTAATTTAATAATAAAATTAAAAATATAAATAGTTTATATATATTATTAAAAATATAAATACTTTAATATATATTTTTAAAAAAAACTTTTTATAAAGTTAGAAAGTATTTTATTATTTAATTATAAAAATTAAATTTATAAAAATAAATAATTTAAATAATTTAATAAAGGTATTATAAAAACTTTATAATAAAATTTAAATAAAAATATTTATATTAAAAAATAAAAGTTAAAATTACTTTTTTTTTAATATATATTTTAAAAACTTTTAATTATTTAAAAATTTAATATTAAAAAGATTTATAATAAATTAATATTTATAATAAAAGTATATTTTAAAAAAATATTTTATACTTTTATTTATTAAAATAATTTAAATAACTAATAATTATTTTATTATAAATTTTTATAAAATATATAAAAATAATTTATATAATAATAATTTTATAATATATTTAATAATAAAATAAAGATTTTATTATTTATAATAATTTAAAAGTTATATTATTTTAATTAAAGTTAATATATTTTATATATTTAAAGGAAAAGTTAAGATATTTTATATATAATAAATTAATATAATAAATTCTTTTATATAGTTTATATAAAGTTAAAATTATAATTTAATAATTAAATAAATTATTAAAATTATTATATAAATTAAACTATTTTTATATTTATTAAATTATAATAAAAGAATTTAAATAAAAATTAATTATAAGTTTTATAATTATTAAGTAATAAACTTTTATTTATTATTAAATATTTAAATATAAAGTTAAAAGAAATTAATTTATATAAAATAATATATTATAAATAGTTAAAGGTATATTAAAATTTATTATAATATTATATAAATTATTTAAATTAATTAAAATTATATTTTAATTTATATATTTTTATTTAAATATATAAGTATTAATAATTAATAGATTAATATATTTTTAAATAAATAAAGTATAAAATTATAATTATAATAATAAAATTAATTTATTTTTAATTATTATTATTATAAAAGTATAATAATTATAATAATAATTTAAACTATTTATATAATAGTTTTTATAATAAAAGTAATTTTTATAAAATTTTAATATATAATTAAATAACTTTAATAATAAAATTTTAAATATAATAGATTTAATAATTATAATAATAATTATAATAACTATTTATTTAAATATAATAATTAATTTAATAAAGAAAACTTTATTAAAAGTATTACTTTATATATAATTAAAAACGTTATTAATTAATAAAATATACTTTAAAAAAATAATAATATATTTATAATTAATATTTTAATATTTAATTAAATAAAATAATAAATTTATAAATTTTAATTATATAATATTTATTATTAATATAAAAGCTTTATAATTTAATAATAAAATAAAAATAAAAAAATATTCTTTAATTAATTTATAAAATAATAAATATAAATAATATTTTTAAAGTTAAAATTTTAATTATAAAATATAATATTTTTAATAAATTAAGTCTTTCTTTTTTTTAATTTATTTTTAATAGAAAATTAAATATTAATATTTTATTATAAATATTTATATTTAATAATAAATATTTATATAAATACTTTTAGAAAATTATTTTAAATATTAAAGTTATAAAATTCTCTATTAATAGTTATAATTAATTTTTATATTATAAAGTTAATTTATTTATAATTTTAATATTTTATATAAAGGTAAAATAATAATTAAATTTAATAATAAACTTTATTTTATATTAATAAAACTATAACTATTAAAATATTAATTAATAAAATAATATTTTATATTATAAAAATATTTACTTTTTATTTTATATATAAAATATAATTATATTATATAT
This sequence comes from Diaporthe batatas, assembly GCF_019321695.1. Taxonomy (NCBI): domain Eukaryota; kingdom Fungi; phylum Ascomycota; class Sordariomycetes; order Diaporthales; family Diaporthaceae; genus Diaporthe; species Diaporthe batatas. The sequence continues at coordinate 534,221 of NW_025408561.1, read as the reverse complement.
TTTTAAAATATTATAAATAAAGTTATTTATATTATAAGAATAATTTAATAAATATTTTTATTATATAAAAATAAAAATATTTATAGTTTTAATAAAAATTAAATTAAATAAGTATTAAATATTTTTATTAAAGTTAAACTTTAATAACTTTATTAATAATTTATATATTTTTAATTAATTAACTTTTATATTTATTTTTAATATTAAATACTTTATTAAATTTTATTTAAAAATTATTTTAAATTTTATTATTATTATTAACTTTATAATTTAATATTATAAAAGTTTAAGTTTAATTTAAAAATAATTATAATTTTAATTATAAAATAATAATTAATATAATATATTTTTATATTTTTATTTTATATATTATTAATTTAATAACTTTTTTAAATTAAAATATTCTTTTATATTTTTATAAAATATATAAAAATTTATAATTAATATAAATTAATATATATTTAAAATTATTAAACTATTTAATTTATAATATTAAAATTAACTTTATTTTAATAAAATTTAAAAATACTATTTAAATTATAAATTATTTATAAATAAATATTTATTAAAATTTATTAAATAATTAATAAAATAAAGTAATATTATAATCTCTTTTAATATATATTTAAAATACTTTATATAAAATTTAATTTAACCTTTAATAAAAGTTTATTTTATAAATATATTAAAATTATTAATAATATTATAAAATTTAATAAATTTATATTTATATTTTATATTAAAATATATTTTAAATTAATTAAAATTTATTATTAACTCTTTTATATTTATAAAAGTAGTTATTATTTAAAAATAATAAAAATATTATACTTTATAAATATAAAATATTAAATAAATAATATATTAAATACTTAAAATAATTTAAATATATTTAATATTTTATTTATTTTATTTTAAAATAATATTTATATTTTAAAAATAATTAATAAAGTTTATATAAATTAATTATAATTAATAAATATAATATAATATTAAACTTTTAATAAATTAATTATCTTTTAATTTATATAAATTTAAAATATTTTTAAAATAATATAAATAATAAAATTTTAAGTAATAACTTTAATATAATTATTAATAAGTTAAAATTAATAAAATATATTAATTAAAAACTATATTATATTTATAAATATTTTTATAAAAAAGTATATAAAGTTAAAAATATTATTATTACTTTAATTATAATAAAAGAATAATTATATAAATTAAAAATAAATTAAAATAATATTTATATTTATAAAAGTTTTAATAAATTTTATAATAAAAAAAAGAAAAGAATTATATATTTATTTTAAAACTTAAATAAAATAATATAATTAATATATTAAAGAATTGTTTTAAAAATTAAATATATTAAAAATCTTTAATTTAATTAAAGTTAATATTTTTATTTTTAAACTATATAATAAAAGAAATATAATAAAATTTATATTTTTAATATTTATATTATATATAAAATTAAAAATAAAATATTAAATTATATAAAAAGTTTTAAATTATTTTTAAAAGTATAATAATAAAAAAAATATTTTATATAATTATTAATAATATAAAGAGTTAATTAATATTTTTTATGCTTTTATAATTATATTAATATATTTTTAATATAAAATTATATTTTAAAATATTATTTAAATATGTTTATAATTTTAATTTAAGTTAAGAGAATATTTTTAATATAATTATTAAAAAATTTAATATAAATATTTTTAAATATTATTATAAAAATTATTAAACTTTTTTTATATTATAGAATTTAAAGTTTATTAATTTATTATATATTAAGAATATTATATTAAAAATTTTAATATAAAGATTTTATATATAATTTATATTTATTAATTATTAAATTAAAATATAAAATAACTTTAAATATAATAATATAATTAATAATACTTTAAATTTAAATACTTTTAAGTTTATAAAGTTTTTAATAAAAAGATTAAAAACCTTTATATAAATTAAAATAAATATTAATATTTAATATTTTATTTAATTTTATAAATTATTTATTATTAAAAAAATAATAATATTTATATATATTAAAAGAGTTAAAATATTAAATTAAAATTAATTAATATTAAAGTATTAAATTATATATAGAAATTTATAAAATAGTATATTTAAAAATATATTTATTTTTATTTATTAATAAAAGTAATATTTAATTTATAATAATATAATTATAAAGTTTATTTAAAAAAATTATATTAAGTTAAATAAATATTTATAATAATAAATTAATAATTTAAATTATAAATTTTATTTATATTTTATAAATATTATTAAAATTAAATTTATAATTTTATAAATAAATTATTTATTAATAATATAAATTTTAATTTATAAATTAATTTTATAATTATCTTTTATTAAGTTTAATTAAAATAATATTTATTAAAATATAATAAATAATATTATTTATTAATTCTTTATTAAATATAAAGTTACTTAAAGTATATTAATATTTAAAATTTATAATATAATTAATAACTTTAATATAGATATTATATTTTCTATTATATTTAAAAATTATTAATTACTTAAAGTTATTATAAATTTTATAGTTATTTATATAAATTATTTTATAAATATTTTATTAAATTTAAAATAATTAAAAAAGTAATTAATAATTAATATAATAATACTTTTATTAATTATATAAATATAAAAGATTAATAAAATTTATTAAATTAATAATAAAATAATTTAATAAATATAATAATAAAAGTAATATTAAATAAAGTATTAAAAGTTTATTTTAATAATAAGTTATAACTTTAAGTATAAAGTTATATTAATAAAAATATTAAATTTTATTAAACTTTAAATATTAATAATACTTAATATATTAATATATTTACTTTAATAAAATTAAAAGTTATTAAAATTTATAAATAGAATATTAAAGATAATTAAATTTATAAATTAAAAATAAAAATAATAATTAAAAAAGTTAATAAAAATAAAGATATAAAATTATAATAAAATAAATTAATAAAAGTTTAAATTTATATTTTATAAATTATTTATATTTAATAATTTATAAATTATATAATAACTTATAATTAACTTTAAATTTTTTTAAAAGTAAACCTTATAATTAATATTTAAATTAATAGTTTATATTAATAAAGTTAAAAAGTATATATATTATTTATTATTATATAAATATTTAAGTTATTAATTTATATTTTATAAATATTTTTAATTAAGTTTTATAATTATAATACTTATAATAATAAAAGAGAGAGTTAATTTAATTTAGAGTTATTAAATTATTAAATTATTATATATTAGAGTTTTTAAATTTTAATTTATTTACTTATTTTATAAATAATAAAAGTTAAATCTATATACATATTTAAAAGTAAAAGTTTAAATATTTAAATTAATATTTTTAATTAATAATTTTATTAAAATTAAAGATTTTATATAGAAAAATTAATATATTTATTTTAAATTATTAAATTAAGGAAAGATAAAGGTTTAAGTTTAACTTAACTTAAAGGATTTAAAAGAAATTAAATTTTTATAGTAATTACTTAACTATTTAATAAAAACTATTAATATAAGAATAAAGGTAATTATAATTAGTAGATAGTTTAAGTTATATTATATAATTCTAGTTAATAGGTTATAATAAAGGACTTATTACTAGCTTTAAGCCTAGCTTCCTCCCTCCTATATAATTTAACTTAATTAACTATTTTTATATATATATATATATAATAACTTATATTAATAATTAAAAATATTTTTATATTAATATATTAAATTATATTTAATTTATTTAAATTAATATTATTAATTTATTAAAAATTAAAATTATTATAAATTATTAACTATTTAATTTTAATATTATTAAATATTATATATAAAGTTATTATATAATTTAAATAAATATAAATTAATTAAAATAAATAAAAATAAAGTTATTATTTCTTTAATTAAAAATTTAATTTTATTTAAATAAATATTTATTAAATAAAACTATTTAAAAGTAATTACTTAACTAAATTTAAAAATAATTAAATAAAATAACTATACTTTTATTTAAATTTATAATTTTAATAGTTTTATTATAAATAAAAGAAAAATAATTATTAATAATTAAATTTATAATTATATAAAAATAAACTTTTATTTTAAAAGAATTATTAATATTTAAAATAGTTAATATATTTTAAAAACTAAAATTATAAACTTAATTTAAAATATATTAAAATTTATAAAAATTTTAAATTTAAAATTAAAAATATAAAGCTTTAATTTTTTAAAAATATTAAAGTTAAAAACTTAAAAAGTATAAATAAAGTTAAATAAAGTTATAATAATATAATATAATTAAATAAAAATTAATTATAAAATTATAATTATAAGTTTTTTAACTTTATATTTAAAAAGAATTTTATAAATATATATATTAATTTAATAAAATCTATTTAATAATACTACTTTTTTTAAATATTTATATATTTTAAAAAACTTTAAAATAGAGTAATAATAATATAATACTTATATACTACTATATAACTAATTAAATAGATTAGTTATTATAGTTTTTTAGCTAGATAGTTAAGGTGTATAGCTAGCAGTCGCGCCTCCCGTTATAAGAATTATATATAGTTAGACCGACCTTCTTTAAGTACATTCATTCACATGTTGGCAACGGCATTATTATAGGTTCGACGTATCTGCATTGCATTTCGAGGTGCCCCGAAGAGATATTGACAAGGGGCAGGCACAGCCCGAAAAGTAGGCCGCACACTGAGGTTTATCGAGAAAGAAAGTCTATATGTACAATTCAACGAAGTAGGTTATTGGAACCACCCATGTCCTCCAAAAAGTCGTATCTTACAAACACCTTGAACAAGCCAGAGGATCTCTGGCTTAGTTGCGGCGGGTGAGGTCACGAGCGTGACGGCGCGCCTTCTTGGTGCAAGAGCTGTCGTCACCATCTGCGTAGCCTCCCGTGACGGGGGAGCCTGTGGGTGTAGGGAGAGCACCACCGGTCGCTGAGGGCGAGGCTCCGCTGCCGATGGGAGTAGCGGGGGTGGTGGAGTTGCTTGAGCCGGCGTTCGAGCCGCCAGTTGAGCCGCCGGTCGAGCCAGAGCCGAACAGCGCAGGGCCGGGGATCTTGTAGTCGGTCAGGGTGGTGTAAGGGTTGAAGAGGATACCCGGGTCGGTGGAGGTGTACAGCTCAGTACCCAGGGTGCCCTCGGGGCTCTCGGTACCGCTGCCAGTGATGGCGATGTTGATGCAGAAGGGGTAGTTCTGGGCACCGTTCTCGGAGCCAGCACCGTGCATAGCAATGATCTCGTGACGGAAGACGTAGGGGCCCGGCGCCAGACTCTCGGGGACGGTGACGGACCAGGTGTTGTTGTTGGCGATCAGGTCCTGGGCAGCCCACTTCTGGGTGTCCAGGTTAATGCCGGCCTCGTCAATCTTGACCCACTTGAGGGTGGTCTTGTCGACGGTGGAGCAGGCATCGTCCGCGGTACCGCAGTTGGCGACGTAAGTCAGGACGGGCCCGATGTGAGATTCGGGCCAAGCAGTCCAGTCTGCAAGCATACGCGAGATTAGTATCCGAACTGACAAATCAACGAATCAAAGGGGCCTCGATCCCCAGGGGTGTAGACTAACAGAAGTCGACCTTGCCGCCGGCGGCGACGGTGCCGGTCTTGGCCGCGTTCTCGGCATTCTTGTGGCAGATGATGTCGGGCTCGCCGTAGGCGGAGGGGGCAACGAAGCCGTTGTCAGTGGCCTCCTCGTACCAGCCGGCCTTGGCAGGGGCCTCGCCGGTGTTCAGCTTTGCGTAGTAGTCGCCGAGGACGTAGCCCTCCTGGTACTGGCCGTCGGTGGCGAAAGCCTGAACAATGCCGTGGGCAGCAGCCTTGGAGGCGAGGACAGCGCCGGCAAGGGCGAGCTTGGAGGTGAATGAAGACATTTTTGATGAAGAATGTGGGTTTGCGTAGTTTCGTTGAAGTAGACGGTTGACGAGGTAGGCTTTCAAAGAATGAATGTCCCAGCTTCACACAGTGAAGATGACAGGATAGTCAGATGGTTGAAGAAAAAAGAAGGAAGGTGGTAAGAACCAAAGAGTGTGGCCTGCAATGAGATGAGTGCTGGAGGGATGAAGACGAGGCAGAGGTGGTCAGGGCAGAGATGTATGCATATATATACTTGATATACGCGCCTAGACAAGTATATGCGTCTCCAGTTGTTTGTGTAAGAACGTCAGCGCTGGGGTGACGGCATCCATCTCCGCCTCGGGACAGGCACTGTGTTCGCATATTGGCCCAGGAATGAGCTCGCTTGAAGCTCTTGGGATGGTCAATGCCCACAGCTCCCGCGGGAATATCTCCTGGACGCGGCATAGCGTCGACAGACTCCTGAGTGGCTGCAGCCAGGACGTCAGAGTAGGCGCCCATCCGGAGTCAACCGAGGCGGCTCAACTGGTGGGCCTGCAGGCCTGGCAAGAGATCTACACACAGTAGTAGTGTAGAAGCGGAAACGAGATTGTTTGCTCGAAACACCAAGATTTCTGCCGGGCTTACACCAGGCTGGCCACTGGTGGAACTTGGGGGCGTAGCTCGCTTGTGCCTGGGAAAGTGGGGGTTTTTTGATGAAGGTCGGTCGCAGGGGGTCTTGGCAAGCAGGGATCATGCCTCTGCAAGCGCCAGCAGGCAGGCTCATTCCTGCCTCTGCCATGCTTCAATGTCGGATCCAGCAGAGCGCAGCCGTTTCCATGTTTCATCTGCGCCACCCCACGTGCTTAGGACCGCTCGAGACCTTGCCGTCAGGCCGTCTGATTGTGACCTCATCTAGCCAGGCAATGCGGCTCACAAGTGGTGCCACACGCCCTGGTTCCAAGCCGCCTGAAGTCCTGGGCAGCCAAAACACCGGCCCGCTGGCGTCTACATGCTGTGTATGTACAGCAGTCGGGCCCAACATCTTGTTCGGCTGCGGGTGTGGAATCCTGTTCCCCATGATCTTTTCCAAGATGCTGCCGGGAAGATAACCCAAATATTGGCCAAAAATTGGGGACCGGGGCGCCCAATGGGGTCGACTCCTCCGTCTAAGATTGTTCAGGAGACTGACCTGATTCCAACGACGTACACGAGATCATCCTTTCTCCATTTTTTCCCTCTCTTGGCGATTCACACTGTCCATCAAGAGGTTTTGCCCACTCACACATGAGTGTTTCTAAAACAATGTTTCCGTCTGATCCTATGATCCACGCCCGGGTTCTTGGCCCCCTGAAGTGTCAGGCCCGAAGTCTCGGATGGGGAAGCGACTCGGAAGCTCAGAGAGAATTGCTGTTTGTTTATCAAGGGTCGTTTGGTAATGGTGTGCGGAGGACTAATAGGCAAAGCCGACAGCGCAGCAATGGTCACTCACTACATGTGCCGTTTCTAGACCAACTTCACCTCTTCCGGCGGGATACCTTAGGAGGTACTTACCTAGTTCAGCATCCCTGCATTTGGTGAGAAAGGAATCTATGCAGGCTCTCTCACCGTGCGAACCATAATGAAGGCATCGCTTGGCAGGGGTAGACCAAGCCAATATATTGGTGACAAGGTCTGGTAAGACTGACCAACCCCTTTGCTTGTGATCCTGTCAGTGTACCAGCCACGATAAGAAAATTTCAGGTGTTCCATATCTCCTTGCTGACTTGGTCTGCTTACTGCACCTTGGGAAGCTGGCGTGTTCCTCATTTAATGCCCTGAACGACTCTGTCTAGCTGCGCACCCGGTTTTCCCACCATGCCACTATCGCGCGGCACAGTTCGTGCGGTATGACTGGCCCAACGAGGCACACAGAACATCGCCCAATGCAAGCATGGCCCACCTCTGTCGTGCTATCTCCACGACAGTGTATTCGACATCATTAAAAGGAACAGACTATGTGTTGAATCGTCAAGGAATCAACAGGTCGTCGAATGAGTCCTCCCTGCAGGAGCAAATGCCTGTAGCACATCGATGATGCCACAGAGACTCGCTGGTCCAGGTCCCAGCCCGTAATGCTGAGAACTGCAAGGTCCAGGGTTGCGTGATGCGATGCATCGCTCTTGGCTCTCGGGCCTTCTCCGGCAACAGCAGCCTCTGTTTTAGAGCACAGCTGAGACGCTTCACTATTACTGTCAACATGGCACGCGTTCTAAGTGCTTTCAGGGAGCTTCATGGGGCGCTGTTTGTCTTGATCCGTACCGAGTGCCAGCTCGAAAATGCACTGGAGCATGTTAGACCTACTTTCTACTTAATTTGTCGTTTTCTCTGCCGTCATGCAGGCATATTAGCTAACGCGCTCTAAACTTTGAGAAAGTTTTTAGCCTTGTTTCTAATATACCAGTGACACTGCATTCAACGTTGGAACTTACCATAATGACCACACCGCGCGCACTGCTCACATAGAAACATGGGCGTTGGACATAAGTCAATGAAGATGAGGTTCGGTGGCATGAAGGCGAGAGGTAAAAAAGGAAGATAGAATTGTGTACAAATCGTGTCTGAGATTTATAAACATTTCACACAACACCCTCTTTTAAACATCAACATACCGGCACTAGCCCCAATGAACGCTGAATAATTTCCAGCAATAAGCGAACCAAGGCGCTGTACTAAAAATACAGATATGGCTAGTGCAATGATTGGGTGTGTGCCACAGTTGCCTGTCGAACCATCTGAGATGCACCTGGGTAACTCTGCTGAGTAAAATCCCCACCTGCTCTTACTGAAATTAATGCATGGTGCCATTTCAGGTTGTTCTCCTGTTGCTATTCGTGTAGAATAGTCCCTAAACTAACCTTAATAGTAATAAATAATAAAGCTTAAGAGCTAGTTAGACGGATAGCTTTAAGAGCCCTAGCTTAGATTTCTAGTTTTCTATATTTATATAATTAATTTAATTTATAAAATTAAAATTAATTTAATATTAATTTTTAAACTTTTAAAAAAAATATATTTTATAATAAATTATTTTATAAATTAATTAAAAATATAATTATATTTATATTTATAAAATATTAATAAGTTTAAATTTATAATATTTATAATATTTATAATATTTATAATATATAATATTTATAATATTTATAATATTTATAATATTTATAATATTTATAATATTTATAATATTTATAATATTTATAATATTTATAATATTTATAATATTTATAATATTTATAATATTTATAATATTTATAATATTTATAATATTTATAATATTTATAATATTTATAATATTTATAATATTTATAATATTTATAATATTTATAATATTTATAATATTTATAATATTTATAATATTTATAATATTTATAATATTTATAATATTTATAATATTTATAATATTTATAATATTTATAATATTTATAATATTTATAATATTTATAATATTTATAATATTTATAATATTTTATTTAAAGTTAATTTTATTAAATTTATTTATTATATTATAATTTAATTATATTTAAATTATTTTAAATTTATTTTAATTTTTCTTTTAAATAAATTAAATTTAATATTTTATTAATTTTTTAAAATATTTTAATTATTTTAAATAATTATAATATAATAAAATAATTAAAATTTACTTTTATAATTATAAATTTTTATAAAAAACTTAAAAACTTATAATTATAATTCTATAATTTAATTTTATTTATTTAATTAATTTTATTATAATTAATTTTAATTTTAATTTTAATTTAAACTTTTTAAGTTTTAAATATTATTTTATATATAAATTTTAAATTAATTTTTATAAATTTTATTTTATATTAAATTAAAGTTAAAGAATTTTATTATATTAAATAATATATTAATTAATAATAAAAATTATAAAATATAAAAATAAATTAAATTTAACATTAATAAAATAATTAAAAATATCTATTTATATTTAATAAAGTTTTATATATTAAATTTATATTAAATATTAATTAATATTAAATTATAAATATATATAATAATTTAATAATAAAAACTTTTATTTATTTTAAATATTATTAATTTAATTTTATAATTATTATATTTTTATTTATTTATTATTATAATTAATATAAAAATATTATTATAATATTTTATTATTATTATAAATTATATTAAAGTTTATATTATAATAAAAGATTTTTTAATAAATAATTTAAAATATATTATTTTTAAATTTTTAATATTATTTTAAATTTATTTTATTATTAAATAAATAAAAGTTTTTATTTTTAAAATTAATTTAATTTTTAATAAATTAAAATAAATATATATATAAAATAATAGTAAATATTATTATTTATTTATTTAATTATTTATTTAATTATTTATTTAATTATTTATTTAATTATTTATTTAAAATTTTAAATTTTAAATTATTTTTAATATTTTAAATTTTTTATATAAAATTAATGAAATTTTAATTTAAATTAATATATTAATAATAACTATTTTATATTTTTATAATAAATAAATTTAAAATTAAAATATTTAAAATTTAATAAAACCTTTAAATAAAATATTTATTTAATAATAAAATATAAATTTTAAATATTTTTATTAAAATTATTATTATTTTAATTATATAATAAAATTATATAAAAAAGTTTTATTTAAAAGTATTTAAAAAATATTTTAATTTAAAATTTTAATAATAAAAGAATATTAAATAAAATAAATTATTTAATTTTAAAAATAATAATTATTTAAATATTATAAAACAAAAATTAAAGTTTATAAATATAAAAATATATATATAATAAATTTATTATAAATTTTAAAAATATTTTAATTTTAATATTATTTTAAAATATTAATTATTATTTAATTTAAATAAATATAATATAAATATTTAAAATATTTAAACTTTTAAAATAATTTTAAATTATAAATAAATTTATTTTTAAAAGTTTATTAAAATAATATTATAATTATTATATTATAATTATTATTTAATTAAATATTTATAATATTTAAAATAAACTTTTATTAAAAATTAAATTTTAATAAAATAAATATAAATAATATTTATTTTAAATATAATAAAACTTTATATATTAAAAATAAAATTTAATTTAATTTTAATATTAATTTTATTTAATTTTAATATATTAATTATTTATATTTTTAATTTTATTATTAATTTAAAATAATTAATTAAAGTTTTAAAAAATAAAATATAATATACTTTTAAAATTAATTTAATTAAATTTATTATATAAAACTTTTATAATAAATTTATAATTATTATAATATTATTTATTATTAAAAATTATTTTTTATATTAATATATTAAATTATATTTAATTTATTAGAAATTAAAATTATTATAAATTATAAACTATTTAATTTTAATATTATTAAATATTATATATAAAATATTATATAATTTAAATAAATTAATTAAAATAAATAAAAATAAAATTATTATTTTTAAAAGTTTTAATTTTATTTAAATAAAATATTTATTAAATAAAATAATTATATTTTATTATTTAAATTTATAATTTTAATAACTTTATAAAAAATATATATATTATTAATAATTATAAGTTTAATTTAAAAAATTAAAATTTATAAAATTTTAAATTTAAATTTAAAGACTTTTTAAATTTAACTTTCTAAAAGAAAAATATTAAAAAGTTTAAAAAAACTTTAAATAAAGTTAAAAATTAAATTAAATTATAATATAATAAAATAATTAAATAAAATTAATTAAAATTTTATAATTATAAATATTTTAATTTTATATTTAAAGAATAATTTTAATATATATTAATTAATTTTAATAATAAAATTTCTTTTAAATAATAAAGATTTTTTATATAATTAAAAATTTAATTATTAATAATTATTTTATTTTTAATAATAAAATTATTAAATTTAAAAGTTTATATATATATAATAATAATATATAAATATTCTTTTATTATTTAAATTTTAATATAATAAAAATATAATAAAATTAAATAATTTATATTTTATAATAATTTTAATTTTTAATAATATTAATTTAAAATAATTAAATATAAATTTTAAAAATATATAAACTTTTATTTAATAATAAATTTAAAAATATAAATGATTTAAATACTATATTTTTATTTAATTTTATTAAAATATATTAATTTAAATTAATATTATTAATTTTAATATAAATTAATTTATAAAAATAAAAGTTATTATAGATTATAAATTAATTTAATATTAATAAGTATTATTTAAAATATTAAATTTATTATAAATTTTAATAAAAACTTAATTAAAATAAATAATATAAAATTATTAATTCTTTTTAATTAAAGTTTTATTTTATTTAAATAAATATTTTTAAATATAATTATTTAAAAATAATTATTTAATATATTAACTTTTAAAATAAAATAATTATATTTTATAATTATATATAATTTTAATCTTTTAATTTTAATATTTTATTATAAATAAATAAAAATTATTATTAATAATTTAATTTATAATTATATAAAAATAAATTTTATTTATTTAAAAAATTATTTTTAAAATTAAAAATTATAAGTTTAATTTAAATAAAATATATTAATTAAATAAAATTTAATTATAAAATTATAATTATAAATTATTTAATATTATATTTAAAATATTTATTTAAATATATAATTTCTTTTATATATATATTTAAAAATATATATTTTATATAATAATAAATATTTAAAATTTAATATTTAAAAATTATAATAATAATAATAATAATAATAATAATTATAATATAATAAATATTTATAATTTTAATTTTATAATATATAAATAAAGTTAAAAATATTATTTTAATAATAATATTAATTAAAATAATATAAAAGATTATATAATAAAATTAAATTTTAAAAATAAATATTTTATAAATAAATTATATTTAAAATATTTAATAAAATTATTCTTTTAAATATATATATATATATATATTAATAAAATCTTTATTAAATAAATTTATAAAGTTAATATTATAATTTTATTTAAATATATAATTATTAACTTTAAAAACTTAAAATAAAATAATTTATAATATATTATTTTAAAACTTTTATAATAAAGTATTAAAACTAAAAACTTTTAAAATAATTTATAAAAAATTAAAAATATATAATAAATTTATTTATTTTAAGTTTATATTTTATTATTAATAAATATTAACTTTTAATAATGTAAAAATATAATAAAAGAAATTTAAAATTTCTTTATAAAAAGATTATAAATATATATATAAAGTTATTAAAAACTTTATATATAAACTTTAAACTATTAAAAAATAATTAAATAAAAAATATAATATAATTAAAACTTTAAATATATTATAATAAAATATTAAGTAGTTAAAATATCTTTAGATTTTAATACTATAATTTAGAATATCTTAAACTTATACTTACTTTAGTCTTAATTGTGTGAACTGTGTTTGCTTAGAAGTGACACGTTATCCAGCCGTTTATAGTCCGTAATTGTGAACGTTGTAAGCAGAGCTACTTTCCATGTGGGCACTCCACTCTGTAGCGGCTCTAGACTGGCCTCCTGAATGACTAAGGCTGAATTAGATTGTTCCAGGCAATGGAGCAGACTCTAAGAGCTCCATTTATTCTTTAAACAAGCATTTGCTAAGCACTAGAAACAGTGGGGAGATGGGTCCAGAATCTATGTGCCTGTGATCAGGTCCCCATTATTCTAGTAACTCTGTCACAGCTCCCAGGGCCTTGTTGCTGCACAAGGCTTACTGGCAAACGTGTCTACAGGCCTGCACATGGTCTTTGGCACAATTTTTGCTCTCATCAGAAAAACAGCCACCCGTGGTGTGTCCCGAGGCAGATGATCAACTCTAGGATATTTCTGTGCTGTGAATGTGCCCAATGCTCCCCACTTTGCTTGATTCAGTGTTTCGCAGTACCAGGCCAACCTGAGGCTTGAAGTCGTTACAAGAAACACACATAGATCAAGGCCCAATGTCCTGGAAGTCAAGTCATGGAGTGGAACACAGCCTTGGTGTAGGGCTATGGAAAGAGAGTGGTGTGGTGTGGGATGGAAATGGAAAAAGGCATTTGTTCCCAGAACCTTTGTTGCTGCCGAGACAAACTTGGTATGCTTGTGGTATTCAATGACTTTGCTAACATCTGATCTTTGTGATTATCTGTCCCTTCATCTCTACCAAGCATGCCTCCATTCCCTGGGCCCAAGTTGTGGATCTGTTCTCCCAGTCATGTGTCCGCATTAGCGAGACTGCTTTCCATGGCAGAGTCAGTCCGGATAGGTGGCCTTGGGCGTGCCCGTTTGTGAGGCTCCTCTGACGATGGGTCATGCTGATGGGAATGGAATGATGCATCAGATTCCACCAATCGTGTAATATGGAAGAGATTGGACTTGGCTCCAGGTCAAGCTTTTGCTTGGCTTTGAGCTAGATCGTATTCTAAATGACGGGGTCATGGAGGATCCCCAGTATTCGCTAGCTCTGTTTGATCTAAGATGCAACGCTACCTACTTTAGGGGCAGGGGCAGCAATCAGCAGTCCAACCGAGAGCTTGACTTGTGGGTCGGGCCCAATTTCAAGCCGCGCGTAAACGAAATGTTTGGTCACTTGTTTGCTGTCTTCAACTCTCGCTCTATTACCATCATTATCACCAGGACGCAAGACTTACCGCGGAAGCTGGATCATTGTACAGCTTCCTACCGAATTCTCCAACAGTATAGTCCTCAACCGCCGTGGCAGTATCAAATTTGGCGTCGACAGGTTTTTGCGCGGCATCTGAGACCAGCTCCACGCAACAAATTGATTCGGCACCCATGAAGATCCAAGACTAACACTGCCTGCTCTAGCTATTCATGTTTCTTCCGTTTCCTGCCCCAGTTGGGAAGTACCCACTTGGTAATATCCGCTTCGAATGTCCCACTCTGCCGGCACTCGTCGATGATCCGGACGGCACTCCCGCAATAGGGGTAGTGGACGCGAGCTGGGGTTGTCCTACTGTCCGCATCCATGGCTCTCTGCCCTTGGAATATATAAGAGGGTGTTCCGTCGCCAAGCTGTCAAACCTTGATCTCAGCTCCATCAGCCTTGCTAAGCTCTTCTACAGTCTCTCATTCTAACATCCCTGAAGTCCAGCATTGATTGCTTGATCTACATTCGTTAAATTTTACCTTCTTTTGACACCACCGTCTTCGACAATCAACCCCGCAAGAATGCTTCCCGTCGTTGTCCTCGCAGCTTTGCTGCCCCTCATCCACGCGGCTCCGGCTGAGCTCAAGCGAGCCGATGCTTGCACTTTCACCGACGCCGCCGCCGTTGCCAAAGGCAAGGCCTCGTGCTCGACCATCACCCTTAACAACATCGCCGTCCCTGCCGGCACCACGCTTGACTTGACTAAGCTCAAGACTGGCACCAAAGTCATCTTCCAGGGAACCACTTCCTTCGGCTACAAGGAGTGGGAAGGCCCACTCATGTAAGCCTTACTCTTTTCCTCCCGCTGTCACGGGTCACCGTCCTGCCCGGGTCGGAGTGTTCCAGGGCTCAATACTCGGGATCCCTAAACATATGTAGCCAGGACTAACATCATAGGTAGCTCCGTCTCCGGAACCGATATCACGGTCACTGGTGCGTCGGGCCATGTCATTGATGGCAACGGCGCCAAGTGGTGGGATGGAAAGGGCTCCAATGGTGGCAAGACCAAGCCTAAATTCTTCTACGCCCATGGTCTGAAGCAGTCCAACATCAAGGGACTGAACGTCAAGAACTCGCCGGTTCAGTTCATGAGCATCAACTCCGCTACTGACCTCAATGTTGTCGATGTGTAAGTATCTTCTTACACCTGCCACGGAACCCCGTCTTTCGAGTTTACGCACTTTCCAGAGTGCTACCCCTTCAGGAGCTGCAGCAGGACTAACTTCATGCTTAGGACTTACGATAACTCGGCCGGTGACAAGGGCGCGCTTGGCCACAACACGGATGCGTTTGACGTCGGTTCTTCCGAGAATATCTGGATCTCAGGCGCCATCGTGCACAACCAGGAGTCAGTACCCTTCCTCTCTACACATATTTGACTCCCACATTCTGCCATGTTACAGAATACATCGCCTCACGATGCCTGTCAACTTACTAACACACATCCAGTGATTGCCTTGCCATTAACTCTGGCACCAACATCACATTCACCGGTGGCTCTTGCACTGGAGGCCACGGCCTATCCATGTAAGCTCTATTCTGCCGTTACGCCCCCCATATTCCACGCATTGATGGTCTTTTGGGTTTTTTTTTCTTTTTTGAAATATTCCAAAATGGCCCACTTTAAAACCAGCAGCAGGTGACTGACAGATGTTAGTGGTTCTGTTGGTGGCCGGAGCGACAACGTCGTCGATACCGTGCACATCGAGCACAGCAAGGTCATCAACTCGGACAATGGTGTCCGTGTCAAGACGGTCTCAGGGGCTACGGGCAAGGTCACCGGTGTGACCTTCAACGACATTAGCTTGAGCAACATTGCCAAGTATGGTATTGTCATTGAGCAGGACTACGAGAATGGCAGCCCGACCGGCAGCCCCACCACTGGCGTTCCAATCACCGGTCTTACTGTCACCGGCGTCAAGGGAAGTGTTGCCTCGTCTGGTACCAACGTCTACTTGCTTTGTGGAAAGGGTTCCTGCTCCAACTGGTCCTGGTCCGGCAACGGTGTCAGCGGTGGAAAGAAGAGCACCAAGTGCCTGAACATCCCCAGCGGTGGCGCTGCTTGCTAAACGGGTTAGCAGGATGACTCGCGGTGTAGAGCTCGGTGTGCGGATTGGGCGCCAGGGGCACTTTTTGCATTCTCGTAGATAATCTTTGATTTCGTATATACTAACTACCCTAGGTGGGAGTGGATTATTTGAAGCGGCTTTCATCAATACAGAATGATTTGGTACCGCAAAATATCTCTGAACCAATGCTGTGTCTTGAAGCTCACAGCCGGGCTTTCCTTTACCTGATGAGAATTCTTTCAAGGTTGATCGATAAATTTCCGAAGGCCGTATTTGGGCACGCGGCACACCAATTATTGCTAGCTGCGACTCATGAGAAATGATAGCAAGCTATCTGTCCAGCACATACTAAACACATGCTATAATTCTATCTAATATTTATATTACTCTTATAACTAAAGATTAAGCTAAAGGACTTATAATAATAATAATACTCTAAGTAGTAAATATATTAACTTTAATAATATTCTTAATTATATTATATTTAATATACTTTTCTATAATATAAATAGAATTAATTACTTTATTATATTATAAAATTATTTAAAAGTAATAACTTTATTAATTATATTATTTAAGTTATAATATTACTTTAAATTAAAAATATATAAATTATTATCTTTTAAGGAGTAGCTTAGTTAGTAAGGGAGTTTTTAACATTTAAATTTCTTTATTGTAGGATAGATATAATTCTTATTGCATAAGTACGGAGGTCCTTCCAATAAGTCTTTACCGCCAAGGTGCAGGGGGCCCTAGTTTAGACGGTCTATACTCCTTTAATTTCCAATTTTCTATAAGGGGAACTATATTAATTAGAATACCTATAAGAACTTAGGATTTATCTTTTCTTAACTTAAAAAACTCCTTTTTATTATTTTTTTTCTAATATTTTAACTATAAAGTATTTAATTACTATATAATTATAAATTCTAACTCTTTTTATAATTAAGTATTAATATAATTTAATTAAAAAATATATTAATATATTAATATATACTTAATAAAATATATAATATAAAGTAATTAATTATAAATTTAATTTATATATTTAGTAATTTATAATTTTAATATATATATTAAGAATAATAAATAAATAGGTTACCTATTTAAAAGATTAAAAAGAAGAAGGTTTTATAAATTATTAATAAAAATTAATATAATAAAAGCTTTTAAGTAATAATATTACTAATTAGTTAGGTAATTATATTAATAAAATATTATTTATATTATCTTTAAGAATAAAGATTTTAAAAAGATAAAGCTAATAAAGAAGTTTAACCTTAATAAAGTTATAAAACTATTTATTTATAATAATACTTAAACTATTAATACTAGACTTTAAAAATTAAAAATATAATTTAAAGTAATAAAATATTAATTATCTTATAAATTAAAAGGGGAGGATATTATATTTAAAAGAAGTTTAATAAAAGATTTTAAAGTTAACTATTTAAAAGTATTAAAAGAGTACTTTAAATTTATATTTTAAGTTTACTTTTATAAAAGAAAAATCCTTATTATATTTAATAAATTAAAACTTTTTTAAAAAAGAAATTAAAATAGTATTAAAAGTCTTTAATACTTAAAATAAACTACTTTATAAAGTAAAATAATAAATAAATAAGGATTAATACTTTACTATTATTTATAAAAAAGTTTATAAATTTATAAATATACCTAAAATAGTTTAAAAGAATAATAAATTAGTATATAAATTAAAATATAAAGGATTAATTAATATTATTATTAAAAATATATTCTATTTAATAAACTCTTTTATTTATAAAGAAATTAAAGCTAAAAGTAATTATATAAAAGATAAAGTTTTATTATATACTTACTTTATTTAAAAAGGTATTTTTAATCTATTAAATTAAATACTTACTTTAATATAAAATTCTTTTAATTTAAATATAATTAAGTCTATTTAACTTAAATTAAAAAAGGATAATATATAAAGGGGTATTAAAATTAAAGCTATAAGTAAAAATAGTATAATAAAAGTATAAATAAACTTTAAATTATTTTATTTATAAACTTTATTAAAAATTTTTAATATATTTAATAAATAATTAAATATAAAATAATAATAAATATATTAAAGGAAAAATAAATTAATTAAAAGAGTTTATTAAACTATATAATATATATTAAATATAGTTTAATAAAGATAATATTAAAAAAAAAGTTAAAAATAAAGCTAATAAAAAGTTTAAATAACTAATATATACTATAGTAATATATTTTATTAAATAAGAAGTTAGTCCTTAATAGGTTAGTAATTTTAAGTAGTGTTACTATAGGAATGGATTTTCTAACCAGAGGCCCCTACTCCTTGGCGGTAAAGATTTATTGGAAGGATATCTATACATGCCAAGCATCTGGAGTCTGGTCTAAATCAAGAACGGGCATTTGGACGAGCAAGTTCATCCAACCGACTATGATCATCTGAACCCCGCATAATTAAGGGCGCGAAGATTGCAAATAAGCTTCATTATGCCTATGGCGATCTGTGGGCCGACCTGGGGTCCCCCTTGCAACTCAGCTTGCAGCCCGATTGGCGAGTTTCATTAATCTCAAACGCGGCGTTGGCAGTGCTGCAACTTTTCAGGTTTTACCAACAGAGCAGTGCCACACGCAGGTAGTCTTAAAACTTGCGTTTCCCGAAGCTTAGCCTGTACAATGTTGTAAATTCTCTAACCTGTGTCTCGATCGTCGGGTGCGCTTCTATATGTAGTCTCGCGGACCCCACAATCCTGGTTGAAATGCACACGGCGGATACAGCTGGACTGTGAAGCAGCCTGCAATGACTGATCTGAACATCCCAGCCATTGCAGGTGCTGCATTTTTCGGCTTCCTTGCTCTTGCAGCGCTGCTTTTTTTGTTCGCGCCCGTCACAAGATTTCTCGGCGATTTGTTCTGTTGTCCTTGGAGGGTCCCATTCACACGCAAGAGACGACGCAACGGTGACGAGGAGATGGACAAGGAAGATTTAACATACTTGTCAGGGCGCCGCCTGGAATCCCCAATAAGAGACAGCACTTCGAACAAGTCGATGCCAGCTGGTTACGTGATGGTAGGGTGACAATATTTAATATTTGACTCCGAGATATAGATTCCTCAATTAACGACGACCAGGGACACGGCACATGCCAGCATGAGACGGCCAGAGAAATCTTTTGGGATGGTACACGACACACCGAAGGTGATCAGGAAACAGATCTTGGCTACGACGGCGGAACGTATAGGGGAGAATACTATGGGGAATCATATTGGAGATCATACAGTGATTCCCAAAGCCCTTTCCCGCGGTCACGCGGTGAGGAATGGTGGCGATCACGCACAGACGAGTACCCTGAGTTCACGGAACGAGACACGCACAAGTATCATGCGGGCTATCACTTCTCGGAGGAGGAAAACTACGGCTACGACAAAGAGACATTTTCAGGCCCGGAAATTCAACGACCACAGCCATCCTACTCTCCTTCGGAGGTGGTATCTGACCGATATAACGCCAACTACTTTCCGTGGGCACAAAATGAGTACTTTAGCCAATATAGATGACAATGAATCTCCCTAGTCAAGACAAGGCAGGTGAGACTGCTAATGGATTTGACTACTGAGGTACTCCATCGCCTTACGTCTGCAGCTAGGCCCGACCGTCTGCTCGGCTCGATAGTCTGTGCAAACCTATGAGTGCCAAGTGGCCCTTAGCATGAGGGGGTCATTTCTCGTCACTGTCCGTGCACGGATAGTACTGATGTCTAATAGTAATCGCTGTCTTTCCCAGGGTCATAGTCCCAATGAAGAGCCTATGAAGGAACACCCTAAAAACCAAGCTGATAGTGCCGAGCACTCAGCGGACTCGAGCAACTTCGATAGTATCGCCTAGGAATGCCAGGTTTGCATGAAGATGTCAGAGCTTTGCTATAAACGCGACCTATAATTAATTACGCTAACAAATATATTACAAGCTATCTTATAGTAGGATCACTATAACTTAATTAAAGTAACTATAAATAACTTATAAGTAGCTATTAAATTAAATTATAAATATTAACTATATTTTATTAGTATTTAATAATAAGAATAATAAGAATAATAAGAATAATAAGAATAATAAGAATAATAAGAATAATAAGAATAATAAGAATAATAAGAATAATAAGAATAATAAGAATAATAAGAATAATAAGAATAATAAGAATAATAAGAATAATAAGAATAATAAGAATAATAAGAATAATAAGAATAATAAGAATAATAAGAATAATAAGAATAATAAGAATAATAAGAATAATAAGAATAAACTTTTAATAAATTATTTTATTTTATTTAAATTAAACTTTATTTAATTTATATAATAAATTTATATATAATATTTAATAATATTTAAATTATATAACTTATAATTATAATATTTTAATTAATATTTATATAATTTATTTATTATATTATAACTTAATTTAATTTTTAATTTAATTTTTAATTAGTTTTAAACTTATTTAATTATTTAAGATTTAAAATATTTAAATTTAAATAAAATCTTTAAGTTTAAATTTAAAGTATTTATAAATTTTAAATTACTTTATATTAATTTTATAATATTTTATTTTTAAAAATAATATATTAATTATTTTAAATAATAAAAGCTTTTATTTAAAAGGTTTTCTTTTATATAATTATAAACTTAAATTTATAATAATAAACTTTAATTATTTTATTTAATTATTTTTAATTTAAAATATAATAAGTTAAGTGACTACTTTTAAATAATTTTATTTAATAAATATTTATTTATAAAATATAATTAAAACTTTTAAAAGATAATAATTTTATTTTTATTTATTTTAACTAACTTATTAAAATTATACAATAAATTTAATATATATTAATATTAAATTAAATAACGTATAATTTATAATAAGTTTAACTTTTAATATATTAATTTAAATAAATTAAATATAACTTAATATATTATTATAAAAGATTATTTTAATAAAGAATAATATTTTAAATAATTATAAATTTATTATAAAAGTTTTATATAATAAATATAATTAAAAATAACTTTTAAAATATATTATATTATATTTTCTTTAAAATTTTAACTATTTATTTTTAATATAATTATAAAATTAAAAACCTTTAATATATTTATTTTATAATAAAATCTTTATATTTAAATATTTAAATTAATTAATTAATAATATAATTTAATTATAAAAATAATTAAATTATTAATTATATAAATTTAAAGATTATATACTTAAGTATATAAAAAACCGCTCGGTTAAAAGATTAGAATTTTAAGTCGAGGACTTAAATTCCACACAGTATATAAGTGCCCTACGGTACCGTACCGTGACAATTAGGTATATACTTTAGAATGTTATTTATTAGGAGTAGGTATATAAGGATAGTTTCTATTAGTCTTAGTGCTCTACCTATAGGTATCCTTTAAACTATCTATGTGAAACTAGAGTCGTGTGTTCAGATGGCACCGTTAGGTACTAACTTGCCGCAAGCTTGCTATTTTCGATATAGTCTTGATTACTAGGCCGGTCGAAAGCCTTTAGCCGTCTAGACAAGCGGCGGCCCTAGACATACGAATACCTAAGCCATACGGAACGGTTAGTGCAGGCCATAGACATGTGAAATGGTTTCATTTCTAATCCCTATACATATAACAATATGCGGCGCCTTCAAAAAGAAGTAAATGCTTAAAGACCCAGCGTTTAGGGGGAAAGCCAAACAAAATCCAGCATTGGACCCTTCATACCTCCACTGAAGACCTCCCCTTGACAGACATCTTCAACATGGGGACTACCTGGGCTCTCAACGCAGGCCTCCTTGGAACTCTCAATTTCGATGACCATGCCTTATCACGGGACGGCTTCCCAAATCTTCCAGGGACTACCAAGAATACCTTCTTCAAGCTATATGTCAGTACCATTTATTTTCCACTTATGATACCTCAATCCATACCTTTGGGGACAGATGACCTCTGGGAATATTCATGGACGTTAAAACGCAGCAGACAGGTCTGGACCACGGCGGATTGAGCGGAGCTGGTGGCGAACTCCCTGATGTCAGATGTAAGTAGGTCCTGGGCGATATTCTTGCTTTGCTGACAATCACTTTTGCCGAGTCCATCACTGGCAGTCGCATTGCTGACCGCGTGAAATTTAAACTCTTTCTGGCGCAACAAGCGTCTGAGATCAATTTCTTATTTTACCTATGTTACTCTACGTCTCTCGAGCCAATTCAGCTAACTTCTGACGCTGTAGTATTCGACCAGCAAGGGCATAAAATCGGACATGCATTCGACCCCGGAACGTGAGTCCAACCTTGACGGATCGCATCGAATATTCTTCTGTCGAGCATTCCAAATGGTATCCGAAACAGAGCGATAGGGGCTAATCGAAGACGAAATAGCTACCTCCCCTCTGGTCAGTCGCAGGTCTTTTGGGCCGGAACGGACGGGCGGCAACCACATTATACTTTATTTAGTGCCAACCCAGATGCACAATGTATAGCATTTGTCACTGCGTCTTGGCCAAATATGGATCGCCATTTCGGTTGGGTCGGTGACTGGGGACAAGAGTGTGCTGTATGCTCTGACTCTGATGTTTCGATGTGCCCTTAAATGCAACGATTTGTGCTCCCTGCCAGAGAACTAACATCATTGATAAATAAGGGCGACGACGGAACAATTGCCACATGGTACTGTGAGTTTTTTTCTCTTTTCCTTTTTCCTTCCTTGCAGCACTGGACAACGTTCAGGCCCCCCCCCCGGCCATTGTGACTTTAAGCGACCGAGGGGAATTAGCTAACTCTTAAGTTCAGTCAGCAAAATTGCTATCCCTGGGACTGAACACTTTGTCAGTGAATCCTTCAGCTTTCCATCACTTTCATCTATGCCTAACATTGGGACCGGGGAGTCCGAGTCATAGCCCAACTGCCTGTGGATAGATCAAGATGGCAGTCAGCCTGCCACAGCTTTTCAGGTCCGCTTCACCCCGATCGTGTTTGGTTCCTCCCCACCGTGGTAAACGCTGAAAGGTTTCAGGTTAACTGGCCTGATATGAAACCACTCGAAGACGATAATCGTGTTGGTAAGAAGGCTTATGATATGTGTCACTCACCAAGTTTCCACATTTGTAAGTAAAGTAATGCGTTACATGACAACGACCTTCCCCATTCTTTGCATGAGGAGAACTGAGACCAGGACCACGGTGATCTCTACAAAGGAGAAGAGTCTTGTTCACGATTAACACCAGCTAAATTCGCTGTGGAAGAAACAGTTCAAAATATGCTGAAATACCTTACCAAACAGATCAACACCTGGACCCTGCGCACATCGTGATCCACAAACGAAACGATGCTGAGGCCGCTGGAGTGTACAACTCAGAGCAAACACCTCCTCGCAAACGTAACAAGCCTCGAAGATCGGTTGCAGAAGCAAAGCTTGCCTTTGACAAGAAGTACAGCAATATGCTCGTGATAGATGATCTGCCTTCTCACACTGCCCGGAGCCTCTGCGAGTCCAAATCGTCAGCTGGGCCAAATTTTGTGAACCCTGAGCATGGCTACTACTGTAAGAATCCAATTTACTGGTTTCGGGTCCCCGTGTTTCATGTTTTGGTATATTTTCGAATACAACACTTTGGGACCCATAGCGACTAACGTCACCGCCAGGCGACATGAAGGCGAAAGCTATCCATCCTGTGTGTTCTGGAGCCCATAATCCGCGCCGGAACAACACCTTTTGTTTTGACATGGAGCAGAACGAACTCGGTAAGCACGTTTGACTGCATTCATTGGCGCTCGTCTAAACCATGAGCATCGAACAAAGTTGGCCTGCTTGGGTGGATGGTGGCTGTTTTTGTGATCATACGCTGACCCATTTCATACAGTTGGTCCTGGAGTCCAAAAGCGTGCCACTCCTTTTGAGGTTCAAGATTGGAGAAACTCCAAAATCTACTGAGCTGCATGAAGTCCGGTCGGGCTATTTGATATTCTCCTCCGACCATGAGACGAGGTAAGCCAGGGTACAACGAAGAGGATTAAACGGACCAGTGATTGTATGAAACTTTACTTCAGGTTGCGGCGGTGTTCCTCTCTTTGAACTCAATCGGGATTGCTGTACCTTGTGTTTACTTCAATTTTTGTTACCTCTTGCACCATAAAAGAATCCAGATTGACCGTCTACTGGACTTAAAAGGATGAACTTGGGACTCACTCATTCAAATACCAACGCGCCGAAACTTAAGAAAAGGGAGGGAATACGAAAAAGAAAAGAAAGAAGAAAAGAAAAGACCCACAACACTTTCACCCTTAACTTATTTCCAATTCTTGTTTGGTATGCTATTTCAGTGCCCACACTATTACTATCCAGGCTGGTAATCTTCCATGTCACAACATTAGCCTACCTACATAAACCTTTCTCGAGCTGGGTCAAGTTGCAAATCTCGCATTCTGAACAAGACTTTTGATGAGGTTTTACAAAGGTTGCCAATGGTTTAGTCGATAAGTTAAGTTTCCTACACATGTTCAACTAAATTACAAGTCAGTATAACTTTAGGGGGTTGGCCTTGTGTGTTATTCGCACATGTGATGTGTCAAAACAGACGTGTGCATAGAAATACTTAGGATGACGGACGAACCAGTCCAGGATTGCTCTATTACCTTCCTAGCAGACTGGGACTAGCTACTAGTCTCCTGTACTGACGAGTGCTCATCATCGAGTGACGTGTATGGGGTTAGATAGACAAGGAGCCTCTACCTCTTGCTCCCAGATCTATCAATAACCCAGCTAATGACACGCTTGTTGAAGAGATGGTTCAAATCCGTCCTGCAAGCATTTTATATTTGGCTTAGTCTATGATTACGTTCTGAGTTTTACTTGAAAATTACTTAACTTTTGAAAAGTTACAATTCTTGCTGGGGCTACCTAGGTACTAAGGACACCAGGCTAGCGACTAGAGGCTAATATGACGGCCAATGTGACGTGTCCGTAGAATCCACTCCAACCATTAAGCAACCTGAAGCTCAGAGCTCACTAGGTACATATTGAGAGTATTTTGACTTATGGCGTCCGCGACGTACCGATTTCATATGTCTTCTTTTGACTTGTGCTTCTATGCTTGTTCCCGTAAAAAGAACCTTCCAACATACATCTTGCTGCAGGGCAGACTGGCACACTCTTCCATGTTGTACTCCATCTCTCCATCACTTCTCATTCGTGTAACCCTGCCCAGGTGCTTAGACTCTTCTAACGGAGCCAGAACGATGTGAGAGTGCTCATCGAGGACGCTACAAATACAATCCCCTCTACGTCCACCCACCGTATGAAGGCGCCATGGATGTCCTCGGACGTGTACGGAATAGAAGCGAAACCAGCTACGTCCACTATTAGCCACCGGCACCTTACGTTATGCAAATGGTACGAATTGCGTGCTAGTCCATTGTTATACACCCTAACTTCACAGCCCAACCATGCGGTCAATACTATTTGTCTGTGCGAGAAACAGGGTATAACTGCCATCAGCACATGTCCATCATTCGTGACTCGTAGACAGAAGTTTTTAAACTAAGTGCCGCTTTGTGTCACGCGATGAACACGCCAAACCCTCAGATAAAGCCCGACCACAAATCACTAAAGGGCGTATAGCACTAATCTAGACAAGTCAAATACCCGAGCTTTGACTGCGTGGCCTTACCTCTGCTCCTATTCTGCTTCCTCCTAACTTGGCCAACTTCTGTTTACAAAATCCGAAGAAGATCACAGCATCTGGATCAGGTCCGTGCCTGGCAGTCCTTCACAAGAACTACGGCAAATTGCCAGTAGCATAATTTGAATCTTATTATCCTACAGTGGAACTACTTTTGCATCTTTTGGGTTAATCACGGCAAATATCAGCTCAAACGTCTTACGGACCTTCACTCATCAATTCTCAGCCCAAAACGCACTCCCAAGCCCCGTTATCACAAGCCAGTTAGGGTGACCACCTCTCCACTCTCAAGCCTTAAGTCGGTACTTAGGTTTTCGCCACGGATCTACCACAATGCTCAAAGGACATCTTCTCCTGGCTGTGGCTGAGGTGGCAGTTGCGGTACCACTTCTTCATGCCAATGAGCGTCTAATTGCCCATAAAGATGAAGTCAGCTGTTCCTGGAGCCAGTCCGGAGGTCTCGAGCGTTGTGCGAAGGACAACAGCTTCATTATTACGAAAAGTGAAGATGACCTTCCATCAAACCCCAGCATCGAAGCAGGATGTGTTTGGAATGAAGGCTGCTCCACTACAATCGAGTTTTCTGATGTCGACGTTCCTGGTGCCGCCTCACGAGACGGTCTCCCCACTGTAAGCGATCTCCTTTCCGAGTTGTGGGTCCCTGTTCCTCAGATTTCGAAACAATCAGGAACGCAATCATATATGTTCCGCTGTAGGTGACTAACGTGCGGAAGGCCACGTCACAAAATGGCATGACCGACCAACTCGGTCCCCAAAAGAAAGACCAAAGGGATCTAAAGTATGCAGTGGGAGAAAAACCCTGCACAGCATCGCCAACTGCGTTCAGGGACAGACTCAAGTTCGAAACTGAGCTCCAAGATGGCACGACACCGGAATTTCGCGGGGAGTTGAATCTTGATGATAAGGATTTGGGTCGACAAATCACCATTCGCAAAGATATTTTGTACCAACTGCGGAGCCTGAATGACGCTTCATTCAAACCCAGGGCGTTAAAACCAGAGTTCACTGAACACTTGAGAGCTCATGATGATTATCGTGATTCCATGTTTCAGAAAATCACAGATCGCGTTAACCTCTTAACCGTTAAGCAAGGATTCTTAGTTCGACATGAAACCTTCCCGGAAACGATGAGGTTATTCCCTCGCCTTTATGTCGTTCTGGCTAATATCGCCGAAGAACATTTATGTGAGCAGACTGCGGCCTTTGAGGTTGAAGTTCCTAATCCTTCTGAAAACGATGAATGGTGGAAATGGCAAGCGATAGTGGCATGGATGCGGAGCATAAGACCATAGTATAGAGGTTGCTAGGCCCCTTAGATTACCTATTAAAATCTTTCCTTAATTAATATTTTAATATATCGATAGTAAATTAATACTTTTTTATTTACGATAAATTAAATAAAGTTAATAGTTTAATATAAATATAAATTATAATTAATAATTTAAATTAAAGTATTTAATAAGTATAAATTATATAATATTAATATTAATAATTTTAAATAATATTTAAAAGATAATTATTATTATTATAAAAAACTTAAAAAATAAAGTAATATAATATGTATATTAATATAATTAAATATTATTTATTAAAAATAAATAATAAATATAATTATTTATTTTAATATTTAAATTATAATAAAATATATAAAACGTTTTTAAAAATTATAATTTTTAAATTTACTTTATTAATTTAAATTAAATTTTAATCCTTACTTATTATTAATATTTATAATTATAAAATTTTAATTTTAAATTTTTATTAATATAATTTCACTTCTATTCTATATATATTTAAGGATATATATAGCGCCTTTATATAATAATAAGTATTTAAAACTTAGCGTTTAAAAAGAATATAATATTAATAACGATAATTATAATATAATAAATAATTTTTTTTATTAATAATATAAGTTATTTATATTATATTAAAAAATATTTAGTAAATTAGTTATTATAATCTTTTTATTAAGTAATAAAGCATTAAATAAATAGTTATACTATTACTATATAAAGAAGTGTTCTTAATTCAGTGGAGATGGAGGATGAAGTGAAAAATTGCTTGATAGCTGTCCAGAGCAGATTTCCAGTGTAGACCCTGGCCAAAGGCTCTTTGTTTGATCAGTAACAACGAGCCAAGCCGACCATTCGCATGACACGCTGATATTTTCACTGATCGGCCGTATTTCGGCTCTTCAACGCCGTCTTCCCCAGATCTCTCCACTTCTCCACAAACTCGGCTCTTGGCAACCTATCTACACCTCGACACGGGCCTGGCTAAGACTAGGCCTCAAGATCATCACCGACCATTCTGTGTGGGGGACTCGAAACTTGGCGGTGACGAAAAAGCTTGGCTACTGGGGGTCGGCAGTTCTGTCAAGATACATCGGCACATATGTCATGATCACTCCGCCCTCTGGGCAGTCAGATAGATTTTGAAGCCACCGGCTATTCCGGCGTCGCGCTTGGCATCTCGTGGTGCCCCGAAATTTTCGTAATGGCCTCTTTCCAGTCCACCGCCACCGGTTAATTTCCGGATGACCGTTGCTTCGGTTCGTCACTATTCGCTACCCGGAGCTTGAGCAACTATCAGTTTGTGCTACAATCAAGAGTGTTGGTGTTGGTCGACGGGGCTCGGCTGCGCTGGCAACATATTTAATCCCGTTCTTGCACTTCAGTTGAGTTAGGATACGCCGCAACATCCCACACTTCAAAAGTCCACGGGTAGCAGCACCATGCATCGGCGCGCTCAACTTATCCTTCTCGCTGCAGTCTTTTCAGCAGGCGGGCTCTCCTCATCAGTTCCCCACTACGATGGACGGCAAGTAGGATATCGCCAGACGGGCGAGACCTCTGCCATATACAAGAATGCCTCCTATCACATTGACGAGAGGGTCGAAGACCTGCTCCAGCGGATGACCGTGGAAGAGAAAGCCGGACAAATGTTTCACACTCAGCTGAACATGCCCTCGAACTATTCTTTCGTGGATGGTAGCGCATCCGATATCCTCATCACCAGAAACTTGATATCACATTTCAACCTAGTTGGTAACATCCTGGACGCCGGCAAGGTTGCCGAGTACGTGAATGAGGCCCAAAGGCGAGCCGTTGGCGGTCGTCTTGGGATACCTATCACGTTATCCTCGTAAGCCTCACTTTTCTTCTGGCATGGGTCACCGTCTGTCATGCATAGGGATGTTCTAGAATACAACGCTTTAGGATGCGTAGAGAATTAACGTAACAGATAGGGACCCGCGACATTCCTTCACGGACAACATCGGGACCGGCTTTGAAGCAGGGACATTCTCACAATGGCCCGAGAGTTTGGGCCTCGCCGCTATCCGAGACGCGGAATTGGTGAGGAAATTTGCTGAGACAGCACGCGAAGAATACCTGGCTGTGGGTCTCAGGTCGGCCTTGCATCCTCAAGTTGATCTTTCCACCGAACCCCGATGGGCTCGTATTGGAAATACCTGTAGGCATCACTTTTCACTTTTTGCGGATCCGCGTCTTTCATGTTTTGGATTCTGGAATAAAACACTCTAGGCCCATAGCAGGACTAACGTCACCATCAGGGGGCGAGGACGCCAACCTTACTTCCGAGCTTATCGTGGCATATATCGAAGGCTTCCAAGGCAAGGAGTTTGGTTCACGCTCTGTGACCACCGTTACGAAGCATTTCCCCGGTGGTGGACCAATGGAGAACGGCGAAGACTCGCACTTCACATACGGAAAGAATCAGACTTACCCGGGAGACAATTTGGAGCATCACCTTATCCCATTCAAAGCCGCAATTGCTGTCGGTGCCAGACAAATGATGCCCTACTACTCGAGGCCCATTGGCACCCAGTATGATCCTATAGGCTTTTCTTTCAACCCGCAAATTGTCACAGGCCTTCTCAAGGAGGAGCTCGGTTTCGAAGGCATCGTTGTCACAGACTGGGGTTTGATCACGGATACAAATATTCTGGGGCAAGATATGTAAGCACCGTCTTTAATAACGTCTCGACCCCTTGGGAAAGGCTTGTCGCCTGGAAGTCAGAGGACTTATCAGGCTTCTGCTGTGGACACAAGTTGTGGCCGCACCGTGGCCCTTACCGACCCCTTTTGTATCGCTATTCATATGAACGCTTTGTTAGCTGACTCTGAGTACTTTAGGCCGGCAAGAGCTTGGGGCCTCGAGAACACAACCGAGATCGAACGTGTTGTGAGAATCTTGGACGCCGGTTGTGACCAGTTCGGCGGAGAGAACCGAACAGAATTGATTGTCCAAGCTGTCGAAGAAGGCCTTATCTCGGAGGAGCGCCTCGACCATTCTGTCCGTCGGTTGTTGCGAGAGAAGTTTGTTCTCGGCCTCTTCGACAATCCGTACGTCGACCCTGAGGCTGCTCAGCGCGTAGTCGGAAATCCGGACTTCGTCAAACTCGGAAATGACGCCCAGCGCCGAGCCTACACTCTTCTTACAAATCGCGACAACGTTCTTCCTATCACGGACGTATCTAGGTCCAAGTTCTATATTGAGGGTTTCAACTCGACGTACCTGGAGGCGAGGAACTTGACCGTCGTGTCTACTCCTGAAGAAGCCGACTACGCTCTATTACGGTATAATGCTCCCTTCGAACCGCGTCCTGGAGGCTTTGAGGCACGATATCACGCGGGCTCGCTCTCTTTCAACACCACGGAGCAGCAACGACAAGCTGGTATTTACTCGACTGTCCCCAGTATCGTGGACGTGAAATTGGATCGTCCAGCCGTCATCCCGGAAATTGCAGAGCAAGCGGCCGCACTTCTCGGCAGTTATGGTAGTGGTCCAGAAGCATTCCTGGATGTCATATTTGGCAAGAGTCAACCGGAAGGTCAGCTTCCCTTCGACCTTCCCAGTTCCATGGAAGCAGTTGAAGCCAACTTTGAAGATGTCCCCTTTGACACAGATGCACCGGTGTTCCGATTCGGAGATGGTCTTCGTTATTGAACCTTAAGGTTGATGAAATGTGGGAATGTACAGTAGACTAGGGCGCCAAATCAAACACGTCTTACACATAATACCATCTAGTCGTTGCAGACAAAACACCTTCGAGCTCGTATGTCCCATTCTCACTAGGTTCGCTAATTGTTGGTTCTGGCTCCTCGTAACGGGCGGCCGCGGATGTCCAAATTCATTCAAAAGCGTCCGCTTGTGGGATTAGATGAGCTGTACTTGCTGAAATCCTCCATTATGCTGCAATAATAACAGGTAAGTGGCAACAGTGAATATGAAAACCACAATTGTCGGACCCCAGCGGCCACAACGGAACAGGTGAAGAAGTATTTGTTATCTCCCCAGCTCTCGGGGCTCATGGCCTTGTTATAAACACTATCAAACAACATGGCATAGTAGACTCATGACAGCCCTAAGGCAACATTTAAAGGACATGCTTGAACAGAGGCGACTTGTCACCCATGTCAAGTAGTTCTTCTTCAGTGTACTTCGCCCGGACCTCCGCCTCCGAAATCCTAGCCTTGCGGGCATTCGTCCACTTGTAAATCATCTCCAGGAGGAATGACACTAACAACCCTGTAGCACCAAATGACAGGCCCAGGCCAAAGCCAGTGTAGTATTGCGGGCTCTCCTTGTCAATGAACATGAAGCTTCCAACGATGCCGCCACAGTTTCCTGCTGCATTCATGAGGGCGACTCCAATGTTCCGCCGCGTCGCAGGAGCGAGGTTGTTTGCGTTCCACGCCGCAGCAGCTGGCTGGATGGGGTAGATTCCAGCGCAGACGAGGCAGACTGCAAAGTAAGCTGCACCCAAATTGGCAGACAGTGCACCGTGGAAAGATATGATGATGGCATAAGCAATGACAAGCATTGACATAGGAATGGCAACAAAAGGCATCCGCCAGTAGAAATGGTCAGACAGGCGAGCGAATGTGATGGACGAGATGGCACCGACAACATAGGGCGGTGCCGACATGAGCTGAGCGTTCGTCGTCGAGAAACCCATAACCTTGGTTATAGTAGGCATGGTGAATTTGGTACCTGGAGGAATTTGTTAGGATAAACGATTGCCAATCCACTTCCCGGGAGGTTGGGGGGAGGGGCAGGCATAGGAGTGTTTGGTTCCCAATTTCTCACCATAGGATGTGGCCGACTGGCAGAACAAGAACCAGGCCTGTAGGTACAATCGCCAGTTCATCAAGACAATCTTGAGGTCCCTCAACTTGAAGCCAGACTCCTCTTGGAATTTGCCACCTTGTTTGATGAACATCTGAAGCTCCAGGAATCGGATCTCATCTGGGTCAAGCCACCGCTTTCCACGTTTGGGGGAATCGATCAAGCAAAAGAAGCAGGCGATTCCGAGCAAGACTGTCATAATTCCTTCAACTGCGTATTGTTTTACTGTCAGCGTGCAGGACTTCCGTCGAGGGATAACCATACCCTTCATTGAATTCCTTTTGCAGGGGAATGCGAGGAAGACCTCAAGTCAGACTGGGGAGACATACGTATAAAAATCCAACGCCATC
The DNA here is from genome assembly GCF_019321695.1 of Diaporthe batatas. NCBI lineage: Eukaryota > Fungi > Ascomycota > Sordariomycetes > Diaporthales > Diaporthaceae > Diaporthe > Diaporthe batatas. Next base: position 501,194 of record NW_025408561.1, on the reverse strand, counting down.
CGCTGTATCCTCCCGTGCCATCCATCTTTGCGATGCCAGCTGCTAGGAGACCCGAGAATGCGCCGGACAGTGCACTCGCGCAGTAGAAGTAGGAGATGCGTGTGGCCAAGTTCTTAGGCATGTACCAGTAGGAGCACAGGTAAATTGCACCAGCTTTTGCGCGTAATAGTCAGCAATGAATGGAAAGATCACGAGGCCCCCCCCTGCCCCCCTTGGAGAGCCTCGTGGGAGGGCACGGGCAAAGAAAGCTTTACGTACGAAAGAAGCCAGCCCTGTCATGTTCCACGATTAGCGGTGGCATCCAACACGAAAAAAAGTATGGAAGTCATGCACTCACTCAAAGACACCGAGTAAGATACGCGTTGTCATGAGCCCACCATAATTTTGGACGACGCCGGTGAGTGTCATAATGACACCCCAGATGGTAATCAGAGTACCCAGATACCATGAGGGTCGGCCCCATTTCTTCAGCAAAATATTGCTAGGCACTTCGAAAAGGACATAAGGTATAAAGAAAACGGCCAGGATTGTGTTGTACTGCACACCGGTCATGTTCAGCTCTTCGACCATGCCTTCGATCTTGGCGTTGCCGATGTTGGCCCGGTCGATATGTGCGATCAGGTACAGGACTGCTAGCATGGGGACGAGTCTAATATCGACCTGGTAAATTGCTCTGTCAGTACTCTGCAGTCCCGAAAGATAGGAAAGTGTCTGCTCACCTTGCGCAGTACTTTTTTCCTCCTTTCCTCAGAAAAGTTCCTGTAAAAGTCCGCATCGTCTGGCGAGAGCCCGAGAACTCTGAACCCATCAACCTCAATCACTTGAGGGACCCCGTCAAGATTCTCGACATGACCCAAGGCGGCCTCTTTGTCCAACGATGATTTGGGAGACATGATGAAACCGATTCGTCGGCTCCAAAGGGTGAGAGCACGAGAGAGACAAGGCTGTGCGTTGACAAAGGAGTAAGAGAACTGCGAGAATACAACATGAGAGCAATGGGTATAATTATTATTTATGAATTTGGCACACGCGGCTGGCTTCCGAGTGGGTAAATGCTCATCTCCGCAAAAAGCTGATGAGGGGATCCGGGGAAGTCTGGGGGAGGTGTCGAAGGAGCCTTGGCTTTTGCGGGGAACCTTGCCTTCTCCAGCAATGGACCAATGGTCAAGTGTCCCAGGCTGTGTTGGACGGTAGGAAAATTGCTTTGACGACGTGAACTCCACTGAGTCGGGGCTTCAAACTCTAGGCGGTTAGTTCAGCCCACACCAATTGTTGTCAATAGTGGAGGTCTTGATCAGAAAAGGGGTCTCGAGGTGAGCATGACTGCAGACGATGGCCGAAATGATACGGCTTCAATCGCGCCACGGATCTTTAGACCCCGACTTGTTCCCTGAATAGCTTGAAGGCGGTTGGCTCGAACCCCTCCCCCCCGTCTGCAAATGTCCCGGTCCTGCTTTTCCGGTGCTCTTTTTCCGCCTGCGTTTTCCGTCATTGCTTTTCCGCCATCTTCTGGTGTTCAGTAGCCGTGCGGCGGATCATTGCTGTTGGAACAGCCATCGCGTCTAGAATCGTCCTTTCAATCATCGGGCACACAACTTTACTACAGCCGTATTTCGCATACGAGAGTTGTTGGGGTGAAGACCTGCTAGCAGTGCGCCCAGGCCGGTCAGCTTTGAGCAACATCCAGTTGCAAGCACACATCCACGACAGACGCGATGACTCTCGACGACAAGAAAAATGGCGGAGAACGTGCCTCCTCACCCAATCATACCTTGATCGTGGATATCGTTATCACCCCTGTCGCTTTCCACGACATGCCCCTGCTGAACAGTGTTGGTGTCCACGAACCCTTTGCACTCAGGAGCATTGTTGAGATCGTCGTTGGTAATGGCATATATGGGCTTGGCGAATCATATGGCGACCATGCCCACTTGGACCGAATGAGGCAAGCAGCTATCAAGATCAGAGGCCTCCAAGCCCACAATACAAACGCTGTTTACCAAGCCGTTGTAGAATCACTTGCCTCGGACAGCAACGTCGGTGGAGATGGCATGAGCGGGATGGTGACCGGGACATCGACGGCCGCGAAGGTCTTTTCCCCGTTTGAAGTCGCCTGCCTTGATATCCAGGGGAAGCTTGCCGGTGTCCCAGTTTGTGATCTACTTGGTGGGCGCGTAAGAGATCGCGTTCAATACTCTGCCTATCTCTTCTATAAATGGGGTGGACATCCGGGTTACCCAGATGACGAGTACGGTCCAGCTCTTGATCCCGCGGGATTAATCAAACAAGCCCACAAGATCATCGACGAGTATGGGTTCAAAGCTATAAAGCTCAAGGGCGGCGTGTTTCCTCCCAAAGTTGAGGTCGAGGCTATCAAAGCATTGCGTGCCGAATTCCCTGAATTGCCATTGAGGCTTGACCCTAACGCCGCATGGAGCGTCGAGACATCCAAGTGGGTGGCGAGAGAGCTGGATGGGATGCTCGAGTATCTCGAGGACCCAGCTCCCGAGATCGGAGGCATGGCTGCCGTGGCCAAGGAGGCCAATATGCCACTCGCAACGAACATGGCCGTTGTTTCATTTGATCACCTCCCAGCCTCCATCGCACAAGATGCAGTCCAAATTGTTTTGTCCGACCACCATTTCTGGGGCGGTTTGCGTCAGTCAAAGGCATTGGCAAGCATATGTGCCACGTGGGGCATGCGTTTATCGATGCACTCGAACAGTCATTTGGGCATATCTTTGGCAGCTAGTAAGTCACTACTCAACATTCATTGCACCTCATCCTCTATCTGCGTGGCCTATTGTGTGGGCGGCGGTGAGCTGTTTTAGATCACATCCTGCTTCGGCAACCCAAAGGCTGCCTGCGGCGCCCAATTCATGCATGTTCCTACAAGCATCCTTTACTTGGCTATGATATAGCGGCTGACTTGATACGATAAGTGACGCATCTGGCGTCTTCAACACCGAACCTAGACTACGCATGCGACACTCACTGGCCTTGGAAACGACGAGATGAGGATGTTGTAGTTTCTGGAGCGCTCAAGTGGGAGGACGGAAGCGTTGTGTGCCCAACCGCCCCGGGTCTCGGAATCGAACTCGACAGGGAAAGACTCGAATCCTTGCATCAGCAGTATCTGAAGTGTGGGCTGAAGAAGAGAGATGACACCACATACATGCAGAGATTTCATCCGGATTTCTCGAGCAAGATTCCAAAGTGGTGAACCGCTCTCTGAGAGGATCGTGGTGGCTGAGAGAGGCTAATTTATGGTTAGGAAAGAAGGGCTGCTTAAAATTAAGAAACCTATAGTAACTTAAAGTTATAAAAATTAGTGACTTTAAGAAAGAGATCTAGTAAATAATAGTTTATAATATAGAAATAATAATAGAATATTAGTTTAAAATTTAAGAAAGTTAAAGTAATAATTAAAAAGAATTATATATTAAATTAAATTAAAATCTTTATTTAAAATATTAAGTTTTATTAATAATAATTAAATTAAAATATTATATATATATTTAAATATATATAATATAAAAATAATAATACTTATTATTTTATTTATATATTTATATTTATATATATATTAAAGTTTAAATTAAAAATGTGAGTGTGTGTGTGTGAGTAACTGGGGGCCCTACTGGCTGCCTGCTGCTTAGTCATCCAGTGTGGCCCATTCGCCCACACCCTCTAGGACCTAAACCTTCCCCCTGCAATCCCTTCAAACCTTTCCCCTTACATAAAAGGTAGTGCCATCTTAATCTAAATTAATATATTAAGGATAGTTACCTTATCTCTATTTCCCCTCTTATAATAAAAAAAATAAAAAATCAAATACTTTTAAAAATATTATTATTATTTAATTAAGGTTATATAATTTAAAGTAAAAAGTTAATATTATAATTATATTAAATTAAAACTAAGTTATATAACTAACTAAGTTTATATAATAGATAAAGTAGAGGAAAGTATAGAATTAAAGTATAATTAGTTAGTTATTAAGTTATAATATACTTAGCTTATATTCTAACTACTTTTAATTTTAACTACTTTTTTATATAAAACCCTACTTTTACTAATTCCTTTATTAAATTTAAATAAAATTTAAAACTTTTAACTCTATATTTTAAAAATAGTTTAAAAGTATTAATATAATATAAAAATATTAAAAATACTTTCTATATATTAATATTTTTAAAATATTTTAAAATATAGTAATTTTAAAATATTAGGAGTATATAGACTTTTATATATTAATATTAATATTTTCTACTATAAGCTTTATTTAATTCTAATTAATTAAATAAATTAATTATAAATTTAATTTTTTTAAAAACTTTAATTAATATTATTATTATTTAAATTTATAAAACTTTTATTTAATATATATTAATAATATTTTTAAAATATAAATATATACGTTTTTATATTAATATTTCTTAAAAATTATAAATATTTTAATATTATAATTAATAAAATTTTATAATTAAATATAAGTAAAAATAAATTTATTTATTATTTTTATATATATTTAAAATTTTATTATAATTATATTATTAATATATAATTAATAAATACTTTAATTAACTTTATTATAAATAGTTAGTATTTTATTAATAATTTTTAATATTTTTAAAGTATTTACTTTAAAAATTTCTTTTTAATTTTTAAAATACCTATATTATTAATATAATATTTTTTTATTATAATAAAATTAATAAACTATTTATAAAGTTTAGAATTAAAGTTTTAAAATTTTATTTAAATTTAATAAAGTAGTTTTAAAAGTAGGTATCTTAATAGTATATTTATACTAAAAAGTTAGTAGTTAGAATTAAGGGGTGGTCGGAATGTAGGCCGGGTATGTTAGCTTTATATAGCTAGATTAAAGGTACTAGCCTTAGGTCTAAACCTACTATTTAATCTAATAACTAAGCTAGAATCTAGTTGCACCCCTTTATACCTAAGTTGGCGCACCCTATAACGCACAACCCCACCAACACATATATAGGTTTTAAATACCTTCTAAATTACTACCTAACTTTAATACTTAATTTTTTAATAACTATAAATACTATTTTAAAGCTAATAATAATAGATTAATAATTAAAATACCTATTATAATATAGTTTAATTTAATAACTTTATCTTTACTTTTTAACTTATTATTATTAAGTAACTCTACCTTAACCTCTATATTTTATTTTATTAAAGCTTTTTTCTTTTAAACTATTATAATATTAATAAATACTTTATTTAAGTTTAAAAGGACTCTATAATATTTTTAAATCTTTTAATAATTTAATATATTAATAAAATATCTCTCTTACTTTTAATAGCTATTATATATATAATTAATTTATTAAGCCTTTTAATTAGTTTATAAAAGAAATTAAACTATAAATAACTTAAAGGTTAACTTTAATCTATATAACTTAGATTTAATTTTTATATCTAATAAAATAAATAAAGTATCTTTAAACTTATTAAAGCTAATTCCTTATTAATAAAAATAGGTTTTCTCTTTTAATTAATATTAAGAGTAATAAGGTTATTATTTCTATATATTAACCTTAAATTAAAGACTTTATTTTAATTTATAAGTTAAATTTTAATCTTTAATTAGCTTTTTTAATATATTTAACTATTAGAGTATTATTTTAAGCTATATAATAAATATATAAAAGAACTTCTTATAAAAAACTTTATATTATAAATAACTATTAATATTTTTAATTATTAGTAATATTAATACTTTAAATTAAAAATACTTTAATATTAAATAGTTAAAGGATATAAAAGTATATACTAAAAGGAAAATAAGCTAAATTTAATATAAATAATATTCTTATATAAAATTCTTAATTATATAAAACCTATAACTATTAATAATTAATACCTATTACTACTTAAAGTTGTTTAAGTAAGTAGAGGGCTTATATATAACTTAACTATTATAAACTAATAAAGTTATTAGTTTAACCTATTTCTAATATTATAAAGTATTAATTTTTAAATTTATTAAATCTTTTAAGGAAATTACTATTATTAAACTATTTTATTATAAAAATAATTAAGAGAAGGAGTAACTTACTACTACCTATATATACTTTAATTATAATATACTAAATATAATTAATAACTACTTTTTAATAATAAATCTACTCTTAAAAACCTAATAACTAAATAATTATTCTTATTACCTTCTTAAAAGTCTATTTTATTAATGTTAATTTAAAACTTTTAAAGTATATTAATAACCTTTAGAATTACTAAACTATTAAAAACTAGCTACTCTCTTAAATATAATACTATTTATTTATTTATAATTAATTTAAATAGCTTTAAAGGTTTTTATTAAAAATTCTCCTTAAAAACTTATATATTTAATATCTTCCTATAGTAATAATAAAGACTTTAATTAATTAGTTTATATTAATAATTTAGCTTATAAAGTATTAAAGAAACTTATATATAGAAGAATAGAAGAGATAGTTTTATATAAAGGTTTAATTTATTATTAAACTTTCTTATATAATTAATAGCTTCTAATAAGTAAAATTAATATTTTTATAAATTAAAGTACTTATTAAATAATATTAAAATAAGTATTAAAAAATATAATATAATTTATTTACTTTATTTTAATTAATACTAACTTAATATTTAATAATAATAGCTAAAATTATAGTTATAATAATAAGAGATATACTATTATATATAAAAAAATAAGTTAATTAATATAATTTTTAAGTTTATATAATTAAAGATACCCTTATAAAGTAGATATATAGTTAAGTGACTTTAATTATATTAATATAAATAACTTATATATATTAGTAGGGTTGTGCGTTATAGGGTGTACTAACTTACTATAGCCTATATATAGTCTACCTATAGCCTTTAAGACCCTTTGCTTTTTTAGACTTAGAACTATCCGCTTCTTTCTTTCCTCCTTCCTTATATTATTAGCAAGGCTAAGTTTTATTAGAATTCTATAATTTTAAGCAAGACTTAGAGCTTCGCCTCTCGTATCTTCGTCCTGTGACAGCTAATGTGATTCCCGTTAGCCACCTTATAAGCTTGAAACCGTCGGCTGGAATCCGTTAGCTTGAGTGCATATGTGGCCGCATATTCAGTAATGACGACCAGCATCCGATGTGCGGCTACAAATTGATCCACAGCCGGTGCCCGTTCCGACGCAGCTATGATTTTGCAGGGACTAGGTAGGCGTTCTGCCGTTCCATCCTAACACTGACATGGGTCCTTCACGTTGATCATCCGCGCTCGCTTACGATCCTCGCAGGCTCGCCCTATATTTGACATCTTAGCTACTTCTCGCCGTTGCGAATGAGCGGCAGAATTGGGAATGTGTTTCTCCGTTTATTCCGGTGTGCTTATACTCAACTGCTAACTTTTACTTGGATGAATTTTGCTGACTCTGCCCTGTTTTTAGAATTTATCTTTTCACAAAAAAGGCCAGGTCCTCAGCGTTTACCACTATATGAAGGCGCCACATACAGTTTGCATGTATAGGGGTTAGGAACGAGATCACCTGCTTCAATTGGTCGGAAGAGGTACCTTGTATCTCCGTGGCAGAAGGGTGGGTTCCCGATCAGCCTCGGGGTTCAGTTCCTCATCCGTTGAATATTTATCAACGTACCCTATAGCAGACCTACCAAGTTATAGCTCGTTATCTGTCGGATGCGAGACATTGAAATCACAATCGGGTCATTGACGAACCTACGACACCGAGTATATCATGGAAAGAAGATCCCCAGGAATCTCCTTGCCTCGCTTGGATGTCCATCACGGCATTCTGTCTGTTCCTTGTTTTCGTGCCGAGCCGCTGCTCATTAGTCAACCCTACCTAGGTAACTAGATACCTAGCGCGAAGCTTCCTTTTAACGCCACCTGTCTCTCGATCTCTCGTAGAGCACCTGCCAACAATGCATCTCGCCAACCTCGCTCTCGCCGTCATGGTCACGGCCTCCCTTGCAGCACCTGCGAAGCGTGACATCTTGCCAACCGTCGTCTTCACACCTGGCGCATGGCACGGGACCTGGGCCTTCGACACGGTTAGGTCTCAGCTCGAGGCTCTTGGCTACTCTACGGAGGCCGTCGCGCTGCCTTCAGTTGGCAACACTGATGCCTCCGTTGGGCTCGCTGAGGATGCTGCTGCTCTTGCGTCCGAGCTGGCTATGCTCACAGACGCCGGCAAGGATGTCGTGATGGTGTGTCATAGCTACGGCGGTATAGTCGCATCCTCTGCCGTCGAGGGATTCGGATATAAAGATCGTTCAAAAACAGGACTTGGTGAGAACGGGGTCATCATGTTAGTTTATGTAAGCATGGCCTTTGTATCTGCACGCCTCTGAATCATTTATGCTGTGAAAATTCCCACAGTTCAAGATTTTGGTTGTAGGGGCGGATGATTAACAGGGAATAGATGACAGCTTTTGCAGCGCCAGCTCGGACCAGTCTTCTCGACGCTCTCGGCGGCCAGTACTTATGGTGGATGACCCCAGATGCAAGTGTGAGTATCTATCGCTCTTCTTTGTCTCTTGGATTAGCAAATGAAGATAAACTGACCGCGGAGGTACTACAAAAGGGAGACTTCATCACCGCCAGCAATGCAACCCAGGTCTTTTATGCGGATGTGGCAAACGAGACCCTTATCGCGGAAGCCGTTGCTGGACTCAAGCACGAGCCTGCCCGTATCTTTTCTGACGACAACACTTATGAGCCTTGGAACAATGGTGTCGAGGTCGGATTTTTCTTCACTGAGCAGGACCAAGCCCTACCACTCGCAACCCAACAGTCTATAGCCTCTCAGTTCCCCAGTGGCTACGTCTCTTACACAATGAACAGCTCTCATTCCCCTTTCATGAGCATGCCGGAGAAGGTAACCGAGGGCATTGTTCTCGCAGCTGCTAAGGGTCTAGCTAAGAAAGCTTCTATACACACGACGACATAGGTATTAGGATTTAACTTTTTTTATTAAGTTTATAAAAGAAGAAAAAGGAATTTAATAATTTATTTATATATATAAAGAAAAAAGTTTATATAATTAAATAATAATATTACTATTATATTATATTTTTCTTTTATATTATATAATTTTCTTTATTTAATTACTTTATTTTTATAAAAATAAACTTTTTATATTTTTATATTCTTTTTATAAATTATATTTAAATTAATTTTTAAATTAATAATTATATATTTATTTTAAGTTAAAATACTATTTTTAATTATATATTAATTTAATTAATTAATTTTATATTTTAAATAATTATAATAAATAGTTTAACTTTCATTTTATTTATATTTAAAATATATATAATATATTTATATAATAATAAATATTTAAAATTTAATATTTAAAAGATAATATATAAAATATATTATAAAATAAAAGAATTAATAATTAAAGTTATTTTATAAATATAAAATTAAAAGTTTAATTATTATAATTTTATAATTAAAAATAAGTTTTTAAATATAAAATTAAAAGATTTATAATTATAATTTTATAATTAGTTTTTATTTAATTATATTATATTATTATAATTTTATTTAATTTTTAACTTTATTTAAGTTTTTTAAACTTTTCTAATATTTTTTTAAAAGAGTTAAATTTAAAGGAGCTTTTAAGTTTAAATTTAAAATTTTATAAATTTTAATTTCTTTTAAATTAAGATTATAATCTTTTAATTTTTTTAAAATATATTAATTATTTTAAATATTAATAACTATTTTTAAAGTAAAAGTTTATTTTTATATAATTATAAATTTAATTATTAATAAGTATTTTTTTATTTATAATAAAGTTATTAAAATTATAAATTTAAATATTATATATAATAATAAAGTATCGTTACTTTATTTAAAAGTTATTTTTAGTTTAATAAGTTAGTATAATAAGTTAAATAACTACTTTTAAGTAGTTTTATTTATAATATAGTAGAGTTAATAGATAGATATTTATTTAAGTAAAGTTAGAACTTTTAAAGGAATAATAACTTTATCTTTACTTATTTTAATTAATTTTATATTTATTTAAGTTATATAATAACTTTATATATAATATTTAATAATATTAAAACTAAATAATTTATAATTTATAATAACTTTAAATTTTAATAAATTAGTTTATATTAAAGTTAATAATATTAGTTTAAATTAATTAAATATAGTTTAATATATTAATATAAAAGGTATTTTTAATAATAAATAGTATTATAAATATAGTAAATTATAAAGTTATTATAAAAGTTTTATATAATAAATTTAATTAAATTAATTTTTAAAATATATTATATTATATTTTTAAAATATTAATTATTTACTTTTAATTTAATAATAAAATTAAAAATATAAATAGTTTATAATTAAAAATAAATTTTTATATCTATTAAATAATTATTATATTTATAATTATATTTTTAATATATAATAATAAAATAATATTTATATATTATTAAATAATTACTTATATAAATTAATTATTATAATTATTTAATTAAATAATTTAAAGTATATAATTAATAGTTATACCTTTTATTATAATAATTAATTTAATTAAAAATATTAGTTTAAATCTTTATATTTAAAAGTTTTATTTAATTTTTAATATTAAAATCTATTATTTAAAATTAATTATTTATATTATACTATTTAAAACTTTTAACTTTTATATAAGTATATAAATTAATTTAATAAAAGGTTATTTAATAATATTACTTTTTTAAAAATATATAAATACTTTAAAAGCTTTAAAGGAAAGTAATAATAATATAATACTTATATAATATTAAATAACTAATTATATAAATTAATTATTATAATTTTTAATTAAATAATTTAAAGTATATAATTAATAGTTATATTTTTATTATATATATTAATTTTAATTTATATTATTAATTTATTATATATATTATAAATTTATATTTATAATTATATACTTTTATTAATCTTTAATTTCTTACTTTTATTATAATTTTATTTTATTATAACTTTTAAACTTATATTTTAATCTTTAAATCTCCTTTTAAATCTCTTTCTTATTATTAAAAAGTTATTTATAAAAGTATAAAATTACTATTTAAATATATAAAGAGTATCTTTAATATTAAATTAATTAATTATATTAAGTTTTTAATAATTTAATTTAATAATTAATAATAAATAAATAATTAAATTTATAAAAATACTTTAAATAAATAATTAAAGTAAAGTTAAATAAAGTTTTTAATTAATTATAACTTTTAAATTAATTTATATAACTATAGTAATTATTTTAATAAATATAAATATTTATTTTTTTATAATTTATATTAATAAATTAATTATTTATAAAAAGTTAAATTTATATAAGCTAATATCTACTTACTTAGTAATTATATTTACTTACTTAGTTCCTACTAACCGCTTACTTAATACTAATTTTTCTAAGTAACTCCTTTACGTTTATAAATACCTTCTAAGTTAATATTAAGAGACCCTATAGTATGATTTCCTTCTTTAATTTTTGATATTTTTGGTATAAGCCCCTTCTGGTACCCCTTCTGGCACCCCTTCTGGCACCCCTTCTGGCGCCCCTTTACCTTCGCCTTCGCCTTCGCCTTCGCCTTCGCCTTCGCCTTCGCCTTCGCCTTCGCCTTCACCTTCACCTTCACCTTTACCATTTGGTTTATACATATTTAGGTATTAACTAAGCATTTAGATGCTAACTGAATAGTAAAAGGCTAGAAGTCTAGAGTATTAAAGGGTTAAAAAGGGTACTAAAAGGTTAGAAAGTATATAATCTTTACTTTTACCTTCTTAACTTCTAGCCCTCTAGCGTTTAGTTAGTATCTAAATACTTAGTTAGTACCTAAATACATATAGCCTAGAAGAAGGCATACTAGAAGGTGTGCTAGAAGGCATACTAGAAGGCGTGCTAGAAGGCGTGCTAAAAGGGGTTTATACTAAAAGTTTCAAAAATTTAGAGAATCCTAGTTAGGTATATAGTTTTATATAGGCCCTATATATAAATCCTTATACTGAGTAAGTAGTTAGTAAAAAACTAAGTGAGTGGATATAATTACTAGGTGAGTAGACGTTAATTTAATTTATATTTCTATATTATTATTATATTATTTAATTATATCTTTATATATAATATATTTATAATAATATAAAAATAATATCTTACTATATAGTATTCTTATATTATAAATTTATAATACTAGGTAACGAGTATTGTGTGAGATGATGTATGTATTAGATTGTTGCTGTACATGGAACCCTTTACTGTTTTCCATGTACGGGAACAGAATGGGAGCGTGCAACATCGGCAGATCTCTAATTGCCTGTGCGAATGACCCGCCACACTCGAATGATGCTCATGAAAGAATTTGTATAGATTGCGATTGTGACTAGTAGTTCCCTCTTGTCGGGACTGGCCAAGAATCCAGCGGTCCATTCAGCTGCTGAGTGGTCGTCGTAGTCGCGGTGATGCCCTGCACAGGCAACTCTGCGGTGCGATCGGAACTAGGGTCATAATATGCCTGTGCATGATACCCGTAGTCTTTTGCTGTCTGGTCAAATATGATTGTCTCCTCTGGTATTTCTGTCAATTCGAATATGCCAGGTGATTTCTTCTCCTCGCTCTTGGACAATATCGAAGCTGTTCTGGATGGGATCGAATTCGATCTTTGGTCGATGAGAGTAGAACCGCGCCAGGTCGACTGTGCCCGCGATGGCTCCGTGGCTTCAAGCCGTTTGGAGGTGAATGCGGTATGTAAATCCTTGATGAAAGGCCTGAGCACCGGAACACATTGTACCATGATTGTTCCAGAGACTTCAGCCGAGTACCATATCTGTGAGACAGCGTCCCGCCACATATCTGTTTGGAACTGTGTCAGCATCTATCATCTGCGATGGCCTATTTGCTCTCATTTCCTTGTAGGAACAATAACTTAAATCAAAGGCACTTACACCACCAGTCATGCACATGCATAAGCGGTGTGTCTTTCCACCAAGTTCGTATTGCTGTGATAATAGCGATCCTGCCATTTTGCCACTGTCAGTTGGGTATACTTTGATTTTCGTAGCCAGGTGGCGGTAGAGAATAGCCGATGGCTGCGCATACATCATTCCAAGGCTCAAGGTGACACCTAGCCCGATTTTCTCCCCTCGCTTCAGGTTTAACGGCCAGGTAATGAACCAGGGGAAAATCGCGAATAGGAAGTCCATTATAATGTTGTAGACTGGAAGGTGGTGAGTCATCACGTTGGAATCAGAGAGGGCACGGTCTATCGACGACTTACTGTTCCCAAGCTCCTTAAAATCCTGAGAAAATGTCCAATCCAAGCACCAGTTCAGACGGTACCACTGCTGATAATCGTGCCGCCCACAGATCTTGGCCCATTGGAAGACGCATTTCGACAGCGCGATACCATCCATTGTGATGATACAGAACCATAGCAGGGTCTGCTTCCAGGGAAACCGCGATCGTGTCGAAGCATGACACATCCGCAAGAGCGTGACGGCGAAGGCAGTTTTGGTCAGAGCTTGCCCTATCACGGTTCCATCTGAAGAGATATTGATCAAAACTTTTTTTTAGCAACAGAAGTCAGTTATTGCCGCACAACATAACCTCGCAACGAAGAGGAGCAGAGACGTGCCCCGACAGCGTTCCCATGGCCTGCTTCTCAAGGTGCTGCTATTGATTGCGGAAGCTACTCACTATGCATGCTGTCGGTCCAGTCACCCTTTGAATAACCATTTGCGTCTAAAGAATCTGCAATTAGCTGCGAAAGAACTTAAGAATAAGCCTCATGCGACTGCGGTGAGGCGTAGGCCATATTGTGGCCGTAGCCTAGCTTGAGCCCAGTAGACCATTAAAGCTTTGTTCAACGTTGTCACGGTGGGCAGGGGATAGGATGTGTGTGCTATTGAAGGTGTAAACATTGCACGCATGAGCTGCTTACACTCGAAGGTTGTTAGGATATCAGTGCCCAAGAGGATAAGCCATGACAACATTAGAAGATAATCATCCCACCACAAACCGTGGCGACGCTGAAACTTGACCCAAACCCTCAGGCCTAGGAATGCAGTTGCAGCAGAGAAGAGACACCATAGCCCAGCGTAAAGTTCCACGGCCGGGTCATAGTAGTAATGGTCTTTCCGGGGAGACAGAGCCGGCAGGTCGGGCACCATGATGGAATCACGGAGCGGCGCCATGTCCTTGTACTGTCGGTCGCACTCGTCGTGGGTTAGAGGCAGTCCATTCGAATAGACGACATTTGTCCGCAGGTACCAGTACCGCGAGAGTCGAAGGCAAGAGGAGACGAGCCAAGAGAAGGGAATACCGTCAAGTAGCAAGAGGCTTTCGTGCCTGGGAGGGAGTAGACCTGGAAGAAGAAGTGGTGGAAATTAGACGGTCGACACTTGAGGCCTGGGCCCCTCCAGGGCTGCCTTGACCCACATGGCCAGATTGATTGCACACGCGGACTTTTGAGGGCCTGCACCGGAGATATTAATCCACCAATTTTCACGCAGCAAGAGGGCCTGAAAGGGACCGATTCGCCGTTGATGCAGCTCGTTTCCTGTTTCCTGGCCTGTGCCTCAATCCTTCATTCGGTCCGCTCACAGTCATGGATGACTCAACATTTGTGGTCTGTTGCACCAGGCAATCGTGACCAGTGTCCCGATGTTGGTTATCCCCCCCCTTAGCTCTCCAAATGCGCCTCCGCCTGTCTGCACGTGTGCCTACCGGGCAAGCTGCACCACGAGGCTTCAATTGTTCTTTCCTAGGGTTGACTCGAGGTTCTGGCCCGACAGCTGCAACCCACGTGCGGCTCGGTCACGCGCTGGTCTCTCCGCAAGGGACCCTAGACTTTGTGATCTTGCGCTGTGAAGTCGGGTTGTGTTGAACCCGCGAGTTTCACTGACAGGCTGGACGGGGGCGGTTCTATTCAAGCTCATGCGATTGCTTAGCCACGTTTTATCTGAAACACATCCCGGGAATGTGGCTCCCCCTCCAGCCAGGCTGCAAAGCGGGCCCTACAGGCGACCAGGGGTCACCGCCACCTTCCAGAAGAGACCTAGAAACAGGCCACAAAAAGCAAAACAGTCAGCCTCGAAAACCCCATCCGATCCAACCTCAATGGCGCGCCTCGGTAAATGTACACTAGTACACGATAAAGGCGCTGCAAGCTTTGTCCACCATCCCCGAGATTTGAAGCGGGGCTTCGTGGCATCCATCGCGGAACGCCCCGTTTGGGTGGCCATCAGTCCTTGTCATTTCTGCCACAGCACGAGCACAATGTACCGTTGTCGACGTGCCAGCGTGCTCCAGTGTCTCACCGTTCGACCAAGTCTCGCTGTGGTACGCTAGTCTTGGCCTGAGTTTAAATCGAATCACAGACTGGCAAAGAGGTCAAGTCAACTCTTAGGTGGGCTTTGTTTTCGATGGCATCACCCCGGTGCAAGTCAACAGTCCGCAGGCCCAGAGCCTCATAATGGTGCTTAAGGGATTCGTAAGCGTTGCGATGGGCCGTTGGACTAGTCCACTTTCATTTCTTCCGGAGTACCCACGCCCTTATATTCCATTTCCTCTGCTGGCATTCAGGGGTGTTCCTTCTAGTGTACGTCACCCGGCTTGGCCGGCTCGACCAAGCAGGGACGCTATATTAAAACATAACAGCATCCCATCCCACCCACGTGGTCATGCGGAAGTACCCGACCAGTATCCGTGATTAAGAAAATTTATAACCATCCACTATTACAATAATATTCCTAGTTATATTTATCTAATACTTATAGTTTAATATATTATAATTTATTATTTTTTAATAAAAAAATTATTTATAATTAAATATTTAAAAAAAGTTAAGTAATATTAAATAAAAAATATTTTAAGCTTTAACTATACTATATTTTTCCTTTATACTATATAACTACTCGTTTCTTCCCTAATAGTCTAAAACTTATATATAAAGTCTTTAATAATTTTATATATATCCTTATAATTCTCTTAAAGAGGAACTTTAAATCCACCCTTTTCTTTATTTTTATTATATTTTTTATAGTATTAAGGAGTTAATAGTTATTAGTAATAAAAGTATAGATTTAAAGGAGAATAAGCTTATTATATCCTTTTTTTATCTTTTTATAAATTACTTTTAGGACTCTTTTTAGGAGTTTTAATACTTTATTATAAAAGTTTTAAGGATAGTATATTATAAATTATTTTTTATTTTAAGTTTTTTAAAGTTAATAATTATATATTTAAATAAAAGTTATAATATTAACTTTATAGGCTTATTTAATAAAAGTCTTATTAATATATATATATATATATATATATATATATATATTTAAAAGAATAATTTTTAATTAAGCTTCCTTTAGTATAATTTATTTATATAGTGATTATTTTTAAAGATTTAATCTTATTATATAACTCCTTTATAATAATTAAACTATAGGCTATTTTTATTTATAATTTTAATTAATACTATTATTAAAATAATACCTTTTAGTTTTATTTATATATTATAAAGTTAAGGTTATAAATATTTATTATATTATAACTATTATTATTAATATTATATTCTTTTAAGTATTAAGTTTTAAGTACTTACTACTATATAAAGGTGCTATATATATCCTTAAATATATATAAAATAGAAGTAAAACTATAAAACATATTTTAAAATAATTAAAAATATTAATAATAAATATAAATATAAAATAATATAAATAATAATTATTTTAAATATAAGAATAAAACTTTATAATAATAAAATTTTAATTAATATTTATTAAATTATTTTATTTTATTATAATTTAATTTAAATTAATATTTTTAAAAATATATATTATAATACTTTAATTTTATAAGTATAAATTTTAAATTATAATATTTATATTTAAAATATTTTATAAATTTTCTTTTATTTTAAATAATATTTATATTATTTTTAATATAAATATCTTTTAAAAATAAAACTTTATTTTAAAATTATAAAGTTAATATCTACCTATTTAACTTTAATATTTATTTATTTAATAATTTTTATAAACTTATTTAATATTAACTTTTATATATAAAGTTTATATAAAACTATATATTTAATTAAGATTTTTAAATTTTTAATATTTTAAATATAAACTTTTTTAATATACTTTTAATATACTTTTAATATACCTTTTAATATACCTTTAACACACCTTTAATATACTTTTAATAAACTTTTTATATACCTTTTAAATTATATATATTTAAATATTAATTAAGTATTTAAATATTAATTAAACGTTAAAAGTTAAAAGTTTAAAGTATTAAAAGTTAAAAAGTATTAAAAGATTAAAAGAATATAATTTTTATTTTTACTTTTTTATTTTTAACTTTTTAATATTTAATTAATATTTAAATACTTAGTTAATACTTAAATATATATAATTTAAAAGGTATATTAAAAGGGTTTATATTTAAAGTATTAAAAATTAAAGAAAAATTATTTTATAAAGTCTTTTATATAAACTTAAAAGTACTTATAATTATAAAGGAGTTATTAAGAGAAATAAATATTAAATAAGTTTATAAAAATTATTAAATAAATAAATATTAAAGTTAAATAAATAAATATTAATATAAAATTATATATTAATTTAAAAGTTAATTTAATAATAATATTTAATTTTATTAAATTATTTTAATATATTTTAATATATTATATACTTTTATATTAAAGTTTATAAATAGATTAATAATAAAACTATTATTTAATAAAATATTTATATAAATAAGTTTTATTTAAAATATTTAAAAAAATAAAATATATTATTTCTTTATATATATAAATTAAATTAAATTTTAATAATTAAGAATTATAAATTTAAAATTAGATTTTAATAAATAAAATTTAAAGAATAATTATACAATAAATTAAATTTATTATATTTTAATAAGTTTAAATAATTAAATATTATTATAATTATTTTTAAATTTTTAAATTTAAAAATATATTTAATTTATTTTTAATTTTAATTTAAGTAATATATAAATAATTTTTAATTTTTAATTAAATTATATTAAAAATA
This sequence comes from Diaporthe batatas, assembly GCF_019321695.1. NCBI lineage: Eukaryota > Fungi > Ascomycota > Sordariomycetes > Diaporthales > Diaporthaceae > Diaporthe > Diaporthe batatas. The sequence goes on along the minus strand of NW_025408561.1, from coordinate 483,092 downwards.
ATTAATTTTAATATAATTTAATAAATATAAAAATATATTTAAATAAAAACTTTTATAAATAAATATTTATTTTTATAATTTATATTTAAAAGTAATATATATTTTAAAATATTAAAAGAGTATTATTTATTTAAAATAAATTATAAATTAATTTAAATATAAATATTTTAACTTTTATTAAATATTATTATAGTTATATTTAATTAAAAATAAAAGAAATAATTAAGTATATAAGTTATTTATAATTTTAAAACTTTAAACTTTTAAATATTAAAATTTTTAAAATAAATTTAAATAAATTAAATATTATTTAAAATTTAATAATTTTAAATAATTAATATAATAATATTATTTATTTTATTATAATTTATATTATTAAATTATATTATATTTATTAATTAAAGATTAATAATTAAATTTAAATAAATTATATATATTTAAATTTAATTATAAAAGAAATAAAATTTAAGTAATTTTTAAAATATTAATTATAAAAGGTTATTATTAAATCTTTTATAAAAAAGTTTAAAATTATAAAATTAAATTAAAACTTAAAAATAAGTAAGTAATTAAATTATTATTAAATAATTAAATAAAAAGTTAGTTAAAATATTTAAATATATATTTATATATATTTATAAATTTTATTTAAATAACTATATCTACTTTCTATTACTTTTTTAATTCGATATATAACGCTATAATTATAAATAAACCCTTTAATACCTACTTACTTTTATATCTAATAAGATAGATCTATTAACTACTATATAATAGACACCCTAGCTAAAAGACCACAATTCCAAGTTGCCTCACAACTTAGAATCTAGCAGTTATTAACCTGTACCGTCACACCTAAGTACAAATGTTGTTAGCAGTACCGGGGGTCGTAAGGCTTCCTAGCTAATAGAAACAGAGGGAAATTACTTACCAAGGTAGGTACACCACACGTGCGAGGTAGCTGCTATGATCCTCTAGCTTATAACCACATGTTATCCTTTGGGACGGTAGGAACAGGTGCCATTGCCCCACTCTGTCAGGTTAGTATTCTATATGGGTAGCTGGCTGGATAGCCCCTTAGCCACATCCTGTCTTTTGCCATCCCGGAACAAATAAACAGAGTGGCAAAAATGGGAAAGGAAGCATTCGAAAGGCTAGTTCGACTCCGATCCGAAACAACACCAACAATGGCAAGGTTCGCATTATTCCCATTGGCTTTTTGACACAGTCACAAGCGTCGTGGAAACTTGATGCCTGTCATTGGGCCTCCTCGCCCGTCAGGCTGGAGCCCCTCCGCTCCCACATATCGGGGCTCGTCGTTTTTCTCGATAATTCATTGCACTGCGGGTTGTTGATGTCCGTAAGGTGGCTGGCTGGCGGATTAAAACAGTGCATCCCAAACACAATGGTGTGTCTTGTCTTTGAGCCATGATTGACACGGAATGTGGAGGTGCCTACTAGTATAGGTCAATTGTCAATCAGGGACCAGGGAAGAGCAACGATATAGCACTAGTGCAAGGAACCCTAACCCGTTTTGACGTCCAATCCACCCATTGAGGGCTCTGTAGAAGGAGTTTGCGAGCTGTTGGCGGGCCGGTGGGTCTATCGCTCCTGCCGTGTCCGCCGCGGTCTTGACTCGGACCGGGATCAGGCTGTCTCGGGGCGACCACCTGAGGTCCGTCCAAGGGGGCGAGAAGGCCCCAAGACGTGGAAGCTTGTGGTTGAATCCTTGAGCGCCCGAATCTGACCCCGTGGACCATCGCATCGAGGCGGTGAGTCAGTCGGGCTGACTTGATGACCTCGGGGGCGTTGGACGAAAGGCCGTCTCACATAATATGGGGCAAGAGCCGCCGCCACATAAATTGTGACTGTAAGTCGGCGTCCAGCCCCGAGTCCCGGGCAGAGCAGAGAGCACCGTCCTCGACCGGCAAGTAGCAAACAACACCATCTGCGCCCTTGCCCAGTACGGTCTCTTCTGCAGCCAACATGAAGGTCGAGCAGCCCCGGGCTCCTGCATACACGCTGCCCAGCAACATCGCCACCCTGCAGCATGAGGCACAGCAGCCAACGCCACTGCAGACAACCACAACTGTCCAGCTCGACACCACCCTGGCCGAGCTCTACCAGGCCAATGGGATACCGGGGCCCTTCATCGTGACCATGTACTGTGTCTTTGCACACATGGATCTGCACCCGGCCTGGCCGCGTGAGCTGGTCTACCCGGAGGACGAGGAGCCCGTGCCTTATTCCCCAGAAGACGAGCAGGAGATTGCGAGATTGCGCAACATCATATTGGGCATGAAGCCCCTCCGCAGGGCCTTTGGGGTGGGTAACATGGATGTGCTCCTCCTCGCCCCAAATGTCACGGCCCAGGCCATGGAGAGGGCGCTGTCACAGCTAGCGCCCAACCAGCGGCACCGTCCCGTGATAGTGGACCTCGACCGCCAGGACGTCGCCGCCCAGCTGAGGAGGGCCACCTCCGGGAAGAAGCTCCTGTTCTGGCGGCCCCAAGGGTGGATGGACGAGCACGACTGCCTCCTCCGCCCGAGGGAGATGTTCGATATCAACAGCAAGGAATTTCTTGTCCAATCCGGCATGCGCACCCCACCATCTGAGGTCGTCAACCTGCAGACCGTCGATTTGCCCGCCAAATCCTGCCTGTTCTGGGCCAGGCCGCTCCCGTTCGTGGTCAAACTGTACCGTGCGGGATGTAGCTTCGGCACCTACATTGTCAAGACGGAGCGTCAGCGAGACGAGATGGTTGAGGCCATGGCCAAGTACAAGGCACGCGGGACGACCGAGGTGCTGCTGAGCAAGTACATCGACCTGGTGCAGGACCTGAGCGTGCACTTCTTTGTCGGCGCGCCGGGAACGGCGCACGACAGAGATAACCCGCAGATCCTTGGGGTCACGGTCCAGACACTGACTGACGCCGGGAAGTGGACTGGGGGCCACATCGACTTCAGCAAGCAGGCGGAGCTGCAGGAACTGGTGTGGGAGACTGTGCGGGACACCACGAGAAGGATGCCCGAGACGTTTATGGGCTGGGCTGGGGTGGACATCGTCGTGGACAGACAAGGTGGGCAGTGGGTCGTCGATCTGAACGCCCGCTTCACTGGGTCCATGCCCATATGCCTCATGTCTGGCCATTTCTGGAAGCAAAGGGGGCTGCCATTGGCCCAGTTCTCGGCAGTGGAGTATGGAGGGGACGTGGATTGCATCTACACCCGGCTTGAGAGGTTGGTGCAGGCTGGCCAGATTGTGGTCACGGCAACAGCGAGCATTGGGGAGGGTTGCAACATGGCAGACGTGATGTGGGGTGGGAAGAATATGACAGAGTTGGCGGAGGTTCAGACATGGATTAGACAGGCGCTTGCGAGGGCACCCTAGATATCACCTTGCCCCGGGATTTCCAGGACTCCCAGGACAGGACACAGCCTCATGGTAGCTGTTAGACCTCGGCATGTTCCGATCGAAATGGGGCCAATCATGTTGCAGTTGGCGTGTATTAGATGGCGCACTGTGTCACCAAAGTCTCTTTGCTAGCAGTCTACTACCTAGTTGAAAGTGAGAACAGGGAAGCTGTCCCGCGGCGTACTGGTCAACTCTAATTAATGTCGGAAAGTCGCCTGCCCCTCAGCTGGGAGAATGAATCCTTCTTACGCATCTAGGAACGGTGGCCCGGAGCAGCGTACAAACGACGAAGCTTAAGCTGCGCTGTGATTTGAACCATCAGTCCAGCCCTGCAGATGTTCTCATCCTGGCTCTCTTGGCCATGGACCGCTTGACAATGACATCTTCGTCAAAGAACCTCTTGATGTTCTCGTGTCCGGACGTGGCCGTTGCCCACTTGTGGAAGCTGGGGGCCTCTTCCTCTATCCGCTTGTTCAAACTCGCAGGGTACACACCATGCTTGCTCAAGGCGCGTGCGCGGATCACAAAGGGCCCGGTGATGACCTCGGCGAGGGTGAGTTGGTTACTTCCGCCCCAGAAGGGCGCGGCATCAGCCAGCAGGGGCTCGAGTTCTGCTTTGATTCCGTCCACAGCGTCGTCCACCACTCGCTCCTCGTGCGCAGGAGTGGGGGACTCGAACAGCCTGAAAAGGATCGTGTGGTACTTTGTCCAGTAGGCATCGATGAAGAAGCTCATCCTTGCCCGTCTGAGCGCCCCAGCAGTGGATGTGGGGGGAGGACATAGGTGCGACGGGAAGACGTCGCAGAGGAATTGGCAGACGATCTGAGACTCGACGATGACCTGGTCGTTGAAGATGAGCACCGGCACGAGGCCACGAGGATTCAGCTTGAGGAAGTCGGCAGGGCGGGGTCCGTCGACATTGATGATCCGCTCCTCAAAGGCAATCCCCAGCTCGGCGAGACACACGTCCGCACGATTTGCCCCTTGTTTCTGTTAGCCGTGGAGGATCAGGAAGGTTGCTTGAGTAGGTAGCTTTATATGAAGGCGGGCCCCACTCACATGTGCATGTGTGGTTGGTGTAAAGGACTATCGTGTTTGTGTTCTCTGATGACCCCATTTTCGTTCTTGAGACTCGTGTGTCGGAGCATGCAGTACAGTACGGTGTTGCGGGCTGGATGTGATGTGGCACGGTGCACGTTGATGGAAGGGATGTAGCGAACGGGGGGAGGAGCCAGGTGCCACCCGAGGTAGGTAGGGAGTAGTTCAGTCGCTACCTACTTAGTAGGTAGCCACGGGTTACTCAGCGCTCCGCAGCGTCGACCTGTCGTTGGCAAAGACCTACTCACTACTGCGGGTCATCCCCACACGCGAGCTCGGGGTTGGCAAGAGTCTGCGAAGCCAAGTGACCAATGAAGTGAGTGACTGGTCAAATTCCCCGAGCAAGTGGCTGCTTGGGGGCGCATGAGATGCTGCCCTAGCTACCAACGGGTCGGGATGGATTGCTCAAGCGTACACCAAACCAACACGGGCATCGCAACGTTGTAGCACACACACACTCCGTACATCCTCAAAGGTTCACGGTAGCCTCATCCGTGTCGCAACTCGTCCAACTGTGCCTCACTCCCACCGCACATCAATATCTTCCCGGCCCCAGGCCAAATTACGAGCCGAGCCTGAGCCGCCCAACATTTTTCACCTGCCCGAATCAACATGATCTGCTCGGGGCCAGGGCCAATGGTCACACCGCAGCGCAGCGGGCACAGTTCCATCGCGCAGTGCCACCGACACTCGCGATTCCATCGTGCAATCTGGAGTCTCGGGCGCCCACGCCTCGCCGGGCTGGGGTGGTGCTTGCGGGCATGGAGGTACCTAGGTAGGTGCCCGGGTGTGCCAAGGGCCTCCTTCCACGGGAATCACTGAATCACCGAGACGGATGGATGCCTGTACTTCCATTTATCACTTAGGACCACTTGCCCGCGTCGCGACTTGGTTGGGTCATTGCAAGAACCACGTTGCCCGCCAGCCCGACTCTTCATCACTGCCAGTCTCCTGCTGTCGTCATGCAGAACGAGAAGCACCTTCTGGAACCCAGAGTATCGCCGTTGGGCGATGAGTTCAAGACTGCGTCGTTGCAAGATGCGTCGTCTCTCGCCAGCGACAGAGGCACGGGGGAGAGCCGTGGCCGGCCTGACGCATGCACCCGCTCAAGGGTGTCCCGAGCCAGGGGCGTTGCCATGATAGTTTCACTTTCCGGCATCAGCTTTCTCAACACCATGGGGTCTGGCATCCTGATTGCGGCCCTGCCTCGCATCGCGAAGGACGTGGGCCTGGACAAGAGTCTGATATTGGTTAGTCTCCGACGTTCCCACCCCCTCCAGCTCCGCGAAGAGCCCAGCGACTCGGAGACCGCAGACTGGAGACTTGAGACATTGCACACAAAAGACTACATATGTAACATTTGAACTGATGAGGCGGAAACAATACCCAGTGGCCAGCAGCTGTCTACGCCCTCGCAGCAGGTTGCCTCCTCCATGTTTTCGGCAGCATCGCAGATATCCTCGGCCCCAAGCCAACCTGGGTCACTGGCAGCTTTCTCTTCATCATTTTTACCGTAGCCCTTGGCTTTGCAACCTCGGGCATACAGGTCATCATGTTTCGCACATGCCTCGGCATCGCCATGGCAATGTGCCTGCCTACCACCGTGTCCCTGATCACAAACACTTTCCCCAAGGGCAAGTGGAGAAACACGAGCTTCGCAATGAATGGAATGGCTCAGCCACTGGGTTATGCCCTCGGCCTCGTACTCGTTAGCATCACTTTTATTCTGTCAATGCCCCCCCCCTCTTTTATGCTTGGTACGACTGACCCCAAAATCCCATCCCCAGGGCGGCGTGTTCACCGACACAATCGGGTGGAGGTGGTCGTACTACATCATGGCCATCATCAACTTTTGCCTGTCCATCGTCTCAATCTGGTCCCTCCCTACTGTTCAGCATGTGTCGTCAAAGTCTTGGACGAGGCGGCTCATCGAGGATGTGGACTGGATCGGGGTGATAGGGCTGAGCATCTCGTTAGGGCTGTTGATGTACATCCTCGCAGGTAAGCTGACCACCACCATCGCCGCCGGGAAAACGCCCGGCGTGAGCATGGGACGGGCCGTGCTGACATGTGGTGTTACACGCAGTGGTGACATCCGATTTCCGCAAGATCAGTCAGCCGGCGACCGTCGTCCTACTGCTCGCGTCATTTGTGCTCCTTGCTGCGTTTCCGTTCTGGATGCACCACCAGGTTCAGCACAATCGACCAGCTCTCATCCCTAACCGTCTATGGAGACAGCCTGCCTTCACTGCAGCATGTCTGGGAGTGTTCTTCTGTTGGGCTTCCCTGAACGGAATCGAATACTTCACCACGTTGTATTTCCAGCAGGTGCAAGGGCTTTCCGCGCTGGACTCGTCGATCCGCTACTTTTCCCAGATAGCCATGGGCACATCCATCAACATCGCACTCATCTACCTCATCCCTCGCGTGCGGGTCGTTACGCTATGCGTCATCACGGCGGCAGCCACATTGGTCTCTCCCGCTCTGATGGCCACGGCGGCGGAGGACGAAAACTACTGGCTGCGGCCATTCTGGGCGCTGCTCCTCTGTCCCATCAACCCTTGGGTCCTTTTCAGCGTGTGCAACCTAGTCATATCCGACGCCTTTCCGCCCGAGATTCAGTCGCTCGCGGGAGGTGTCTTCAATGAGGTCGCCCAGTTTGGAAACTCGGTAGGCTTGGCTGTGACAGCGGCCATTGCAGCATCCGTTACCGAACACTCCACAAGCACCTCGGAAACGGCGGCGCTGATGGACGGATTTCGAGCTGCCTTCTGGACAGTCTTTGCGAGCACGGGTATGGTGATGCTCGTCACCTTTGTTGGCTTCCGAAAGATTGGCACAATTGGAAAGTGACGGGATTCCGCAGGAGTGCACGCAGCGACTGAACTTGGCTCCCGAAGACGTCACCTACGAGACTGCAGGTCGTCGATGAGACGAGAACTTTAGGCTACGCAACTTTTGTGCGGCTCTCAACATGAAACCGGTGTATTCCTTATAGTTGTTTACGCTATTAATCCATACCGCGAACATGAAAAGTGAAGTGGCAACCAGAGACAACAACAGAGGTCAAGTCTACCCTGCCACGCTGGAGCTGCTGATGAAACATTGTCCGCTCGTCACGAGCTTACATCCTCCTCCCTCCACCCTAGTTGCATGGCCATTGCTCAAAGCCAGAGAGAGACTATTTTAGTCTCGCCGTATGACTGCCTTGCCGGCTTTCTAGTGAGCGGCGCCGTCGGGAGCGATGCCTTCCAGCCTTGTCTGTGCGGTACGAGGCAGAGCCACGTGTCCACGCACTGTATTCTCTTTCCACTATTGTTGGCACCGTATTTCTTTAAACGCTGGGTCTTGAGCGTTTACTACTGTATGAAGGTGCCACATACATTTTATATGTATGGGGGTTAAAAACGAAACCACTTTAATGTTGTGGCCGCCCGTGCCGATCGCAGTCAGTCCGCGTCAACTGGATCGTCGCCACATCCAAGGGGCCGGTCTCAACGGCGGAGCCGAGGGTGAAGCTGAGGCTCAGGAGAGAGTCCAGCGCGTTGCGAATAGAATCCATATCACGAGTGCTGGCAAAAATAGTGTTGCCGCAACGACAAGATAACTGCCACCTGGCCACACGAGACAGTCTCGCTTGTCGCCGTCGACAAGAGCAGTCTTGACAGCAGCAATTATACTTGCTCTCCACCATCCCATGGTTTCTGCCATCTCGGGCTAATTACCCTCAACCATACAAGTGTATCGCCATGAGTGGGATCGATGCTGCAGATCTGACACTTGTAGGCGCCTTGATTCACTCAGTTGTTGTCAGCGATGGGTTGCCGTATTGGCGCGCCCTCAGAATGGTCAAGAGTCACTTGTCAGCATGCCATATCCGATTCAACAACTCGTTGTCACTGTGGAAGTGGCCTGTGCAGGAAGCCAGATTCTCCTGGGTTGGCGCCGCCCTGTACATACCTAGGTATGTAGTCTTCAGAGACATTCTTGAGCTCTACTTACTGTGTCAATTGAGTTGCTGTCGACGCTCAGGTGATACCTGAAAGAACCCCTCTCAAACTCGTCGCTAACCGCATATGGGCCAGGGAGCCCAGCCGGGTGATTCGGACCGAGCAGGACGGATCTCCGCCGAAGTTTCTCTGGCCGGCTTCACGGCGGTGTCTAGCGGCATGGTGTAGTTCAACTGTTGCTTGCAACAGATGTAGATCCCCGCCCAAAGTGCCGTGACTGTGGGCCGTTTGCTAGGCTACTCCAGTCTCCAAGTCATGGTGTGGGGATGAACGGGTGTTTTGTTGTGGGGAGACTGGGGCAACAGGCCGAAGTGCGGTTGGGTGGGAAATGCAGGGGGAAACCGCCCTTACGTACGGCGGCTCGTAACTTTCGAAGAGCCAACACTCGTTGCCGAGCTGCGGCGGGGATTGTAATATCAGACGTTCATGGCGGACATCAACGTATGGCAGACTGTTGGACGTGACTGCGCGTGACGACAAAGTGCACACTCATCAGGTCGCCGAGGGTGTTAGAAGCGCAGAGAACGGGCCCGGGGGGTGTCGTCATGCAGTCGTCGACCCCGTCAGCCCTGTCAGCCCCGCGGGTGTTGCGACTGTGGTGTCCGACCCGGACTCGTTGCTGACTGAGCAAGCCATCAGGACAACAAGGGGAGTTGGTCGTATACGATGTGTACGTTAGGATTGCATTACTTAGCATCTTGGTAGCGGGCTGCCGTTCGATGACCTATGTCCCTAAGTACCTAGGTTCAAAGTGCGGTTGTGTGAAATCGTAGGTCGATGGTAGGTACACAGTAGATGGTTAGTCTGCTGCTAAACCCACTTGGGCTGGCGGCTGGCAAGGTCAGCCCTTTCACCTTTCCTTTCCTGTCCCGCCCGTCCTCCCGCAACTTGGCAAGCATCGCTGCTTGTTGGGCTGGCTGCTTGGGCTGCTTGGCGAAGGCTTGATCTGCACCCAAGCCTGCCTAGGTAGTGTACCTATTGGCGAGGCCTACCCGTGCTCCCACACATCCCGGTCGTGAGCCTCATCGACGTCCAAGGGCGGTGGGACTTGGAGAAGACGGTTTAGAGGCCGTCGGCAGATGGACCGGAGGCCAACCACGACCACCAGCAGGCTTGCAGTGATAGTAAGGTGTGCCTGCAGGCTACTCAGGCTGCCGTGGTAGACGAAGACATGATCTAAGACGCGTCACTTCCCTGTTTTTAAATCACGAGGAGCAAAGATTGCCAGACCCAGACGCCGCCGGGAGTGGCCGAACCTTGCCCTGTCCAGCACAGCACTCACTTCTACCTACTCACCCCAGGGTGCCTGTGTAGATATCTAGGTACCTAGGTACCTAAGTAGTCTCATGGTCCTTTGGTGTCTGGTCATCGGCAACAACAGACTTTTCCCCACTGACGTCATCCAGACAGTGCTGCCCTGCGCTTGGCCCGTGCCTTGCTGCACAGAATATCATCAGTGCGTGCGCCTTCCCATCGGCAGAACGGGCAGGAGGAAGACCGCCGCTTGTGTGCTTTTTTCTGCTCAAGTGTGGTAGGTACACTGCTGAATCGGCCCGGCATTCAAGGTGGCCCACCATGACGCAACCGACCGAGAGGGATGTAGAATGATAGCCGTGATAGCCTCGATAACCCCGTAGGATACGTTAAAAGACGGGTGGGGAGGGATATGGGGAAAAAAAAAAAAAAAAAAAAGGGAGACAGACCAAGAAAACCAAAACCAGATCAGCTCACAAGACACCCACCATCACTAATGTGAGGCAGGTTTAGACGGCCAGATGCATCGCCATCATAACAAAGTCAAGCCGAGAGCCGCTCTGTGGGCTTGGGGGCATCGGCCATGTTCCGTCGGCTGTGGTGTGAGACTCGACTCCAGACAGACTCCAGGACTCCAGGTCTCCAGGACTTCAGGTCTCCAGGTCTCCAGGTCTCCAGGCTCCGCGACCCACACCTACTCCAGACTCCCAAACCTCCATGCCATGGTTCGTCTGCAACTTGGAATCTTGTCCCCACTGCATATTCGAATTTCACACAGCAAATGATTCCATACCCACCCGGCCTCCAGGGCTGTCGGCTGCCGACTACCCATGTAATTGCTTGCTCGGTCTTGACCGTAGGCGCATGTCGTTGTGCGCAACCACCAACCTTCCCTCCCATCCTATCCTGTCCGTCTCTCCTCCATCATCACGTTGCAGCAGTGCGACTATCCCAACTACACTTGATCTGTTGCCCACCACCAGCGTCTCGTAATGCCAGCTGCAAGCCGCCCCGGGGTTTCTGTTCCGGCCTGGCCGTCTCTCGCTGACCTTGAACACCACCTAGGTACCTAGGTACTCTATAATATTCTAGAGGTTCTTCTCATTGCCTTCCCCAGTCCCCCACACGGGTTGCATCCGTCATCCAAACCTGTAAAGTGACGTCTTTCTCACTACTGTCGTACCATGGCCTACCTAGCGACGCTACTTCGCCCATGTGCCCTTTTCCTACAATACTAGTACCTGATAGGTACAAAGGTACAAAGATACTTCCTGCCCTTCGCACTGCGCCCATTCCAACTTTCTTCCTTCCTGCAAAATTATATCTTCCACATCCCCTCCTCCCCTCAAGACAGTCTTCCACTTTCGACGTTGTCCAAACTTCGCAAATCAGTCCCCCCCCCCCCGGCCCTCCAGAAAAGTTGCATCGAGGCTTTGCCACAAAGCCTGCCACGGATACTACGCCAGCCTCGCCTGGTTCTGATCTGCTGGTCAGCGAGCATCCTCTCCAGTAGTTACTACAACATCCCGACCCGAACTCCCCGTTGCCCAGCTGACCTTGGCACGGCTTGATCACACGGTGCCCCGTACTCCGTGACTACACCATGTCGGCCACCACGACGCAGCCTCCCCCCAGAGGCCGCAACGTCAACGCTCATCACGACATGTCAGCTTCGGGCTCTGGATCTGAGACGGCTGTCGTCGACGAGAAGGGCGACCATCACTCCTCGCCCAAACACAAGGAAACTCGCCTGGGTGCTGCCGGCGCCAAGCGTGAGCTCACCGCACGCGAGTGCGAGAGTGAGCTGGCGTTTGCGTACCCCGAGATCAAGAAGTGGTGGATCTTGACCGTCATCTTCCTGGTACAGACGTCCATGAACTTCAACACCTCCCTGTACTCCAACGGCCTGGCTGGCATCTCCGAGGAGTTCCACGTCAGTGAGCAGGTCGCCCGTCTCGGAGCCGCCCTGTTCCTCATCCTCTACGCATTTGGCTGCGAGCTCTGGGCTCCTTGGTCCGAGGAGTTTGGTCGCAAACCCATAATGCAGGCTTCGCTCTTCCTTGTCAATGTCTGGACCCTGCCTGTCGCCCTCGCCCCAAACTTCGCCAGCGTCATCGTCGGCCGCTGCCTCGGCGGTCTGTCATCCGCCGGTGGCAGCGTCACCCTAGGTATGATCGCCGATATGTTTGATTCGGACCACCAGCAATACGCGGTCGCCTACATAGTCTTCTCTTCGGTCGGCGGCTCCATCCTCGGGCCCATCGTCGGGGGCTTTGTCCAGCAATTCCTCCCCTGGCGATGGTGCATATGGATCCAGCTCATCTTCGGCGGCTTTGTGCAGATCCTGCACCTGCTCACAGTGCCCGAGACGCGCACCACTATCATGATCGACAATATCGCAAAGAAGCGGAGGAAGAACGGCGAGGATGTCTGGGGCCCCAACGAGATTGAGCCCTTCCGTGAGCGCTTCACCTGGGGTGAGCTCATGCACACTTGGTTCCGCCCCTTCTCCATGTTCGTCACCGAACCCATCGTTCTGGTCCTGTCGCTTCTGTCCGGTTTTGCAGATGCCCTCATCTTCATGCAGATCCAGTCGTTCAGTCTCGTGTACACGCAGTGGAACTTCAACGATTATGACATCGGCCTCGCCTTTATCCCCATCGGAATCGGCTATCTCATTGCCTGGCTTTCCTTCATCCCCGCCATCAGGCGAAACACTCACCAGCGGAGATCCAGGCCTGACGATGAGCATGCACAGTACGAGAGCCGTCTCTGGTGGCTTCTCTACCTCGCGCCGTGCCTTCCTCTGGGTCTCTTCATATTCGCGTTCACGTGCAATGGGCCACCAATTCACTGGGTTGGCTCCATGTTTGCAAGTGCCATCATAGGCATTGCAAACTATGCCATCTATATGGCCACTATTGACTACATGATCTGTGCTTATGGTCCTTACTCTGCCTCCGCCACCGGTGGGAACGGCTGGGCGCGCGACTTCCTTGCCGGCGTGCTCACTTGCGCAGCCACCCCTTTCTACGAAAATATCCCCGGGCAGAACGGAAAGCCCTTATTCAACGCGTCCATCATCCTCTTCTGCATCTCATTTCTGCTCGTCATTGCCGTCTATGTCATATACTGGAAGGGTCCGGAGCTGCGCAAACGATCTCCCTTCGCCGAGAATCTCGCCAAAGGCGTCGATACCGAGCGACCGCGTCGGCCGTCCACGGCCACAGAGCATCACGTACCGGCGGTCCGCGAGCCTGAGAAGCAACCTGAGCCAGGCACCGCTACCCCAGGAGGTACTGCTCGTCATGCTCAGCGACCACACTTCGGCCCCGGGTCCCGAACCAGTTCTTACAGTGCCGCTAGGGATGCGGCGTCACGCAACCAGTCCCGTAACGCCTCCAGAGCAGCATCAAGAGCGCAAAGTTTCGAGGAAGACAGAGATGGCCAGGCAAACCCGTATTCCTCGGCACCTTCGGGCAGACGTACCCCTGGCAGTCGCACGCCGGGTACTCGAACACCTCGCACATCCAACGCCCCCGCGGAACATGTCCACCCCAGCCAACTTCACAGCAGGCTGGCGCCACTAGCGAAGATCGAGTCCGAGCAACCGTAGGGCAGTGGGTGCTCTCCTCTCCGTGCGGGACGTTCCCGTTTTGGCCCCGGGTCAAGGAATTCTTCGTATGCTGCTGTAAAGGCACAGACCAACCGGAGTATCTCACGGGAAACCTCGCTGGAAACATCCAGGACGGCTAGTTTTGAAGCAGATGGGCAAGGTGCACCGGATCTGTTCTCACCAATCTCGTCATCAGGGTTAAGAATGGCGACTGCGAGACTTGATTCACGGAATTACCAAAGTCGTGCCCATCGGCCGTCAACGTTGGCTGAGTGCAGTGAGGGGCCACCACAAGGCAAGGAGTGATTCCAAACCTGTGACAGAATGCTTCCAGCTGATAATTGGTCTTGCTCGGGTTCGGTCTGATGATGAATCAAATGTGCGTCTCAAGTCGCTGACTGGCCGTGCATCAATATCAGCTGGCTTCTAAAAAAGCAAAACGGGCTCGCGATGCCTCCCGGTGTTGGGGAGATTTGCATACAACAGAGGCATTCGGCTTTCTTAATATGCATAGTTTATAGATAGGTGAGTGGATGCGGAGGATCACAAATAGATACCCAATCCCTTAGGTAATTTGCAACAGAGTCATTGAATCCGTTATTAGTTGTGTTGTTTTGCATCCCATGCGTGAACGAATTTCGGCTTTCACGCGATTATCTGTAAAACGCGAATACGGCGCGAGTACAAATGTCCTTGCCCAGTACATGTGCGAGTTTTTACAAAAAAAAAAAAAAAAACAAGTTAAGAGATGTCAGCTGCCGGCAAGTAATAGAAATGGACAACATGGGATGACTACACTCAGGTCCAGGGACTAGAAAAGATAGTTGTTCGACAGGTTGACAACGCATTCAGAACCTTTGAAGACTATATTATTATCTATGTATGACTACCGTGTATGTTGTTCACCCTATTCCACCGCTTGTCTCATCCAGTGTACTACCCTCGAGATGTCCGCGGGGCAAACCCGTCGGCACCTTGAACCTCGCCGCCGGGGACCCGGCTGGGTAATTCCAAATCTGTCGCAGTGACCGTCTGCCTCCTCGTCGTCTTCAGTTCCATGTCGGGGAGGTGTGACTCACGCAGCCGCGAACCGTCAAAGTACGACGCCGACGGGGGCACCTCGCCGGCGGGCGTCGGCCCCGCGGACGTGACGGCCGTGAAGTCGAGCATGGAGGGCCCCCGGTTGAAGACAGGCTTGGCTTGCTTCCGGAGCGTGTCTCGAGCCGAGTGGTCCGGCCCCGGCACGCCTGGCAGGGCCTCGTCGTCGTTCTCTGCGAGTTGGGCCGTGGCACCCACTGGGACTTTGAACTCCGAGTCCTCTGCCTGCCCGTTGGACCATGTGCTCGGCTTCACGAAATTGTACCCGTTTTTTGATTCGTTGTCCACGACTTGGTTTGGGCCTGACTTGCTGCTGTGTGTTGTGCTTGACATATTTGTGTGCTTGGGAGGTTGTCTTCTGGTTGCTGAACTGGTCGTCGTTGGCAATGGTTTCCTGAGTTGTTGCTTATGGTTCATGAAGTCGGCGTGATTTCCTTGAGTATGCAATTGTAAAATCTGAATTTCTCTCAAAACTGGTAAAAGTAAGAAATAGAATCTGGAATAATTTCCGAACCAGAATCGTTATATAATGGAGAACAGGTGCCTTCAACGTAATGATCTTCGTGTCGCCACTGTGGCTGTGGATCATGGGCCTGGCAGTGACGTATGCCAGCCCACCTGTTAGACCTCTCAACACGTCAGTCGCAGAGATCGACTGGGGAAAACCACAAAGATGATACTATCGACCGACAGGCTCTCAAGCAGCCCTTGATAGGACCCCTATACCAAGGTCGCTATCTAAGCGCACACGTCAGCTCATACGAAATTCTCTATAAGAGCATAAACTATAAATTTAAAATCCATATAAGGCTACCCTTCCAGATGTCATCATATAGTATGTCCCCTTTAAAGGCAATACTTTACAAGAGGAAAGATCATTGGAATTTATACTGCAAAATGTTGTCCTATGTTGCTGGAGCGGAGTGCAGACCTGTGCAGAGCTAGTCAAATGGTACGAATAGAAGTTGGAGGCATGAATGTCCAGAGATATTTTGATTGGAATACCCGGGGGTACAGTAAGATATACATGAATTCTACCACGAAATATTCAAGCCGAGGCCCTCCACCGTAGGATGCTCCCACAACTGGTTAGGAGAATATCCCCATGCGTGCTTTTGTGTTTGCAGACATTTGACACCGGTGACACTTTGTCTCGAGTACAAGTCTTGCCTACAGTTTCCCGAAGCCAGCATTGGCTTTGACCTTCTCACGGAGCTTCTCATCGGCGGTCTCGGCGACAGGAAAATTGCTGTTCTCTTTCCACTCAGGAACGTCAAGGGTAGCGGGCTTCGAAGCGTTAAAAGGGCCACTCTGGACAAGATTGTTAGGCATGCAGGGACGACCAATGGCCTTTGTGCAAAGTGCATCGCCAAGAGTGTCTTGCGGCATGTAGACCAGCCCCACTCCGTGACTGTCGTCGAGTACTATGCTCGTATTGTACTATTTCAAACCTGTTAATCACTGGCTTCCGTTGAATGTGATACGCACTGATAAAATCCAGAAACATGACGGCTGAAGATATTTGGGAGTTGCAGAAGGCCGATGCTTACAATAAAGTTTCCCTCAGCGAGAACTACGCCGCCGGCGAGGACTTCAAAGGCGTGGGCCTCAGACGAGACGGCCTCCCAGACATTATTGACGACATGGGTCAAAGAAACGCTACTCTCATTCTAGTATGAGTTAGTCGCCTGCTACTGGTACTGAAGTTGTGCGCTCTAAAAGATTCTTCAACGAGGAAAATGGGGGTGTTTGAAGGGAGACGTGGGTAGTGGTGCGCACCTTATCGCCCACCTGGGGTGCCCTGCCACTGAAGTGGTCCATGTAGTTATAAATGAAAGTGATGGCGTCGTCTGGCCCCGCAAACTTGGAGCCCCTGTTATTGCAATCCAGGTTAGAATATATTCAGGTCGAAGACCCAGAATGACTTGGGACTCACCAGTAATGCGATGTGCTGCTCTCAGTTCCACACTTGCTGCTGTACTCTGTGAAACCGTCAAAGTGGACGCTGCTAATTGTGATGTTCTTGTTTGATCCTTCATGTACGACGACCATTTGGCGCCCCACGCGGCTGATCGTTATGTGATCTAGCCAAATGTTGTTTGAGGCCCCTTGTATGTGTTAGCCACCAGCCACAAATTTGGAGCCCACATAGTGTGTTGCAATATTGGAAATTCCGACTTACAGACGTCCAATCCATCACCACCCCAGACGTATTTCTCGTTGATGCTCGTGAACTTGACATTCTGGATAATGATGTTCTCGACACCCATCATACGGACTGCAGAACTGAGAGTTAGCGGGCGGAGTACACAGGGAGCAATGAGTAGTTGTGAGCAAGTCCAGGAAGAAATAGACCACATTGTGGCTATCGATCCTTCAAACTTTTGCTGCCTTGCTGAAAATCAACCACTCTGTGGAGGATCGGACAAGCTTCTGATTAAAGGGGTTGAAATCGTATCCAAAAGCTGCATGTGCTTACTGCTTCGGCCCACAATGATGCCCTTATCACCTGAACCTATGATAGTCTTGTGAGACCGAATCCATAGGGGGCTGATTCCAGCTTTGTTGAATTCCAATCCCTGCACCTTAGGCGCGTCCGGCTTCTCACGGTTGCACCAGTCACCGCCGAGGCCCAGAGCTACTTGACATTTCTGCTCAAGATCGCCCCAAGGTTTGCAGCCATCAATGACACCAGTTCCCATTGCGGTAGTGTAATCGAAAGTCTTGTCGAGGATAATGACCCGGGGTTCCGGATCCTGGAGCAAATCGCTCAGTTCATGCACGTCTTTGGGCCGAACCGGCTCAGCATCGCCACCGCCGGTGACACCAGACGCAAAGCCCATGGGCTTGCCATGCACAAGAGGGCTTAGCTTCGTAGGCTTCGGTCCAGAGGGTTTCGGCTCCACAGGGGCCTTTGGGTCATCTACAGGCTCGCACTGGCTGTAGTAGTCGTTTTTGAATACACACGCCAAGTCAATCCCCTGGCTGCATGCGGTTGGACCATAGTGACCGATGCCTGCACACCTCTCGTAGGGATTAAGCACGCCTTTCGGAGTGACGGTGTAATTAGTCCTCGTGAAAGCGGTCTCCTTGTTCCAATCGGCCCATGGATCACTGGAATTCGTGGCTGCGGCGGACGCAACTCCAGCCACTCCCAAAAGGTTTATGACGTGCATGCTGAAATAGTGAAGAATACGAGGACTTTCTGTCGTCCAAGATAAGGAGTGTGATGGATATCGTCGAATAATGTAGAAGGGAAGTCGTTCTCTCCCGAAGAAGGACTTGAGCGATCATAAATACATCGAAGAACCGCGTGATTAATTTGATACCCTGAGAACTCCGGATATATCACTCCTTGGCAGGCTCTCACAGGTGGAGTGTCACTATCCTTGCCATGACTCGGCCCTAATGTACCAAACGCAGTACGGAGTAGTCGGAGACTGCGGAGACCCTCTCTTTGTGCCAGTCTTATTGCTAATCAAAGCTTATACTTACTCGAGGCACTGGGCCGCCTTGAAAGGGGACCGATGCTTGACCCAAGCGCTGACTCTCAGCGAATGGTGTACCATCGAACCCGAATGCATTTCAGCTACCGTACTGGTCCAAACAGAGACCATTGTGCTATCTTTCCAAAACTCACAACATGCAGAGCAAAGCCATCATCCATAGATACGATCTCAGTCCATTGCTGTATACCCCTCCATATGTCTTAAATTACGATTGAACCATCCGATGAGCGCGTCAGGACTGCAATCAAACTCTCAAAGAGTTGTAGATCGACTGTGTCATGGTCAATCCACCTTGAGCGCCTGCCCCATTATTCAAGGGCGAGCAACCCAAGAAGGTATGGGTAGGTACACTCCCAGTTCGGCCACACAGCCACGCACGCCCTTCTCAAGAAACAAGCGACGGGCATTCTGGACGGGAACCAGATGTTATGTTTTGCCCTCAGAGGAGCCAAGGAAACCCTACATGCCTTGAACTATCTAGTCAGAAAAGGTTTGACACGGTAGGAAAAGGACCATTACAAATACATCTGGCCGAACTAGGTATTACATGGCCTCGGCAATTCAAATCACGTGGCGCTACTTCATCTTGACGCCTATCTTGAATGTTCTATCGCGAGACTGTCAACCCATCATCAGTCCCGATGAAAACCAAAACTCCAGACCTTGTTTTTAACCTGAAAAATTATTGTTTCGACAGATTGGGACGACCGCCTCGAGTCCAATGGAGTCGCGCTAAAGTGGAATGTACCCATGATCACACCGACTCATTACACCAGAATTCCATTGTGGCTTCGACTCAGTGCCCGTGTATATGAGCCATCACCATGAAGACAATCGACAGGGGGAAGCGCACTCAAACCAGTGTCTATCTCAACCTCTAACAGAATGACTTATAGGCAGTGAAGTATCGAAAGTTTTGAGAAAAGGCGGCTATCGCTTTCGACCTGAGAACCCTGGTACTATGTACATATGTAGGGGCCTACGGGGACATCCCGAGCAACTCGGAGCAGGAATCTTCTACGCCTTAGGTGACCGGCGTCTACAGGAATGTCAGGTGGTCTACGGACACGTCGGTATCAGAGGGAATGAACGCGCGGATCAGCTGGCAGTTCCCATATACCACCATGAACAAGGTGCACGGTGAATATTGTACGATTGATGTCTACCGAGGGTCTCGCGGCAGGACCGGAAAGAATATGGAGGCAGCCCCTATAGATGAGGCGGTCCTCATGAAAGAGACCAGATTGGAGGGCGTTTGTAAGTTTTTTTTTTTTTTTGATTTTCTTTTCTAAAACAAAAAAACGGAGCCCTGGTCTTCGATAGACCCCATGTTCAGAAAGCTTTTGTAGGTGATGGGCCACAATAGTGCTCCATTGCCGGTTGAACTAGATGCCAGTAACAATGCTCAGAGCCAGGAACACTAGCTACCTAGGTACAATCTAGCGCCTCCAGCCCTAAAGACAATACGATTGGCAAGCAAACTTTCACATTCGTCTTACCACGTAACACCGGGAGCGTCACTGAGTCGAAATACAACTTCGTCTAATTCCTAGACACCCACCGACACACCCTCCCCTGTCATTGACCTGTCTTCACCCCTCGCAGTCAAGATGACAAGAAAGGTCAGCCCTCACAAGGTGAAGATCAAGTGGTGGAGAAAGGCGAATACAAGAATGCCAAGCAGGCGGTCGACACCCTGATACCGAAGAAGCTTGGAATTATCGCGGGTGCGGTTCGAGAGATGCGTTCCGACTCCGGGAAATGAAAACGCAAGGAACGCCTGGACCATAACCAGACAGTCATCAACGAGCAGCTTATTTCCATCCAGGAGAAGCTCAACTACATCAAGCACGTGCTGGAGAAACACGAGTACGTTTGTTATTGTCTCTTCTGTTGCATCATCCCCCCCTACTATAGTCTCCAGCGGTCGATATTGCATTGCTGTCTCGTTTCCGAGAACAGCTATGCGCATCCAAGGTGCATCCGGCCAGCACGCTCTATCACCCCTGAGTGACTGTGCCTGTTGGCCTTGTGGCTTTGAAGGGGCACTGCCGGGGGAACACCAGCACTATCATCCACTGCGAATTGCTACTGTTGGTCTATGACCCATCTGTTCGGGATACTAACCAAATATATGGCTCATAGGCACATCAACGACTGGAAGAAATGGAGAGAGCTCAAGGCACTTGTCAGAACGGATTGAGATCGCTAGATTCCTTTCCATCCCGTATGCTCCCGACTTTTAGAGAGAACATTGAACCTCCCCCTTTCGGCTTGTGATTTCGGATCTTGCTCTATCCCTGGATATCTGCCCCGAATCAAGTGAAGCAGGTCAAATCGGGACTAACGAGGCCAGAGACAAGCTTTACAAAGGATTTCCAGCATGCGCGATGAATCGGCACAATTACAGGTCCTACCTACCTAGGTAATTAAATAGCCTGAGGTGTTTCCCCCAAGTCGTGAATACCCGTTTCCGTTTTCCCCTTCAGTGATGTCCGCAAATCCTCGTACTGCGAGTAAGCACTCTCTTCGACATCAAAATTGAGGATCCAGGCCTCGCGCTTAAGATGTAAAAGAGTCGGGTCCTGCCAGATCAGGTCCCAATCTGCCTTATGCCATTTGTCTCGTGTTGTGACGCCAGTAGCCTGTATTTTGTGGACCCGCTCGTATCGCATTCTCTCATACACCTGCATGGCCTCTTTTACGTTCTGCCTGCCTGCGATGTCGAGGCAAGCCGCAAGAGTCACCCCATCTTCCATGGCTTGACTAGCCCCTTGGATCGATGTTGGTAAGAAGGGGTGTGCAGCGTCACCAATGAGAGCAATTCGGGCCTGCGGGGAGACAAAGGTCGGAAGGGGATCCCGATAAACGAGCTTATAGTCGAACAGGCGATCTGGCGGAGTTGCCTTCACAAGCTCTAACACGACAGGATCCCAGCCCTTCAGGACCTCCAGCACGTCGTCGACCTTTCCAGGAAACTGCCAACTCTCTTCGATGCCTGCCTCATCCTTGTGGGTGCAGACCCAGCTCAACTCGGCCCCATCCTTAATGGCAGCGGCGATGAAATGTATGTCCTCCCCAAGCCAGGCATTGTGGCTATCTGATTGGACAAGGTACTTTGTCATGCCGTTTTGTTTCAACTCTTCTGTTGTCATCCATGCTCGGAAGACAGCATAACCGGAAGGCTGAGGTTTGTCATCGAACCCGAGCACTATTGACCGACCTCTAGATTTGACACCCTCCGCAGCCAGGACGACATCAGCGGTATGCTTAACACCATTGGCTTCGATCCCGGCCTCGTTGCCGGTCTCAAAATAATTGGTAACGTTCTGGCCAAGCTTCACGTCGATTCCTCTGAGTCGAGCATGCTCGTAGAGGACTTGGTGCAGCTCCCCACGATGCCCATTTATCCTCCGTCCCCACTGCCTTTCCGGCGAAAATGACTGTGACGTCACAAACTTGCCCTCGAAGTTGTGATAATTGATCCCATCGGATTTGTGCATGATGGGCTCAATTTTTTCCATGACGCCCGGCCATTTTGCAAAGATCCGTGAGGCGTTCTGTCCGAAGCTGATGATGTCTCCGAGGGGTTTCAGCTCAGGGACTCTTTCAAAAACGGTAACAGAATGTCCTTTGCGGTGACATTCGATAGCAGCTGTCAATCCAGCGAAACCAGCCCCGACAATGATCACTTTGATGCCAGAACTGGGCAGTCTGGGAAAGGAGCTTGATGTCATGTTGAGTATTCCTCAATAGTTTGCAAAGATCCTATCTTTTTAGCGATTTCCAGTCGACTTCTTGCACTTTTAGACGTTGATTTCATGTGGTTAATTCGACGCTGAGCAAGTGTTCTTCGCAACGGAAGGAATGCAATCCTAACTATGCGGCCCCGCGTTGATCTCATAAGTACCTAGGTACGGTGCCAAACAGGATCAACGTTGTACCATCCGAACCATTCATCCAGAGGACTTAAGTAGCTTTACGGGCGAAACATGTGGGCGATCTACCGAAGGAGGGCGTTCACAGGTTACCCCGCAGAAGCTACCTAGGTATGAACGTCTCATGCATTATTTACCTCGGCATTTTCAAGGCGTTGTGAATCATTTCACAAGCCCTGGATGTACTGAGCTCAAATTTCGATCCACCCTATACCTGCGTATGCATTATCAAGAACTGTGGAACTCCCGCGATAAAAGGGAGTGTCACCACGGACCAATTCGAACCAACCGAGAGCATCTGCGTGATATCATGTCCAGGGAGAACCAGGATCCTCAGCTTCCCTGGGCAGAGCCGGCCTGGCTAAAGTCCCTGGAGTCGCCTTACTATAATGAATCCCACAGGAAGCTCCAAGCTTATGCCAGGAATTATATCGACCGGAAAATTATCCCTCATCATCTCAGATGGGAGGAGGAGGGCGATTGCCCAGTTGAAGCAAAGGCCGACTACATCAACTCCGGGCTGCCCTTTGCAAATATACCAGCCGACTACAGGCCGCGCGGACATGAGCTCGTGGCAGGTATACCAGTTAATACTCTCGACGTCTTCCATTTCATGATTCTCAGCGATGAAATAGGCCGAATAGAGGGGGGCGTCGGTATCGCACTGGGAGGAGCGAATTCCATTGGCGTGCCGCCCATAATCAACCACGGTACTGAGGAGCAGAGGCGCCGATGGCTGCCTGGACTATTCACGCAAGAAACCAATTTTTGTTTGGGCATTACAGAGCCCAGCGGTGGCAGCGACGTTGGCAATATTCGCACCAAGGCAGTCAAGTCTGCGGACGGGCTCAATTACTTAGTCACAGGCACCAAGAAGTGGATCACGGGCGCACAATGGGCATCGCATATGACAACAGCAGTTCGCACCGGAGGCCCCGGGATTCAAGGCATTTCGATGCTTGTGGTGCCTCTATGCTCAGATGGGGTCGAAATCGACAAAATATACAATAGTGGTCAAAATGCCGGCGGAGCGAGCTGGGTGCGTATGAGGGATGTTCGCGTGCCGATCGCGAATTTGCTTGGACAGGAGAATGAGGGATTCAAATACATCATGACCAATTTCAATAAGGAGAGGTTTCTCATGGCAATTCTTTGCAACCGCAAAGCTCGGACCTGCCTCAGCACAGCAATGCAGTATGCATACACCAGAGAGACCTTCGGCAAGCCCCTTATCTATCACCAGATCATCCGACACAAGATCATCACGATGGCTAGGGAGGTGGAGTCGCACTGGGCATGGTTAGAACAGATCGCTTATCACATACAGATGCGAGGATGGCAGAACGATGATGTTGCGGGAAGAATTGCTCTGGCAAAGGTGTCAGGTGGTAGGTTGCTAGAGCATGCCGCGAGAGAGGCGCAACAAACCATGGGTGGAGTCGCGTACCAGAGAAATGGGCCTGGCGGAGGAGGTCTCGTCGAGCAAATTACGAGGGACCTGAGAATGATGGTCGTGGGAGGCGGGTCCGAGGAAATACTTGGTGATCTCGCCTTTAGGCAGGACATAAAGGCAGCGCAGAGGCAGTCGCCAAAGTTGTAGCTACGTGGGTGGGCTTCTCATGCAAAGGAATTCTATAGCGTACTTCAAATGTCGACAAACGTCGGTATTCGCCACTTTACTGGTGATAGCTCTTAAGATTTCATGTTGTAGTTCTCACCCTCTAGGGCGCACTAAATTTAGCTATATTATATCTTCTCTGTTAATTATATGACATCGGATTCTTTCCAAGCGCTGGGTCTTGAGTGCTTACCACCGTATGAAGGCGCCATGTATGTCCTCGGACATATACGGAATAGAAGCGAAACCACATTGCTCCACATGAACCATTGTGAGCTACTACTTAGGTATTTATGGCCTATATTTATGTAGATATGTAGTCTTTCGAGACATTCATTGTTCGTCGTACCTGATCCGCATACTGAGTGTATGTTTCAGACTCCAGAACTTTCTCGCCTTTGCCGATTATCTACAAGCACCGAAAGTTGGCCTGCTCCATGTGCAGCCTCTGCGTTCAACCTTTCTCGTCTCCATTGCAGGCCTTTCCGTTGCAGGACACAGAGCATGGCCACGGATGAAAGCACAGTAGTTGCTAGCAGCAGGAGCGTCCAACCAGGCCCAGTAGCTCGCAATAGTGGATCAAGCGCTGCAAGATAACCGGCCGCCATTTCGCACCGAACAAGATTACAGGCGGCTTGTGCAGTCGATGGACATTCCCTGTTTACGTCGACGAGTAAAGTACTCAACGCCGTAAACATTGTCTGAAGCGTTAGACCAATGAAAAACTGTGTCACAAGCGGGCCTGCCATCGTCACGCCCGCCTGAAGTTGCCAGCCATAGGCGATAATGAGCAAGGCGCTAACACAGACCAGCGGTATAATTGTTCGGAGTCTTGCTTTTTCGATTGGAAAAGTCGACAGGTTGTCAACTCTGTTCGTAGTGACAGTGACACCTTGCTCGGCGGCTGTTTCTCGGAAGTTCCTGTCAAGCAATTTCCCAGTAGCGAAGGCAGAGAGAGCACATGCAACACCGAAAGGTATGTAAATAAGGCCGCTGGCCAAGCTTGAAATTTGTTCTTCGTAGATATCGAGGAACAACGAGGACAAAGACGCCTGCAGACACGAATAAGTCGCATAGCCCACGCCGTACGATGCCACTAACAAAGCAGTGCCAGGAGATCGAAGCAGCTTTATGGACGTGAGTGGATTCATTGAAGGTCTCTGATCCGTCTGCTTGTCGATTGGCTGGCATGTAGACTTGGCACCCACCATGGGGAGAAGAAGAGGCAGCAGGGGTCGATGCAAACCATGAGCTCGTACATTTCCGGTTCCAACGACACTCCGATTGGTCTCAGGAAACAAAAGCGCTATCGGTATGAGGCAGCACGGCGTAGCAGCTGAGAGGAACCAGAATATGGAGCGCCATGACCACCGCAACAGTAGCAAGCCACTCAGAAGGGGACCAATACTAGGCGGCGTGTTTAGACTGCCGACGCTGTCAGCACTGCAAGGCTACGATTTCTCTTCGGGGATTTGATCACTAAATAAGTAGGTTCATGAGGATATTTACGTACAAAAAGGAGATGAGACCGGCGTATCCGCCCCTCTCAGCAGGTGTGAAGAGGTCGCTCAAGACACCGTACGTAATGGAAAACGTTCCTGAAATGCCTGCACTCTGCACCATTCGAAAGAAGAACAAAAGGCCGAAATTTGACTGAAGAGCTAGGCCGATATTCGATAGTAGATAGACTGTCAGACTGATGAGAAATACGGGTCGCCTCCCGAAGCGGTCCGCCGCATTTCCCGTGATGGAGGGAAATATCCCGGACACGATAAGATAGGATGTGACTGTGAGGTTGATTCTCTCGATGCTTTGGTCAAGGTCCTCAGCTATTGCCGGTATGGCTGGAAAATAGATGAAGCTGCTGGCAGATGAGAACCAACCTGCAAACGCCGCTAGGAAAATGATGTAGTTCTTCTGCCCGCGCGAAAATGCGGAATATTCAGTTGCCTCGTTAATTTGAGACTGAGCATGAGTGGCTTCTGCCGGCGGGCTTGCCACTTTGTTAGCCATATCCAGGTGGGTGTTTCAGCTTCCAAGTCGAGTGAGCTAGCCAGCTCAAGGGAACCAAACTTCTGGACGTTAATAAGAGCGCCAGGTTGGGCGTAAGCGCGAGTGAGTGGGTCCCTAGGCAGAACTAACACTAACGCAGAACAGTGGAGGACTGAGTCCTCGCATCCTGCGATAGGTAGTCTATTATTAATACTTAGCTAGTCCTCTTATGTACCTACCGAACCAATTCACGTGAGTTAATTGGGCAGTCTACATCCACCAATCCTGCATTTCGGGGGCACAGGCAATACTTCATAGTTAACGTTTGGGCACGAGACACCAATCCCTGCTTGCATGCCTACTAAAGTTCTGGTAACCTGTATTAAATCCCAAAGCCTGTTGCCCTCTTGAACAAATACCAATTGAAGAACCCAGCAGGTCTTTCAGTGTTTACTACTTTTCAAAGCATCACATATGTCTTCGCGTGTGTACGGGAAAGGAACGAAACCGCTTAAAAACCACCACTCTGCAGTTAGACGCTGTGCATTATAATACTAGGGATGCATAGTAGATTAAATTACTTTAAGTTATTAGATACTTTTCCCTAGCTTTAGCTATATTATATCTTTTTTTTATATTATATAACTCTTTTTTTATCTAATTATTTACTTCTTTTTTAATAATTTAAAATTTATATATATTATAAAATTTATATTATATTTTAAATTATATATAACTTTATTTTTATTTTTTATATATATAAAATAAATATAAAGTTATATATAATTTTAAATAATATTTAATTTATTTAAGAAAGGAAGAAAAGAAGGAAGGAAACCTTTAATAATTTTAATACTAAAAGAGCTTAGGGCCTTGGAGGCTATAAGTAGCCTATACACTTAGTTACCCACCTTAATATAAGTGTGTGTATGTGGGTGACAGGGGGCCCCACTAGCTGCCTACCTACTTAGTCATTTAGTATAGCCTATTTACCCACACCCTTTAAGACCTAAACCTTCCCCCTATAATCCCTTTAAACCTTTCTCTTTATATAGAAGGTAGTGCTATCTTAATTTAAATTAACGTATTAAGGATAGTTATCTTATCTTTATTTCCCCTCTTATAACACTTAACCCCTAGCTTAATGCGGCTATAATAGCTAAGACGGTCCTCGCGACCTATAGTAAAAGAAGGCTCAAATTGTCTGCAAAGAATTGTTGATTCAAAACTAGAGTTGCCTAAAGAATAGTATGGGGGAGGCAGCGAAGCTGCAATCCCGCGTCGCGAGAGGTATGGAGGCCACTTGGGCTGATAAGATAAGCAGAGTGCACGGACCCACTGGTTGGTCCTGCGGGCGTTCAGCCCATGGCCCTAACAATAGCTAGGATAATGTTTAAAATTTATAAATTTATTAAATAAGTTTACCTAATTATTAAAAGGGACTTATAGCTATAGAATAGGTTGTGGATCATGCTGAGTAAGCTTGGGGGAATAACTACCTGGGTAGATGAGCCTGTTTGAATCACCCCTTAACTCCGATTTCGCATCGAACTTATTCAGCAAACAAGGCAAGTCAGCGTTGTTAGATAGCATGAGATTGTCTAGAGCCGAAAAAGCACGCAATTAGACAAAGACCTTGAACTGTAATCAAAGCTCAACCACGAATGGAGTCAAGATTCAAGGTCCTCATGCCGTGTCGGAAAACCGGCACCCCAAATGTGTGACTTAGTCTCAGTAAAGTTTAGTCTCAGTAAAGGGTAGCACATTTGTAAACTTCCCTAGCGCCTCCCCTGGTCATCCATGTCTCTCCACTTCCAGGGTTGAAAGCTCATCACTCACAATCCATACCTTGAGTGATGGGCACAAGGTCTCTGTCTTTAAATCAAACCCAGTCTGGGAGCGCCCACGGCACGATTATTAATCCATAATCGTGCAAGGTCACACCGAGACCAACTTCTAAAGGTACATCTCAAAACAGCATAGATTGCAGTATGTCGTCAGAGGAAGAATATGCGGAAAGCAAAACTGCTTGTCGGACGCAGCTATCAAACCTCCTGCTGACAGCAAAGACGGTCCAAGCCACAATGGCGTGATTGTCCCCCGGTCTATCCAAGGCTTGGATGGCTGGAACGCGCTCATTTATATCGGGATGGCTCAACTTGCGGTAAATCTTGAGGGTGGAATAAATAGCCCTTAAGGGGCTTAAGTTCTCTGGAATGTGAGAAGATTGACTCCATGGAACGTTTCTATTTTTCTGCCTTACTTGCCAACTTCATATGATGAGTTTGTGAACTGCTCGGTGCGGCGGCCGGGTAAATCGGCCGATTGCCTGAGGCGCCCCATGGCCGCCATCGACGAGAGATAACGCTGTGGATCCGGTCTAAGCTCTGGGCAAAGAGGTGGGCCCTGACCCCTGACTGGAAATTTTGGAAGGAGACTTTTCACGATGTCCGCTATTTCTGAGTTCCCAAGCTTCTCAAGAATGGATGCGAGTGACAAAATATAAGTGCTCGACAGTGTCAGCGAAAACCTCATGATGACGATGGAGCAAGCCCCAAAGAATTTGCAATTCGGGACGCCGGCGATGCTTCTGAGTGACAGAGTCTCATCTGATGCCTCCACGATGCCTCAACAAGAGACAGAGACCGCTGCGAAGCCTGGCTTCATGACCAGGCTTCGCGAGGAAATCAACCCTTCACACTCAGACCTGCCCGTCCTGGCGACTTGTTTCGTGTCAGGGATTTGTGACAGCGTCGCTTTTAACGCTAGCAGCGTCTTCGTGAGCATGCAGACCGGTAAGTACACATCCATGTTACCCTGTACCCAATAGCAAGTGTGTCACGGCAACTCTCAAGCTGACATATAGTCCAGGCAATACTATCTTCCTCGCGCTCGGTACAGCAAATCTCCCCTACGCCGCCGAGACACTTTGGCTCAGAGCACTGGTGTCCATCGTCTGCTTCTGGGCGGGATGCTTTTTCTTCAGCCAGTCCCGCAGAATCCAGCCCAAAGGAAAGATGACCCTAGCTGGTTCGTTCTTCATCCAGTCCGCTTTCATTATCACCGCGGCGGCAGTGGCTCAGAGC
Source organism: Diaporthe batatas (assembly GCF_019321695.1). Taxonomy (NCBI): domain Eukaryota; kingdom Fungi; phylum Ascomycota; class Sordariomycetes; order Diaporthales; family Diaporthaceae; genus Diaporthe; species Diaporthe batatas. The sequence continues at coordinate 454,459 of NW_025408561.1, read as the reverse complement.
GGCGCCGTCCCTGCGTTCGGTATGCGATCTCTCGGCACTGCATTAGCGCACGAAAGGCTTGCCAGCTACGAGACAGAGGCTATGACACTGCTGCCAGTCGCGTTGTTGGCATTCCAATTTGGAGGTCAGATCGTGACAAGCCGAGTCTTGGGGTTTAATGAGGTGCCGACAAATGTATTGACATCGCTGTGTAAGCATGACCTTTCTCCTTTTACAGATCACGATTTTTCAGGTTTTGGGATGGTCAAGGACACAGCACCTTATGATCTATAGCAGCACTAACGTGTACTTAGACTGCGACTTGTTCTCTGATCCGTTGATCATAGCGCCAATTGGTAAGAATGTGAAGCGCAACAGGCGGGTTGTCGCTGTTCTCTTGATGGTCGCGGGTGGAATCATTGGGGCTTGGCTGCAGAAGTCGAAAGCCGGGATGCCAGCTGCGTTGTGGATTGGAGGAGCTGTCAAGATGGTTATCGCTGTGTCATGGTTGTTCTGGAAAGGCAAGAAGGTGGCCAGTGATGTTGGGAAAGTGTGAGTGTCCCTTGATACTTGACATCAATGTGAATCCATGTCAACGATCGTCCGTTACTCTATCACATCAACGGCAAGATAAACTTGTACCAGGGTCCTTTCCAGGAGCAAAACGTGTGACAGCCCAACATATACTGGGCCTGGATCAAACTATATGCGGAATCAACAATGGAATGTTACGAACAATCCTGCCTCAAAAGAAGAAATTCAAGCTTTCAGACAAGAGCAGCTTTCATTCCTCCTTCTATGAGTCTATAATTCTGCGCAATAAGTAGGGGAATTCTATCACACCACTTAACCTAAATGTTATAATTTCAATTTAATTATTAGTTTAATTTATAATATAGTAAGAGTTTTTTTAATATTTTATAATTATAATATAATAATAAATTAATTTAATATATATATAATAGAAATTTAATTCTTTTATTTTTAAAATATATTATTTTATTATTAATAATTATAAAATTATAATTTTATTATAATTAATATAAACTTTTTAAAACTATAATAATATAAGTTAATAATTATTAGATTTTTAAGTTAAGAGATTTAAAAATTATTTATATTCTTTTAAATAAAGTATTTATAATATTATAATTAATAAATTTATTTTAAAAACCTTTAACTTTATAAATTATTAATATAATTTAGATTAAATATTTAATAAAACCTTTTTAAACGGTAGCTATATACTTAATGTAATCTAGACTTAGTATTAAACCTACTTCTATATATGGTGGGTGTGTTCCTAGCCTAAACTTTGGTGGAAGATGAATGGTGTGCACGTCCTTGAAGTCGAAACCAATTACATGTTATAGGCCACCTCTTACATTCAGCTCCACCTCTCTTGACAGGGTGACAACCATGCAACGACTGGCTGGCATCAAGATCGCCTCTTACACCCAGTGTGGAAACCTAACTGAGGCTAGAAAGTGATTGACACCGGTCTAGCCTCTCACGAAGCTTTCTGCGTCCCCAACATACCATTGTGGTCGCTGGGAGTCACAAGAACTCTTACCCGGGGGGCAGGCCTTCCCTGCCCCCCTACGCCAAGGGCGTAGGGGGTGCCAAAAACCCGCAACGGCCAAAACCTCGCAACACTCACATCTACCTATTTTAACTACTTTCCCCTATAAAATCCTACTTTTTAAGTAAGTATATTTCCTTTATTAAATTTTATATAAATAAAAAATAAATACCTTTAAAATTCTTATTTTATAAAGATTAATAATAAAATATTTTTAAATTTCTAGGGTTAGGGTTTAAAATTTTAGTTTTTTTAGTTAAGGGTTTTTTTAAATTAATATATCTTTTTATATAAATTATATAATAAAAATATAATACCTATAGAATTTTAATAGAATTTTCTTTTATATAAAAGAAATATTTTTAAATTAAAATCTATTTATTAAAAGATTAAAAATTAAAGTTTTAAAAGGATTTATAATATTAAATATCTTATAAAGAAATAGATTATAATAACCTTAATTTTAAAATAAGAATTTTATAAATATTATTTATATAAAGAGAATAATTCTAGAAATAATCTAATATTTTTACTTTTTAATAATATAATTTATTTAAATAAATATATTAATTTTAAAAACCCCTTAACTAAAAAAATTAAAATTTTAAATCCTAACCCTAAAAATTTAAAAATATTTTATTATTAATCTTTATAAAATAAGGATTTTAAAGGTATTTATTTTTTATCTATATAAAATTTAATAAAGGAAATATACTTACTTAGAAAGTAGGATTTATTAGGGGAAAGTAGTAAAAATAGGTAGGTGTGAGTGTTGCGAGGTTTTGGCCGTTGCGGGTTTTTGGCACCCACTCCGCCAGGAGTGGGTAAGTGGAAGCCGAGGCCCACGGGTACTGTCCCAAAACGTACTTACCTAATGTGGCGTACCGGTCTATCGGCGACAGGACAGAGATCTACGGGGCTGTGGAGCAAGCGGTACCGTTGTCTATTCATCATTGAAGCCACACCGATACCCTACTTTTTCTTGGTAGATTTCAGTTGCCATGCGCCAGAGCTCTGGTCTAGATGATAAGAGAGCGTGCTGTTACCAATGTGCAACTGATCTGAGCCCTTGACTATTGAGTACCTAGGTACCTAGGTACTCAGGCGAGGAGGAAGGCTGGCAGCTCGAAACATCACTGCACGATGACATGGAAACCTTGCCGGCGATATTCATCATCAATTTTTCCTTCTTTTGCTCCTCCTCACCCCGGCCGGGTCTGCCGCAGCCCTCTGATCTGCTTCCACCTTTACGTCAGTCGCCGCTACATTCTTCCGCTTCCTTGACGGCATGATGGGTGCAACCAAGGCGACGTCATCCTTGGTCTCGACCTTAACCACCATATTGGTACTGTCAATCTCCTCCTTCGGATTCTTCTCAAGCAGTCGATCCGAAAAGGTTCTCAGATCGGCTGTGAACAAGACGGAGTGGGCCCAGCCTGCCTGGCTGCCCCAGAGCTCCCTGAAATGGTCGCCCACAGCATCATAGAGGGCCTTTGTGAGCGTCTTGTTCTTGGACTTGCCGCCGAATCTGTAGTCACGCATCGCGATCTGCCAGACGTGTGTGTCGACGGGGACAGCCTCGCCCCAGCCCAGCCCCATGAGGCAGACGCAATCGGCGACCTTGGGGCCGACACCGGTGAGCTCGAGCAGCTGCTCGTGGGCGCGTTTGTATGTGGGTGTCTCGTGCGGTTGTGCCTTGTCGGGCACTGCACCCCAGGCAATGCTTGCTGGATTTCGCAGGCTCAGCAGCCAGCCTTGGGGTCTTTGGTGTGAGATCTGCTGCGCCGTCTGTGCTATATACCTTGCCCTGTAACCAAAGCCTAGCTCGCGGAGATGGGCTTCGACCCCGGGTGACGTGAGCTTAGCCGGGCTGGGAAAGTCGTGGAAGACTTGGTCGCCGATGGTGCCGATGTAAGGCCCGTAGTGGAGGCATAGCTTGTGGACCATCTGTGATATCCTCGAAATATTATTGTTGCTACTGCATATGAAGCCAACGAGGGCCTCCCAGGCATCCTGGTTCAGCATGCGGACGCCTGTGAAGCTGGGCGCCCGTTTCCGAAAGTTTGGGTCAGCGTCCGCCCACTGCCTGTACAGCTCAGCCAGGTCGTAATGCAGGTTGAAATAGTTCTTGAGCAGGGCTTCCGTGTCATCTGCCGTTGGATCCTCTGGTGTGGTTGTCCCTGTGGACGAAGCAGTCGGCGTCAATGGTACAGCAGAGGGCGTTGGCCATGTTGCGCGGTAGTGAAGATGGTCTGCATCCTGCTTCAAGGACACGATCCTGCCGTGATGGGTGCAGTGCCTGCAGATCGTGTGAGCGGAGGCAATTCTACCACAGCAAGTGGGAAAAGCAAGGGTCAGGTTCAGTGTCTACTCACCACTCGTCGTCGAGCTTGCGCCACCTGAAGGACTGCCCACATCGCAGAGTGGTGTCAATGCAAAGCTCGGTGAGACCTAACGGAAGCTTGCGCCACTCTGGTGTCTTGAGCGCGCCCATTGCCGCGGTCTGAGTCGGTGAAGGGCAGTAAAGAAAGGGGCCAGGCTGAACAGCGAGGTTGAAGATGGTCTCAGTTGGGGGGAGGGTCAATTGTATTGTTCAAGGGGGGAAGGGGGTTGTAGTGAGGTTTTGGAACTTTGCCACCAATGAATGATTGTCTGCACACAGTCGCACACCCGTACTGCATGGACATCGGCCCAGCAGTCGAATCCGAGATCGAGTCGCAAGGTGCTGCTGCTGCTGGCGTTCTCACCTCTGGGCAGGTACGAGGGTACCATGTGTGTGGTAGACGCCTGCAGGGGTGTGCGGGGGGCGTTAGGCCTGGCTGGGCCTAGCACCACCCACCCGGAGCCAGCCTCGCCCTGGATTTTCGAGTTGGAACGAGGGCCCAAGCTCGGCCGCGCAGTGGTCTCTCCCTCTTGGGTTGCTCTGCTTCTGGCATCAGCTTTTTCCATTATCTGGGGCCCTTGTCTTGTCTTGCCCTGCGACATCAACACCAACCCTCCCGCTGCCATCAGCCAGCCGCCATCAGCCAGCCGCCCATTGACGCGGATCTTGCACCATCACGGCACCTCCGTTTCCTGTCGCATCTTGAGGCCAGGCTCCTCTGCCAGGTCAATCATGAGCGGCGACACGTACTCATCGCGCGGTAGGTTCCGCCCTGGCCTCTTCCCAAATGGATCGCGATCGCAATTGCAGGCCGACACTCTTGCTAACCCATGGATCGAAAAGACGGCGGCCGCCATGGCTCATCCAGGGACTACGGGGTAAGTACAGCGAGCTCCCTCTCTTGTCCTCGCTCGGTGGTCCGATTCTACCCTCCGCATCGCATTGCTTTGTAGCAACACCAGCCAGCCACCTGCTGCAAGAACCCCCTCCCAAGATTGCTCGCCAACTTGCTGACCATCTTCTGCTCCGCTTAGTCCTCTCGCCGCGACCGTGACGACCGACGAGATCGTGGCCACGACCGCGACCGCCGCCGCCGCTCTCGATCCCCCTACGACAGCTCCCGCCGCCGCGATGCCGGCGGGGAGGTGGATAGCTACTCGTCCAGCCGAAACCACCGCGATAGGGAGCGCGAGGATCGGTACACGGGCCGGGACCGTCGAGGGGACCGGGACTGGGACCGGGAGAGACCACCAAGACGCGAGGGCGGCGGCCGCAGGGACGACGATAGGCCTCCTCGTCGCGACCGTGACCTGTTCGACGACCGGCGCCGCGGCGGGGCCGGAGGCCGCGGCCCCGGTGGTGGACGGGACCGGGAGAGGGAACGGGAGAGGGACCGCGACCAGGACGAATTCAGGGACCAGCGACGCCGTAGTGATTCGCCGCCTCCCAAGAAGAGAGAGCCCACTCCGGATCTGACCGACATCACCCCCGTCCTGGAGCGCAAGCGGCGCCTGGTGCAGTGGGACATCAAGCCACCCGGCTACGAGAACGTCACAGCGGAGCAGGCCAAGCTGTCTGGAATGTTCCCGCTGCCCGGTGCCCCCCGGCAGCAGCAGATGGATCCTACCAAGCTCCAGGCGTTTATGAACCAGCCAGGGAACTCGGTCAGCAGCGCCACCCTGAAGCCCACCAACTCGCGTCAGGCCAAGCGCCTGGTCGTCTCCAACCTGCCTCCATCAGCGACCGAGGAGTCCATCTCCAGCTACTTCAACTTGCAGCTGAATGGCTTGAATGTCGTCGAGTCCACCGACCCCTGCGCGCTCGTCCAACTCTCTACCGACCGATCCTTTGCCCTGGTCGAGTTCAAGACCCCCGACGACGCCACTGTTGCCCTGGCCCTAGATGGGCAATCGATGGAGGCAGACGATGCGAATGGAGCGGCCAATGGCGTACCATCGGGCCTGCAGATCCGACGGCCCAAGGACTACATCGTCCCAGCTGTTGTTGATGACCCCAACTATGAGCCAGGTCGCGTTTCTAACATAGTCATCGACACTCCCAACAAGATCAGCGTGGCCAATATCCCGCCATACCTGACGACGGAGCAGGTCCTCGAGCTGCTAAGCAGCTTCGGCGAGCTCAAGGCATTCGTTTTGGTCCAGGACCGCAGCACGGAGGAGTCGCGGGTAAGTCTTTGTCTAGTAGTAGTATTGTTCATTGGCCCGGCACTGTGATTAACCAATTTCGTGACAGGGCATTGCTTTCTGTGAATACCTCGACCCAGCCGCCACCGAAGTAGCGATCAAGGCCCTCGACAACATGGAGCTCGGTGAGAACCACCTCAAGGTCCGGAAAGCTAGTATAGGAATCACCCAGGTTGCGGGCGTGGAGATGGGCGTCAACGCCATGTCCATGCTCGCCGGCACCACCTCCACCGACTCGGAGGTCACTCGCATTCTACAGCTGTTGAACATGGTCACTCCCGAGGAGTTGATGGACAACGATGACTACGAAGGTATTTCAATAATGAAAAGCGAATGGACATTGAGGAGCCCAATGGAGTTGATGCTGACAATTTTGCAGAAATTTGCGACGATGTGCGGGAGGAGTGCTCCAAATACGGGGAAATTATTGAAATCAAGGTCCCACGGCCGGTTGGCGGCAGTCGACAGTCGGCCGGAGTGGGCAAGATTTTCGTCAAATATGACACCCCGGAGTCGGCTACGAAGGCCCTCAAGGCCCTGGCTGGTAGGAAGTTCGCCGATCGGACTGTGGTCACGACCTACTTCCCCGAGGAGAACTTCGAAGTGGGTGCTTGGTAGCATGACAAAACGTGGGCACGTCGGGCGGGCGGGCGGGATAGCAACGGCTGGTAACCCAGCCAGGGATCGATCACACAAGAGCAACCGAGCAGTAGCGCAGGAAATTTCAGTAAACCCCGGGAAATCAACAAACTGATTGGCAGGAACTGGCGACGGGAGAATGCGAATTCGTCCTTTAGAAATCCAAACATGAGAAGTCTGTCAAATGACACGCTGTACAGCACTGATAGGCTACAAAATGGACGGGGTCGACGAGCATGGTCGTTGATCGGAGGCCAATAAAGCTTTAAAGCTTTTGACATCTTAGTACACTTCACAAGACGTGGTCGAGATCCCAAACAACACGAGATCAAAGACTGTCACATTGAACTTCTAGCTACAATAGTCCGCTGTGACGGTGCAGACGGCCCTTGCTGTGCACAGACGGCCCCAGGACTTGAGAAGCCACAGCACCGGGAAATAGGAGCATAGGGTTAGAAACCTGTGTGTGGGCCAAGTCAGCAAGTCGTCCTGACCAGGCATGTGGGCAAAAGAGGCGCATTGCGAGTGTGTGCTATCAGAAGTCCATTACATTCATCGGAATCCCGAAGGAAGCCTAACATAAGAGGTACCAGAATAGTAATTAAAAATTAGGTTGTTGATCATCACCTGAGCACGGCGAGAAGAAGAAGAATAAGAAAGAGACGTCCGATTTGAACTTACCAGCTTCACTGTTGTAACCAACAAGGTGTGCGTACGGCCCGTGGTTGATTGTGTTTTGCTGAGGAAGTTCGACGTGCAAGCTTGCTCAAAAGATTTGCAGATGAAGCTAACTGGCGGACCCACCCGTCCGTCGACAGCCCAACTCCTGCACCTGCAGTCCAGCGGGTGCGGCCCGACCATTTCACCGGACCCACTTCTTGGCCGGGCAGGCCCACGCAAACTTCCCTAAAATCTTCCCTGGCAGTTTGCAGCAGCCCTCCCACATACGAGCAGCACGACCAAGCCTCTTCGACGACGACGACGACCTCGACGATCAGTCCCTTCGCACCGTCCACCAACACTCCAAACCATCAATCACAATGGGTCGTCTTCACTCCAACGGAAAGGGAATTTCGGCTTCCGCCGTCCCCTACAGCCGCAGCGCTCCATCGTGGCTCAAGACCACCCCCGACCAGGTCGTCGACCAGATCTGCAAGCTGGCCAAGAAGGGTGCCACCCCCTCCCAGATCGGTGTCATCCTGCGTGACTCCCACGGAATTGCCCAGGTCAAGGTCGTCACCGGTATGTTGTGCTCTACCCGTCCATGAGGAATACATCGTGAGGTCGAGCATGTATTCAGGATTTGAGACTAACATTTACCCATCTTCGCTCAGGTAACCGCATTCTGCGCATTCTCAAGTCCAGCGGTACGCTTTGCCCAGTTTGAACGCCCCTCACCGAAAGCGAAACGGGTCTCGAATCCATCGCGTCCAACCAAAAATACTCCTCCACCCTACGCCATGCCACGTTGTGTCCTCTGCAATGCAGACGTGCCTCAGAGCTGCTGCGGACAGCACAGCTCCGGGACGCGGGTCGGCCGGACGAACACGTGAACATGAAATATAAACACATGCCTCTGCTCGGTCATGAGCTGACAGAGTGATCTAAAACAGGCCTCGCCCCCGATATTCCTGAGGACCTGTACATGTTGATCAAGAAGGTGCGCGGAACCCCCAAAAAAAAAAAAACAAACTTGGTCCGCTTAAGCCCGCATGTCGTGGAAGCTAATCAATGTGTCGCGCCTAGGCCGTTGCCGTCCGCAAGCACCTCGAGCGCAACCGCAAGGACAAGGACTCCAAGTTCCGCCTTATTCTGATCGAGTCCCGTATCCACCGTCTGGCCCGTTACTACAAGACCGTCGGTGTCCTGCCCCCTACCTGGCGCTACGAGGCTGCCACCGCTTCCACCCTCGTCGCCTAAGCGATAGCTTCTGTCTACTGCTAAAGCTCTTGCCGTCATGGAATGAAGAGGAAGGGAGTTGGTCGCGAAAGAAGCCACGTGAAAAGTGTGTTAATGGCTTGGAAATACTTCGGTCGTTGGCCTCTGCCATGATCAAGGCCTGGTACGGAGTTGGGGAAAGGACTGGAACCGAAACGACGGGGTCACATCCGATCGACAAATCTTGGTTTGGGGAGGATGATACCATCTCGAACCTCCCTCTTGGTAGAGGGTAGATGAACAAAATCATAACACCCCTGCACTACCAACCCGTACACTACTACTGATGAAAGATGGAGATTACCATGCCAAACCTCGAAAGACTTGAATTTGTAATGATTTGTATGTCCTTAGGGACAGGGGCACGTTGTTACAGTTCATAGCTGTACGCCGGCCCGAGATGCCTCATTCCATACGACGGTTGCACAATCGACTAGCCGGCTTACTGGTAGATCGACTGCCTCACAAGACGAGTGGGCTAACCGACTGGCCTCACCACAGACTAAACACCTGTCGCACGCCGGAACCGTTCGTCTAGGCAAAACCCGCGCCCCGAAAAGCCTGGCATGTGTCGATAATCGCAACCTTCTTTTACCACTCTTTTCCCATCCTTCTGGGCCCATTGCTATTGCACCGTGGAATGCAAGTCCTGGTCATTTAACCCTGTCGTCGCACTACATGCAAATGAAGTCGTAGCTATGACTGGCTGCCGACAAGCAGGAGGTCAGAATTTGGCCGAATGGATGAGACGAATCGGATGTGTATGAGGCAGCCTACCCAAAGCTATAATCAACCTAGCTCAAAGACCATGATACCCTTTGGGTGCCAGAGAAAGAAGCAGCCTTCGAAACTGGCGTAAAGATACGACTGATGATGGCAGTCTCGCAAAACGATGGCATGAGTCGACCTCGTTTGTCGCGTCACTGATCAGTGATGGAAGTATCGGCGCCGTTCTCTTTGATCTTCTCCTTGTCACCCTCGGCGCCAGAAGGGGCAGTACTGGCACGCTCAAGGTCGGCGCTGCGCTGGAGCAGGAACTCGCCCAGGACTCGGAGGGGGTCGGCGGGTCTGCAGTGACAATCAGACAAACAAGCTTCTAGGCGCTAGCAATGGTGACAGGTAGGATCTCCCTTACTGGTCTTTCGCAACGATCTTCATGCCCTCCATGACGTGGTAGGTGACCCTGCTGTTGAGGTACTGGCGGGTCGGGGCGCCGTGCGCGGCCGGCTCGGTGGGCATGGTGACTCTATCAGCAGTGCGGTCGGCCGGCGCGGCAGAGGCGGCGCGCGACGAGTTGTTCTCCAGGCGCGCAGGCACACTCTCCTTGGAGCCGGTAGGCGTGGCGGTGCGGTTTGGGGTGGGTGGGTTCGTGGACGAGGAAGCGGTAGTGGTCGGCGCGTTGTTGCTGCCGGCAAGCTGGGCGAGAAAGTCAGCAGGAGCGCTCAAGTGGACGAGGCCAGCATTTTGAGGGCTTCGGTAGGAGCCCATGGCAGAGGTCCCCTTGTGATGGTTTCTCAAAGTGGGTTTGCAGGCAGCCATTGTGGATGTTGCTTGCTGTCCTACTTCTGGAGAGGTGGGAAGGGTGGTTGGTGTCTTGTGTACAGGAACGAGACGAGATGGAGTAAGACCGGACCATGGATCTGGGTGATTGCCATGGTGAATGTGGTGGTGAATGTGTGGTCATTTGCCGGTGGTGAGGGAGGGCCCTTGGGGTGATCAGAGCAATCATGGCACTGATAGAAAATGGCTTCACTCACAACCGGTTCTGCCCCAGCCCCAGCCTTAGCAGCCTTGACTCCCGAGCCCTCAAGCCCTGCCATTGTGACGTCCTGGCCATTGTTCTTTTTGGCCCCTCCATTGTCTGTCGTGGCAGCTGCGGGCGCAGCGCCGTCGGTTTCTACGAGGCTTGGTGCATTCTCGACAGGAGGGTCCAAGACGGGGGTTGGTTCTGACATTTGCAATGGATTCAAAGACCCTGTGAATGTAATGGCTTGTAGGGGATTGATTGTACTGGCATTGGAGTCACCAAAGAAACAAGAAAGAAAGAAACAAAAGGGAGAGCGAGCGGCCTGTGATCTTCTTTCGATGAGCCACAACAAGAGTGTCCTCAGTGCTTTGCATGCAGTGTGAGGTGAGACGGGCGAGCTCTGAATTGGATTTTGGAGCTCGGGCCTGGACCGCCTGGTACAGACAGGCTCGGCCCCGCCCTCCAAGCTGTTGTGGCAGGCAGGGGTCCTAATGAGAAGCGACCCACGGCCGGCAAGGCTCGACGCGCCTAGAACGCGTTCTACCGAATGACATCAATCGCGCTCCCGCTTGTCTGCCTTTGTCAGCTCGGCCTGCCTGCCTGACACTGCAATCAGAACGAAGCAGGTTAGGTTATTTTGGTCTCATGGCTCCTCTTTTGATTCACCACTCCCATGTTGCCACGCAATGGATGCCTTCGTGCGCAGGGGAGCAGCCTCGTCCACGTCTCGAGCACCACTGGCTGACATCTCAAACTCCGGGGACATGCCTGGGCGCCCTTCAAAAAGGATGAAACTTGAGGTCCCCAGACTTGGCCGCAGCGACTCTGACGAACCTGACGAACCTGGGCAGTCATCCCACGCCTCAAAATCTCGTCCTGTCAACAAGCCAGTCAAGGAGGCACCTCCGCTGCACACAAGGGATGTCATACCTGATTCTGAGGACGAGGACGAGGACGAGGACGAGGTAGATCGGGATACTTCATCCCACCACCACCATGGAACTGCCCTTGAGAACGCCCTCCCCCAGATAAAGGCCGATGCAGACGCAATCGAGGAGTATGAGGCCATGAGAGCCTCCCAAATCAGTGCTGAGGACACTGTAGAGGCCCGGCCCGAGTCTGCTGTCGACCGGAGAAAATGGATCAGGGGCAAGAGCTCCATATACGTCGATGCCTTCAACCTCGCTCTGGATACGGTGCTCGAGGACGAGGCCCATTTGTTCGACGAAAAGGAGATGGCTGTTTTTGACCAGTGGCGCGATCTGGACTATGAGGCCCAGTACCTATACGTCCGTCTGTTTCTGCGCAAAGTTGCTGCATGGCATCGACGTGATAAGCTTGGCTACCACAGCGACATTTCAGATCCCGATGCCGCCATCGCGACGCTGCAGCGGTATCGCACTCTGCCGAATGGTGAAGAGGGCACTTGCACAACTCCTGATGCCACAGACCGTCATGACGGCGAGGCCGCCGGCATTGCCCTGCAGGACTGGTCCCTCGGCGACAGCTTCACCTTTGCTGACTCTTCCGACGAACATATCACTTCTGTTGACGAAGCTGCTGCCCTGCTTAGTTTGGATGAGCTGAAGGGTCTAGCAAAGGAGGCCAAGGTCCAAGGCAAAAACAAGAGTGACATCTTGAAGAAATTGTTGCGGATGAGCTCGCAGCAAAGCAGCCTGTTGGCGGTGGGGCTACGTCGGGAGAGCACAACTGGCTCGACGGACTCGGCTGGCCTTGAGACTGGCAGCGAAACTCCAGACCCGGGCCCAAAACAGGAGTCAAATCGGAATCGACATTTCCTGGCCAAGATATCGGCCATTACAGGCCCGTGTGTCAGGATATCGCCCTCGGTTTTCAAACTTTTTGAACGGGTACATCTTGTCTTCTATCGGTCGACAGAGTGGACGGAGAAGTCTCTAACAACCATCATCCTGGCCAAGATTTCGAGGCGAAACTTTCCACAATACATTGTCGACCGGACTTCCAACATTTTCCCGGACCGCCACAGTCTATTGGAGTTTGAGCAGGCCATGCGATTGGAATTCGAGGTCGATCGCATCCTCGAATTCAACGGACCTCCTGGTGAGGATGGCCACCGGCGCGTGCTCGAGATATTTGATAGCATCGCTGCTCGCTGGCGAGGACTTGTAAAGGACGAAGAACGGAAGGAGAATCAAGTTTATGAGTTCGGCGAAGGCGCATACCTTCGCCGACTCAATGCCGCACATGCATACACCAGAATCGCACACAAAACGGCTTACGTCTATGGCCGGCTGCACGAGTATTTAGAAGAACACGCGCTTCTCACCGAGCTCCTCGACCAGCACTTCTTCCAGATGGCCCGCCGTGGATCGTGGTACCAGCGCAAAGCACTACTCGAAGAACACTACATGTGGGAAGAAAAGCCTGCCCCCCACATCGCCGACCAAGAACAGCAGAAGAAACACTGGCGTAACATAGCTATCGCTACCTGCGAGGCTGCCCTAGAGGACCGCGACTGCCATCTCATCTACCATTTTGATCTACAGAAGCGCCTGATAAAACTGGAAAAGCGCAACCGCATCCCCAAACGCCTTCAGCATGACTTTGGACACGTCCGCCTGCACAACCCGGAAGAACACAACGTCCCAGGGACACAGATCAAGCGACACGACCCTACAGCTGGTAAGCGTGGTGGAAACAGCACCAAGACAGTATGGGTGGACGAAGCTGAAGGTGGGGGCGAATGCAGTGTCGAGGAGATGTGTCTGTCTCACTATCGCACCGAGGGCTGGAAGGGCTACCATTCTGAGGGTGGTATTTTGAGGACTTTGTTCGCGTATCTGTTCTACGATATCCTGTTTCTCTACATACCCAACGTGTTCCAGACAGCGTACCAGACGTGCCCGCTGGACCTGCATACTGACGCCTTCTACCCAACTCGAGCATCCGAAATCAACCATCGCCTCGCAGAGATCTCAAACGGTGGCGCCCCGCGCATAATCCGGCAGGTTGACAGCCAACACCGCGAGAGGAGAACGTGCGTCGTGGGGCTGAATTGGGACTACCAGCTGGAGGACCTGGTTGAACTAGCGGGCTGCTTTCGAGGTGAGGCGCTTGCTGCCGTGAGCAAGGTGATGGCGCAAGAGTACCGGCAAAGGGGCGGCGGGGTCCCTGATCTCGTGCTCTGGAGAACGGAGCCAAAACGCGAATGCATGTTTGCCGAGGTCAAGAGCGCCAATGACCGGTTGAGCGACACCCAGCGGTTGTGGATTCATGTTCTAACAGGAGCTGGGGTAAGGGTCGCCTTGGTGAATGCTGTTGCAGGAGATATAAAGGAGGCGGATTGAATCACAATTTGAAGGATGCCAGGGAGGTGTCATACAATGCCTTCGACAGGTGGCATGTGGCCAGCAGAAGGAGCCGCTCTTAATCCGAGATGAACACAACATGTATCCATGACCAAGCCTGCATCCAGTCCGAAGCTCAGCGTGATCTTGTTAGCTTTGGAGTAATATTGCGCTTTTTGCTTCTTTCCCCTCGGTGGTGGGCTATCATTTGGGGGCCGCTTAATTCGCGTTCCTTGACCGTGGCGGCATCAACTTGGGCTTCTCCAGAAGCTTGTCGCACGGAGGCGAACCGCCACATCAGATGAAACGAGCCGGTGAAACATCATGGCTCAACACCAGCACCCCAAGTACATCTCAGCAACTTCCTGGATTGCATACCAACAGATGAAAAAGACAAATATACTTCTCCCTTATTCTCAATCCGGGTCGAATCCGTCGAGAGTAAACTTCAGCGCCGTTGGTACTCGCTCCGTTGTGCTTTTCAGCTAGCAGACGTTACGATGACAGGAGCCCGCAGCGTCCTGTTGCTTTCGCTATTGGCTGTGTCAGCAATAGGAAAGGACACCCGGCTCTCAACACAGCACCAAATTAACATCGATTACTGCGCTGTCAGCCCCCTTCTGTCGGCCCAAGTCTCCTTACATGACACGGAATGGCAATGCTCTCCCAGCAGACAAAACAACGTAACGGCGCAGCATTCCTCCAAGGCTGAGGTGCCTCAAGATGAAGTGGACACCTCGGGCGGGTGGACAGGCCCGCATGCCTGCGCTGGAGCCTATTGCGTCTACGCACATCCAAGGTTCGCCGCAGGCCGTGGTATCGCGCTGATCACCACCCCGGAGTCCGCCCAGGTGCTCGCCAACCTGCCCGTGTTCTCTGAGCTGGCAGCCGCAGCCTCGGCCATTCCCTTCATCAAATCTGCAAACATCAACGCCCGCAGCCCAGCAACAGAGGTGCGCAATATCCCGGGCAAGGGCAGGGGCCTGGCGGCGTCACATCCCATGCACCGCGGGGCCCAGGTAATGTCGTACACGCCCGCGTTGGTCCTCCACCGCAACCTCGTCGACGACCTGGGCCGTGCAGACCAGCTGCGGCTCCTCCGCGATGCGGTGGGCCGTCTCCCCGGGGCGACGACGCGGGCCGCGTTCTGGAAGCAGCTAGGGCAGACGCATGCGGAGGGCGACGACGACATCCTCGACATCGTCATGAACAACTCGTTCAACCTGCCACTCCTGCCGGGGACGGGGCTGGGCCCGTTCATCGGCAACTTTCCCGAGGTCTCAATGTACAACCATGACTGCCGGCCCAACGTCGCGTTCCACCTCGACCACGGTATCATCCACCGCACGACAGTGGCCGCCGCCGCCGGCGTACCCTCCGGCGAGGAGCTCAGCATCTCGTACGTGGACGGCTTCCGCGTGCGGGCTGTGAGGCAGGGGCGTACGATGCGCAACTGGGGTTTCGGGTGCGCCTGTGCCCAGTGCAGCCTCCCCGAGGCCCTGGCAAATGCCAGTGACCACCGGCTGTGGCGGCTGTACGAGGTGGAGAACTCGCTGCTTCTGAGTCCCGGTGAGCCGGTGAGCACGAAGGAGGGCGGCGGATGGAGGAAGGCCGGACGAGACAAGGCCGCATATGAGACCCGCACCTTGGACGCGGTGGCGCTGTTGCTTTCCATTTACGAGCAGGAAAGGCTTCTCGAGCCAAACGGGTCTTCGGCGTACCGGCTAGCAGCGCTGAATTACAATGCGTTCCGGAGGCCCGAGGGCGCGGTCAAATATGCATTGCTGGCGTTGGAGCAGTTCGTTGTGGAGGAGGGTGCGAATTCCGCTGGTGTGAGGGAGATGGTAGCTCTCCTGGATGATCCCGAGGCGCACTGGAGCTGGGGCAAAAGATTATAGTGAACATGGATACCTACATAGGTCTAATCGTGCGACGAGGACAGTCTTGGTCATACCTCGTGCTTCCTGAGTTGACAGGATAGACAAGCTTACAACAGAGATAAAAAGAAAAGCCGACATGTTGAGCTGTATATCCACTCCTTTGATCGACATCATACAATTTTTTCTATCCACCCGATGATCACGCTGCAATATATAGAAGAGGCCCTTGGCAGACGTTTTGACTGTTGTGTGATACAAGGGGTATAGCAAAATTCCGAGATGTGCTGCCACGGGAACCTGGCTCAAGTGGAATACCAAATTGTTAACAACCACAACTCATCAAAAGGTGCTGTTCCAAGCAGAAAAACTTAGACGCGAGGTGAGGGGCGCGAGGTAGTCCATTCGCACGGTACTGATGTCACCGCCAATAAAACCATCCTGCCCAGGCCGCCGCCACGGCCATTGCAAAAGGGAGGGTGTTTCGCGCCGCCTGAAGCGCCATCGCCCTCTTGATTGCCTCATCGCCCTGGCGGTGAGAGTCGCGGTCGTTGACGCGCGGAAACTGCTTCCCTTGGGGTACCTCCTTGTCAAGGAACCGGCAGAGCGGCTCCCAACCATCCCGACCAACTCGATACACGAGGAGCCTCTCGGGCACGACGTGAGCCTTGACCGCTTCCGAATGCTGACGGAAGACGTCAGGCGCGCGGAGGTGTAGCTCCTCTAGAGTGCGCGCGCCGCCAAAGAAGCCGCTGACGGTCTTCTGCATCGCAAACCCGGCGCGGTTTCCGACAATTGCGCCGACGCCCTTGAGAAAGAGGTCAACCCAGGGCCCGAAGAGCGGCCGCAGAACCTCGGCATCGAAGCTGGGGAACCAGGCGTCGAAGTCACGCTCGGTGAGGATGATCTTCGCGTCGGGATACGCGTCGGCGAGCTGCAGCGCCCAGAAGCATGAGAGGTCGGTCACAGCGTCGTATACGCCAAATAGCTCATCCCATTCACGGCGAGTGAATGGTTGCGGCGGCGGGTGTTCGCGTGGTGTTGACCTCGGGCCAGGTCGCCGTGGCGGCTCTCTCAAAGAAGGCCCAGTGCGACGATTTGGTTCTGGAGTCGAGGCCGTGGAAGACGTGCTTGAAGCCAAGCTCCGAGAGGGCTGCCGCAAGACTGCTGGTTCCTGTGCGCAGCATCCCTACGCAGAGGACCTTGGGCGGCCCAGCGTCGCGGGCTTTGTCTTCGAGCGTGGCCATACTAGCGACCTGTATATGGGAGCACGCCTTTCCCAAGCTTACGACAGACGGGGAACAAAGCACTTCAAATACTTTAGTCTGTCATCAGGTTCCCAGCAAGTGAAGCTGGCTGGCTGGCGCCAACTCTCGTCCAAGTCGACCTCGAAATATGTGGCTGGCTTGCCAACCTGCGTCAGCACTAGGCATCGAGGCCAGTGGCAGGTTGGTTAGTACTCCGTACATACCAACGAAAGCCAAGGCCGACCAACATGAAGGAAGGCCCCTGAAGAAAGAGTTGCCCCATTCTAAGACCTAGCGAATGCCAAGCCCGCCGGTTCGACTGTTGACGTTGCGTCGCTATTCCTGATGCCACAATTCATCTCCTCTGGCCGGGTTCAGCGAACTTGTGGCACGTGGCTTCTGATAAGAAGCTCTCGATATTTCTCCAGGCTTTGGCCTATGATGTTTATAAACGGCCACTGGGCGTTGCTCTTGAAGAAATGGGCCCAGATCTTGAGGACACCCAGGCTAAGCGAGGCAGATCCTTGGTCTTTTTGGAGATCAGTCTCGTCTGCAAAATCGACGACGTCGTACGCCTCTTCCACAATACACCGAACCCAATGAAGAATCCTGTCCTCGCTATCTGTTGTCTCCCGGTCAGATCGCTGAATTTCAAATGGGAATAACTAGATCATTCAGTCACATACCACTCAACGGTGTCGTGACGGCTGACATGGCGATTGACGAGAGCCACTTGCTGAGGAGCACGGCACACTCCAAGCCCGAAAGGGAGTGCCGCACACTCCAAAAGAATGCCTGGCTGCGAGCCACGCGGTCCACACCTAGCCTGACAGGAACACTCAACATGTGAGCCGCGTACAGAAGCGCGGTAACGACGCCGCCACCACGTTCCACTGGTGGTGACCGGCTGATGGCCTTGGCAATGAGATCAGGGTCCCGCGATTCGAGCAGTCGGTATGGTCCAAGGTGAAGATAAATGCGGGCATAGGCGAGACCAAGCAGCGAGCTTGACGTGAAGGGGATTGGCCCGTTCTCGTTATTTGGGTCGAGGCTTGATTCCGGTGCTAGTTTTGATGTTAGTCCTGAAAGGGGTCCTAAAATACTGCGTTCTAGGGCGTGTTCGCAACGCATGGGGCGGGGATCCGTGAAAGAGAGAAACGTGATGCTCACCCTGTTGCCAACCAGCGGTCCAAGAACGGAGGCCACGCCTGGGTTTAGATGGTCAGTACTGCAAGTAACAGTGCCCTCGTGCAGTACAAATACTCACTCGAGCTTATCAACCTCTTCGCTTGGAAGGGAGGCTGAGTGGTCTATAACGGGCAGCGAGAGGTCACGGACAATATAGATCCTCTGTAGCAGTCCATGCAGGAGCAGATAGTTCCCGAGTGGGGTCGGAATCGGGTCGAGGACCGCCGTACCGTCGGTGTTCCGTAGCAGCAGAGACAATGCATCTTGGAAGAAGAGCTGTTGTTTCCCTATTTGGCGCCGGGCCTCCTGCCACTGGCAGGCAGTCTGAGCCTTCCATTCTCCCGTCGAGCAGGGTAGTCTAAGGCCTACCTCGTGGCTGCGCAGCGTGGGGTACAGATTGTATGCGATGCTGTGGGTGTGCATGAACGAGAAGGCGATCAGCTTAGCCCGTCGCACCGACTCTTGCTCCACCCAAGCGTGCCAGGCGGCCTGCGGCGTGGGCTGCTCCGCGGAAATGTGCGGGAGGTCATCCTCGTGAAGACCTATCTCACGGAGGACCTGTGCCAGCAGAGCCTGGAGGGCAAAAGCCTCCTGTACGAGATGGGCGCTGGGCTCCCAGGTGGCATAGCCCATCAGGGCTATCAGGGCACGGACAGTCTCTATGGGTTCCCAAGGACCCCATTCCCTCTCTTGGACGGGCCTTGACTCGCCATTCTGCGGAGAAAGGGTGTGAAGATTGAGAAAAGCAGCAGTCTTGGGGCCGAATCTGTCGGACACCCGTGCAAGTCTCCGCATAAGTATGGCCCTGCCAGCGTGAAATAACTTTTCGGACATGCGATGCTCAAAGCAGTACTGCGCCCCGATCGCTGCCAGTCCGAGCACCAGCTCGATCGAGTGCTCAGATATCCGCCACGTCGGTGTGTGGATAAAGGGCATGTGCGAGTGGAAGCCAGAGAAGAAGGAGGTCATATATCGACTGAGGGCATGGCGGGAAGGGAGCTTGAAGCTTGGATCGAGAAGGTCGCGAAACGTCTCAATCGAAGCGTTGAGGTGAAGACGCTGGTCCTCCAAGACGCGGTATGGTTGGGAATCGGTCTCAACAGGACGAGGCGCTTGTCTCGGTGTTAGCTACCTCGGCAGGGCGGGAGTGAGTTTCATTCAACCTACTTGCTTCGGGCAGGGCGTCGGATATGCGGTTGCCGGTGGGTGCTGAGGGCAGCCAAGAGCTGAAGGGCGTCCCGGGTCGAGTTCTGCTATGACGGGGCGCGGGGGTGGCAGAGCCGCCTCTCGAGTCCCTTATAGCCGGGTCAATAACCTCGTCGTCCCGGTCAGGGCGATGGAAGTAGGGGCTCCACTCTGCTGGGAGCCCGACGCCGTCGAGGAAGCTGGCAAACTCTCGGAAATGGATGTCGAAGCCAACGGCATCTTGGAAGGGCTCCACCAGGAGGCCTTGCTGGTACGGGCCGTTGTCAACTTGGAGGGGGCTGTTGGCCGAGACAGCCACGGGGTACAGGTCAGGGTGCGGTGGCGGCTCGAGCTGCTGGTGTGGCCAATGCTGCTGCTGCATGCTCATGCCCGACAGGGACACGGCGGCGGCCAGATCAGCCTCGACTGGGCCGTGGTGCTGGTCCCCCGGGTCGGGCTCCGAGAGTCCCTCCGGAGACTGGGAGACATGTTGGTGGAGGGAAATGCGCTGGTGGCGGGTCAGGAGGTCACGCCGGGCAAAGGCGGCCCCGCACCGGCCCGGGCAGACAAAGGGCTTCTCCTTGGTATCTGGCGGGTTGGCAGGTGTCGGTAAGCATCAGTGATATCAGTCATGACAGTGGCTGATGACAGTGGCAGGGGGCGAGACTGACGAGTGCGTATGTGACGCTCCAGGTGTTCGGTACGCTTGAAGGTCCGGCCGCAATGGGGGCATGACCGCGCATCGGGGCCGTGCGTGTCACGGGGATCCAGGCGCTGACGGGCCCGCCTCGTCCGCCTGGCCGGGGGCGAGGTCGGCTGCGGGCCCCTTTTACTCGTGTCCGCACCAGAGACGTTGTGGGACGGCGGCATCTTTGTCCACCTCGGGTGTGCAGATATGATATGCAATGGGGGTCCCGTGTTGGACGAGAATCAAAGTTGGAGAGGCTGAGGGTGGAGGCAGGCTGGCAGGTTGGCAGGGTTGGGGCACAGCTTGGCTTTTGTTGGAGACGACATGGGTACTTGTGTGTGGGTCCGGTCCTTATCTTTGGATTGGGGGTTAAAATGGTCAAGTCTCCAACTTGCTCCAACTTCTCAAGTTGATGTCACAAGCTGCTCAGGCTGTCAGGTCACGCTCTACTACCGTGATCCGGTCAACTCTTTCTCCAGGGCTGTTGACAACCTTGGAACCTTGGAAGATCCGAGCCAACGTAATCCGTCATGTTCAAGTTTCCAGGGGTGGCATTGATAACCGGTGCTGGTGGGACAGGTGAATGACCCGCTTGATCGCCGCCTGCTTTCGATCTTGGCAAGCCGAGCCCTTACTTACTTCTTTCATATCAGGCATTGGGGCAGCCGTCGCCAGAGGCTTCGCCCGGTCCGGCTGCTCGAGGATTGCCATCACCGACCTCAACAGGAAGTCGCTGGCCGACACCCGGGATGCCATTCTTCAGGTTGCCCCCAAGACTCAGATCGTGTGCCAGGACGGAGACATCTCCGACGAGGGCTTCGTTAACGCGTTCGTACGCGACGCCACAAAGGCCTTCTCACGTATCGACTACTCGGTCCACTGTGCCGGTGTCCTGGGCGAATCGCTGCGATCGCATGAGACACCGGCGGCTGCTTTCGATCGCATCACGAATATCAACTACAAGGGCACCTGGCTCGCTTCCAGGGCGGTGCTGACCCACATGGTAGAGCAGGAGCCACATGAGGATCATCCTGCACAGCGGGGTGCCATCGTCAACATTGCCAGCCAACTCGGTATCGTAGCACGACCAGCTGCTGGTGCGTCACCCAATACAACGTCAGGCCCTCCTTGTGTGATAGGATATCTGCTAACGAACCTCCGCTCCCAGCCCCATACTGGTCAGTTAATCCTTTCCTTTTTACCCATCTTCTTTCTATATTCCAATATGTCTCGGGCAACTGACAAGTTTCTTTCCCACAAAAATAGTGCCTCCAAGGCGGCCGTCATCAACATGACTCGATCCGACGCCATCGACTACTCGCAAGACGGCATCAGGATAAACTGTGTATGCCCAGGTGTAATTGCAACACCAATGACGACGTCATCGGACGAGTTAATCCAAAGACTGAGACCAGCGATTGACATTGCACCAATGAAACGGATGGGTACTCCTGAAGAGGTGGCTAACGTAGTCCTTTTCCTATGCTCAAGCCAGGCCTCATTTGTTCAAGGTCATGCAATGGTGGTGGACGGGGGGTATACCATCAACTGAGAAGTTCTCGTATGTCAGGAAACTCGAGGATATGCGCCGGCGCGCAGCACGGTCCCAATCTCTCATTTCCAAATTCGAGCCTAGAATATCACATCTACTACGTGACTATGAGCTTCTCATCCTCATCTTCTGACAATGCGTGAAAACTTAGAAGAATGGGAACATTTGAAGTCTCACTAGAATTTGATATAGTATCCCGATTATACTGGAACAAATCGGGGAAATGTAGACAGATCTGCCGCACGCGGAGTCCTTGAATGGTTGACAACTTCACAGATAGGGTGCGACCCGCTGGCTCACCGGCCAATTTGTCGACACGGCTGTAGGCGCGTGCGTCTCAAATCGGAACGCCCCCGATAGTACCGATTTCAAACTTTGAAGATAAGTATAATTTTCATTGGTTATCTTGTCAGATATCGCGCGTCAAGCCGCAAGCTTCACCCGCTTTGAGCTCGGTGACGTTGCAACATCGAATCCGGACACTGTGCCCTCCTCGCCACAGACCGTCCGTGATGGGTCGGAAACAGGTTTGCATACCGTATCGTCGGTCCGCAAGCTCTTCCAGTCAAAATTTGTCTCCCAGGCATGCCCTACTTCCAGGACTTTCTTCTCCTCCCACAGCCCACCCACGATTTGCATACCAACAGGCAGCTGCACTTCAGCGTCATCTGCCGCGGGCAAGAAGCCTACGGGTATGGACATTGCAGGGTGGCCAGTCACATTGAACACCGCAGTGTTCGTCGTCAGGCCTATTGTGGGCTCAAACGAGCCAAGGACAGAGTCCCTGGTGCCATGTCGTGGTGCCAGGAATGGTGTCGTTGGCATGATGATGGCGTCGTAGTCCTGAAAGACCGCTTGGTACGCAGCACTGATCTGCCGGCCAATGTTGATCGTCTTGCTGTAGAGCCCGGGGAATTTATCGGCTAGATATAAGCCGTTTATGACGGTATTTTTGGTTGATGGGAAGAGCTTCTGGAAGCGCGCGTCGGTCCAAGGCAACCGCGCCTTTTCAAACTCGGTCAGGCCGAGGCCCCGTCGTCCGGAAGCCCTGCCCAGGATGCTCGAGGATCCTGAGATGCGCTGCTGGATCGTCCAGATTGACGGTCCCTCCTTGTGGAGCGGAACCGAGACGTCTTCGACGGTCGCTCCCAGTGATTCCAGCTTCCGAGCGGCAGCGAGAACATGATTCCTGACTCTGGCGTCAACAATCTCGTGCTGGAAGCCCTCTCTCAAAAGGCCAATCCTCATCCCGTCCAATCGGCCAGAACTTGACTCGAGAGCCGCAGAGTAGCCAAATGACCCGTGAGTGGCTGCGCCGAGAGACCTGTCGTCTACCATGTCATAGCCCGCTATCGCATCAAGACATTGTGCAGTCTCAAAGACAGACTGGCAGATGGTTCCGGCGTGGTCATCGATTGCATCTCCGCTCGTGATGCCCGTGAAAGGCACCAGACCGTGGGTCGGCTTCAGCCCCACGCACCCGCAGAAGGATGCGGGAACACGGATGCTGCCTCCTTGATCTGTGCCGAGCGCGATGTCCACCGTGCCAGAGCCCACGAGGGCTGCGCCACCAGAGGTGCTGCCACCCGTGGAATAGCCCTCTCGGTACGGGTTCTCAATGGTCCCCTGGGCGCTCGTGAAAGATGCCGTCGAGTTGCAGAAGTGCTCGCATGTCGCCGTGCCCACAATCTGAGCGCCAGCATCCAAAACCCGTGTGACCACAGTCGCGTCGGTCGAAGGGGTCCATGGAGGAAATGCGTCGCTTCCGTAGAACTGGGGAACACCGGCAACAGCTATGCAATCCTTGATGCAGACGCTTTTCGCCTCGAGGGACACTGGTGATGAGCTACCGGTTGAGTTGTCGCCCCGGATCAGGAATCGGTATGCCCAGGCATGGCCGAATTGTTGTTCTTCCGAGGTGGGGAGATGCACGTTCTCTCGGGGATACTTCTTGAGATCAGGCACCGGCTGGTAGTCGGGGAGACTATCGATGCGAGCGGCACAGTCGTGAACCGCGGCGAGCAGTCTCTGGTAGTCGGCCGACTCGTCAGCTTTGATCGTCAAGCCCAGGGGCTGCAGGATTCGCTCGACGTGGCCCTGCTGCACGGGATTGTCTCTGCAGCGTCAGTGTAAGCGATGTAGTTCCTCAACGGTGCCATAGGACTCTTGCGTACTCGGATATGTCTTTGAAGAAAACGGACATGATGGCAAATACCTAGGTACAGATGGCACTCAGTCGATCAATTGAACTGCTTATCTACCACCAACAGCCTCAGCCAGCAGCTATCACCAGGATGTCTTCTCCTGAGTCTTCGTCTCGTGCAGGAAGGGAATGCTTTGACTGGGAGACTACTAAGTTTCACCGTGCACCTTGTCGAACCAAGCCAGAGTTGGAGTAGACGGACCGGTCAGTGGAGTAGAGCAATAAGCAGACATGGATACGAGTCGGTGACTGTTGGGGTAGGATG
This sequence comes from Diaporthe batatas, assembly GCF_019321695.1. Classification (NCBI taxonomy): domain Eukaryota; kingdom Fungi; phylum Ascomycota; class Sordariomycetes; order Diaporthales; family Diaporthaceae; genus Diaporthe; species Diaporthe batatas. The sequence continues at coordinate 430,453 of NW_025408561.1, read as the reverse complement.
GAGACAACACCGACAACCCCAAGACCGCTCAGCGGAGGTAATTTATTGCTTCCGCGGCATGTCTATCAGGCCGCAACGCCACCTGCCCAGAAGTGAAATGCCCAATCAACGCCATTTCTTTTATCCAAGAAGTTTGCGGTACTCGTCATTCAGTCTGCACTAAGCTCGTATGTGCATTCGCCAGGGGACATGCCCAGCGGAAATCTCGGGTGGCCGTGGGATCACCCTGGAATAGTTAACTCTACTGTGAAGCTAAATACTACCGTCACCAAAGAGTTTCTCATCCAGACTGGTATGTACCAACGGAACATTTGCTGACTGAGCCAACCTATTTTCGATTTCAGCCCACTCAATTTGAGACCTGGACAACCAATCTGCCCTTGAAGGCACTGTCCTGATATGCCCCCAGAATCCCGGGCACTCCATCGAAAGGCACGAGGGTGATGTGAGATTGAATCTCAGCGCCTGCTACGGCCTTCATCATCCTCTCCGCGGAATCCTTGCTCGCAACGTAGCTTCCCCGGATCGTGAGTTCCTTAAAGACCAGAAGACTCGAATCGAATCTCCAGTTCTCGGCGGGCAACCCCAGAACACCCAGCACTCCCCCGGTCCTCAACAAGGTCAAGGCCCAATTGTTTGCTTCTAGAGAGTCCGTACAAACCACCGCAGCCGCGACGCCCTCTCCGTTGGTGAAGTCCAGAATCTGCGACGTGGCATCTTTCGCGCCTGAGTCGACGACCAGCGCCGGCCGTAAGCTCTTGTTGGCCATCTCAAGGGCCAGCTGCCTCCCAGCTGGGCGACTGTCGACAGCGATAGCACAGAAGCCCATCGCAGCCGCGAACTGTAAGCCCAGGAAGCCAAGGCCACCGATGCCGACGATGGCAATGGGCTCCCCAGGGCCCAGTCCGGCTGTTGCCTTCTCCAAGGACCCCCAAACCGTTGCTCCGGCGCACATCAGCGGCGCTGCTTGGTCAAACGAGAGTGAAGGAGGCAGCCTGATGGTTGTTTCGGGATCTATGGCGAGGTACTCGGCAAAGGCTCCGTCGTGGTGGAAGCCTGCAGTCTCGCGCTTGTCGCAAAACCTCGGGTCCAGTTGATTACTCGTCCGCCTGGTCAGTCCACAGCCGATGCATGCACCACACGCGTTCCGATAGTTTAGTGCTCCGACTCTATCCCCGATTTTCCATTCGCCGCTGCAGCTCTTGCCGACTTGCACGATCACCCCAGCAGGCTCGTGGGATGGGATCATGCCTAGGGGCGATCTGAACTGCCCCTGTAGTACTTGCAGGTCTGAGTGGCAGAAACCGGCCGCGTGTACTCTAATGAGAAGTTCATGATCACGAATGGCGGGCACGTCTCTCTCTGTCAACACGTAAGGCTTGTTGTACTATATTTAGTCAGCCAAAGCTGCCCGAAGAGGAGGGATAATCAGAGCAACCTTGGAAACATTTGAACTGACTTCCGAGATCTGAGCTGCTCGCATTCGGCGTGGTATAACATCAGGATTCATGGCATTGATCCTAGTATGCGAAGATGGCGGGGACTCTCTGCTTAGGTAGCGTTTAGATTTTGTCAAGTAATCATCGCTGATTGCGTTTATAATGCCCAGGTGCTGGGCATCAATCTTTTGACGAGCAACCCCATGCCTCACCGTGACGTGGCGCAGAGGCTCAAGGTGGCTCGGTGTTGGAGATCATTTATTTGCCCTTGTAAATAATAGGCGCAAAGCTTCCAAGGTTGGCATTCTCCAACTCGCAAGGTCTATGACTCCACGTCATTTCCTGCCCCTCGTAACTATGCCGAGACCTCCAACATTAGCCCAGGCGAAATACAGCGTCCCCCTCCAATCGACCAAAATAGCCTCTCTTCACCTCATTCATCCTCAAGCCCCACACACCCGGGAAGCGAAGTCACCACTTTGCCTGAGGAACGACTTGAACGCAACCTGCCAGCCCTTCTGCTTCAACCTATTACGGCTTGCCACCTCCAACATGGGAAAGAAGCGCGTTCTCGTGAGCTATGGCGTTGATGTAGACGCCATAGCCGGCTGGTTGGGTTCTTATGGCGGAGAAGACTCTTCCAATGACATTAGCAGAGGTGAGCAGACACAAGCGTTGTTGTCTTTGCCCGTGTGCCTGCTTAAGTAGTTATCGGTCCACGGGTACTACTGAGCAAGAACATTGCTGACAAGAGTCTTTTCCAGGCTACTTCGCGGGCACCATCGGCGTTCAGCGGGTCCTGAAATTCCTCGCAAAGTACGATGTAAAAGCCACATGGTTTATCCCCGGGCATAGCCTTGAGACCTTCCCGGAAGATATGGCTGCCGTCAGAGATGCTGGCCATGAGATAGGCCTCCATGGTTACTCCCACGAGAATCCAACGGACATGACTATCGATCAGCAGAGGGAGATTCTCGACAAAACATACCGCATGCTCACAGAATTTGCGGGAAAGCCCCCCAGAGGCAGCGTTGCGCCGTGGTGGGAGACCAGCAAGGAGGGCGCCCAGCTGCTCCTGGACTATGGTATCGAATACGACCACAGCATGAGCCACCATGATTGCCAACCATGTAAGCAGATACTAAATACTGTTTTTATCCCTGCAAGATGCGGCCACTCCTCTGCTTCTTTGAAAGCTGACTCTGGATGCGCTAGATTACCTGCGGACCGGCGATGAGTGGACAAAAATTGACTACAAGAAAAAACCAGAAGAATGGATGAAACCTCTCGTCAGGGGCCAGGAGACCGGGCTCGTCGAGATCCCGGCGAACTGGTACCTAGACGACCTGCCTCCCATGATGTTCATCAAGGACGCGCCCAACAGTGTAAGTGTCAATTCTCCTGTCACAGATCTCGGTCTTTATGTTTCGGGGCATTGCACAATGCATGATCCGTAACAAGACTAACATTATACTTAGCATGGATTTGTGAATGCGCGTGACGTTGAGGATATATGGCGCGATCACTTTGACTACTTTTACCGGGAGTACGATAACTTTATATTCCCCATCACTATTCATCCCGATGTCTCTGGCCGTCCACACGCGCTTCTGATGCACGAGAGGCTCATTGAACACTTTAAGAAGCACGAGGGTGTCGATTTTGTCACAATGGAACAGATTTGCGATGAATTCAAGGGGAAGACGGCGCCGCCACCGGGTGCTATCATGCCTGCGGAGCGCGGGGCCATGCTTAAGAAATGACGACAGCTATTAGACAGCCGGATCAAAATAATCAGTATGGAATTCTATCGTTCGGAGACTTGCTACAACTGGCTCCCGCCAAGAATGTATCTTCTGGCAATCTACAGTACATCTCTCAACTTTCGAGATCGCCATCGTCATGATCTTGTAACCACTGGCACGATTGAGCGTGCGTGCTTTCAGTTATGCCATCTCGCCATCGGAGGGATACTAAAATTGTCTCTCTTGACCCAATTCAGTCGCATCATTGATGCCTCTAGGCTCCTCTGTTGGACGCTTGGTCACCTAAGGTGGATCATCGGGGTACCCAGGCAGTGCTTGATCAACAGGCATGGGGCATGACCCCAATAGATACTTAAGTAATTCGGCAGATAATCAGCTCCTCCAAAAACTCAGCCTATCTACTCCAACGTGAGCTCTCTACCCCAACCTTATCAAATCTTGATATGCAATCACACGGAAGCCTCCACAAACTCACAGCCAAAACCCTGTGCCTGAGTGTCGCGTGAATGCAGTGACCCACAATCTTGGAGCGGGCATCCGAAGGTGCCCAGGTGGTGCACGCGGGGTTGGGCGGGCTTTCAATGTCGAAGGCTGATATCCCACTGACAGGCCCCATGGTAGTAAGATAAGCCATGTGAGACTAAAAGCGCGTCTCCTTACTCGCTTCAAGGAGCGTGTCACCAGGAGCCTAAAGGTATTTCAACGGCGAATTCCCTCCAGAGAATTAAGGCAACCACGCCTCTACTTTGCTTGCCAGGTCTTTGTTCTACCCGCCCGTCAACATTGAAGCAATTCAGCAATCGCAGAACTTTTTGACCAATGTCTCGCAGCACCATGGAAAAGGCTGACGTGATCACCCCGGCGCCGGCAAGGTGCAGCGGGAGTATTGACGCCGGAAAGCTGGAGAATAGCGACGATGCCTTTGAAGTCTTCAAGAGAGGAGAGGGTGCAGTGGACTTCCGCACAGTCGGATGGGTCCATGCCTCAGTCATTTTTCTCAAAGGTTAGATCTCACACGCTACGTTGATGTGCCCTAGCCTGTGCTTGGAGGCTAATGTTTTTGCATAGTCATCTTCGCCACCGGTGTTCTCTCAATTCCTTCAGCAATGTTTGTTCTTGGTTCTCTGCCCGGTGCTATAAACGTGCTGGGCTGGCAGTTCCTGAATACATACTGCGCCATCATCCAGGGCAATTTTCGCAACTCTCATGCTGGCTGTCACTCTATTGCTGATATGGCCAACGTTGTCGGCGGTTCGTGGCTAAAAGAAATAGTTGGGATATTATTCCTCGTCACTTATTCGATTGTTGGCGCATCCGGCATCTTCGGCACATCGGTTGCTTTCAACGCCCTATCGGATCATGCAATCTGCACAAATTACTTCATGTTGGCTGCCACTGTTGCGGTTTTCATTCTTGCAAGCGTTCGCAAGTTCGAGAAGATTGCGTGGTTGACATGGGCTGGCTTTCTTTCGGTCTACGTTGCCGTATTTATTGTCGTGTATGTACCTTCTGATACTCTCATATTCCCCAAACACTACCTAGGTATTGACATTCATCCGAACCGCAGAGTTGCCGTCACACAACTAGACAGACCGGCCGCGGCCCCCAAAACTGGCGACTTTGACCTCGGCTACCGTAAGTAATCTTTACTAGGAGATACACTCAGAAACCCTCCAACAACAAGAATATCGACTCATCAGCTTGCATTGCGGATCCTTGACAAATTGCCAGTTGGATCAACAACATATGGCTATATCATGAAACACCCCTTAGCTTGAAGCTGTATATTTGGTTCGTTGACGGCTGACCACCAAGACCTCTAGATGTTATCGGCGACCCGACTTTCGTTACTGGTATTACTTCTGTCGCGACCATCTTCTGCTCTGGCGCGGGCACATCGGCATTCTTGCCCGTCATTTCAGAAATGAAACGACCAGGGGACTACAACAAAGCTGTCTACCTCTGCAGTAAGGAGCCACTCCCTCTCCCAGTCTTTCATCTCCAGGAATGATCTCGAATGCAGCACTTCAAATGCTCAAAACCATTAGCACGCGACTAACTTCATATTAAGTGGGAATCGTTACAGCGTCCTACCTGACCTTCTCCTTGGTCGTATATCGCTACTGCGGTCAATGGGTGGCCTCGCCTTCTCTTGGCAGTGCAGGTGAAGTCGTCAAAAAGGTTGCATATGGTATTGGCCTTACTGGGCTGATGGTGAGCGCATGTCTATATATCCATGTCGCTGCCAAGTATATCTTTGTACGAATCCTCCGCGACTCTGTTCACCTGCAGAAGAACTCGTTCGTCCACTGGTCGGCATGGCTCGGCTGTACTTTCGGAATGTCAGTCGTTTCATTTCTCCTGGCCTCAGGTATCCCCATCTTCAACTACCTGCTCGCCCTTGCAGGAAGCTTGACTTTCGCTCCCTTGGCTCTTGGTTTGCCGGGCTACCTCTGTAAGCAGCTTCTGGACACATTCTTTACCCCTTCAAGAGCAAACATACCACATTCTTAGCCTGTATAACAAAGACTTTAAGGGCCCCAGGTTTCAAGACATGCTATGGCAAACTTGTTACCTACTTTTTGCTATATAAGCATGAAGTTACCCCTTCGGTTTTTTTGATGGCTAACTCTGAATGCTGTAGGGATATTCGACCATCAACACTATCGACAAGGAAATTGGTGGCAGATCATGGTTTACTGGCTGAACTGGCTCATGATTCTTCTTGCCATCTTTTTAACAATCGGTGGCACTTATGGGGTGATACAGAATATTATTGATGCGTATGCTCAGGGCTTGATTGGTGGCGCTTTCTCTTGCGCAGATAACAGTTCCAGTAGTTCATCCTAGATCTAGTTTAGCACAAACCATGTATAGTTTTAGTCAAGTCGAGCACTGTATGAAGGCGCCACGTATGTTTTATGTGTATGAGGATCAGAAACCAAACTACTTGGTCAAATCGAGACGCTTCCTAGCCTTGTGTGTGTGGCATGAGGCTGAGGCCTATTCTCTCTGCACTATTATTGGCATTGTATTCTTTTACCTGGTCTCACTTCTACTCCGTCTATGTCCGAAGACATACATGGCGCATTTGTATCTAAAGCTTTATATCATCAACCGCTCTGTGGAGCGTACAGCCATTCTCATTTGTATCAGCCATGCTGCCACATGAAGTTCGTCGTTCCTACCTGGGAATGTTTGTCCAGCTCCTCCATCTCGCTCTCGCTCAGAATCCACTCATCACTGGCGGCCTTCGCATTTTCTTCGGCCTGTTTGGCATTTTTAACCCCACCAAGTGGAATGCCCCCCTTCTGAATCACCCATTTGAGTGCCACGGCACTAGACTTGATGTCGTGCGCCTTTGCTATCTTGCTCAGGGTGTCCAGGAGAGGGGCAAGCTTCTCCATGGGGTAGTTTCCGAATTTTCTATTTGATGGTGGGGGGTTTCCCTTTCCGTATTTACCGGTCAAACGGCCCATGCCGAGCGGGCTATAAGCCATCAGCAGTATTCCACGCTTTTTGCACTCTTCCAAGAGCCCACTCTTCTCGGGGAGGGTGCGCAGCAGTCTAGGATATGTGAGTTAGTTGCTACGGTTCCCAAAGTGTGCATCCTGAAACATTCGATAACATGAAGAATGGCGATTAGTGAAAACCTTGGAAGAGAACAATGGCACTTACGAGAATTCAACTTGGTTGCTCGCAAGCCTTAGTCCTTTCTTCTTCAATGCCTCGTCCATCTTGATCATCTCATCCTTGCTGTAGTTGCTGACACCGACCGAACGAGTCAAGCCCAGATCCACACACTTTGCGAGCCCGCTCGCCATGGCATCAATCGAGTTGGCAAAGTGTGTTGGTCCGTGAATCTGATATAGATCCATCTTGTCCATGCCCAGCCTCTCGAGACTCGCCCTGCAGTAGTTCGCCATGCTACCCGGGAACAAGCGGGTCGGCGGCCATGGAATTGGAAGGAACTTGCTAGCGATGACAAGCCGCGCCCTGAACTCATCATTGGTGAACTTTGGATCCTGGCGGAGCTTCGAGATGATCCGCTCCGACTCGCCCTGCCCATAAGCCTCGGCGGTGTCGACAAAAAAGAGGTTTGTATCACTCATACAGGTCCATGCACCCTCCAAATTAGTCACTGCTTCTTTTGAGGCGTTTTTCCACGTCCAGGAGTCCCCCCACGCCCAGGTACCTATGCAGAGATTAGGAAGGGGAATTTCGCCGGCGGACTCTTTTGCGCATTTCAGCGCGAAGCGGGTGGCCATTTCTCCTGGTTCTGTCCAAATGGTGCAAACGGAGTCGTCTAAGGAAACTCTTCGCTATATGGACGAAGTGGAAATGATGTGCTCGTTAATGAGGAAAGGTCAGTTCAAGTTGAGAAGGTGATGACGCACTGAAACGGTAGCTGTCAGGGCGGCCGGGACAGCTTTTATTCTGTGCGCTCTCCAGACCCGAATACGATTGGACGAACTAGTGGAACTCCGGTTCGAGAGATAAGCTTAGGGTTTCAGAGTCTCGATTTAAGTCACAACTGAGGTCGGGCTAGTATGCTTGTCTGTGAGGGCATAGACTGTATTTGTTTTGACTCTGATGCTGAGATGGAATATTTCAGTAAGCCATGCCAAGATAGGTACCTAACTTAAGTATGTGCTCGCGGCGGCAAAATTACCCACCCGTCCTAAGACGTGGACTCCACAAGGCGATTTGTATGGTGACTATTGCTGTCGTACCTAGTTACGTGGTCCGGACCTTTTTCAATAGTCGGAGTGAAGAAATGGGTGTGATGGGCCTGTTGCCTGGATGCACTTTGGAAAAACATGTAGTTGTTCCATTTTTAAGGCTTTGCTGAAGGAAACCGGATCCGGACTACCCTCCAGAGCTGGAAGTTTGGAGCTTCAGGTCTCTGTCTGATTGTCTCGTTGGGTTTTCAGAAGACAGTAGCAAATCCCAACCTTGGAATGAACAACAAGAAACTGATTCGCAGATTGTCAAGCTATGCTTGAAACGTACAAAATTACTGTGAGAGAACATTTTGCAGATGAGAAATCACTGGGGCTTGTGTAAGACTCAATGGCAGTGCAATCGCTTCGTTTGCGAAGACGACTTGGATGCCACCCACATTCCCATAGAAAGAAAACATGATGGACCATTCGTCTTCACCATCCAACCACTAAAAGCGGCCCCAACTACCCTAGGTAGCTTCTAAGGATCCACACGAGATAGATCAGCACACACACTAAGGACCTCGATAGGAATGTTTAAGGTTAGGTTGGTCTCGCAAATCGACACGACGCTATGGTTTTCCTCGGTTTCTGTTCCCACATTTGATTCGAATAGCTACATGAGCGCTCTGGAAGAGTGCCGGCATGTCGGTGGCATTGTACCCAAAAAGCCAGCAGCAAAGCTAGAATTGTAATTACCCAGGTAATGTCCAGCTGATTGATCTCATCTTCCGGAAAAGAATTGACAATTCAGCAGCATCGACGATGCATTTCGTAGCACCACACAATTGTGGCTGGTATCGCTTCTATTCCGCACTTGTGAGCCGAGTCGGTACCATAATTTGGGAAGTCATTCGTGGTGAATGTCAGCAAATTATACTTTTATGTTTGGCTTTGGTTAAGTAGACAAATTTATCGAGACTCAAGATGAGATAAGTGGTTTCGCTTCTATTTAGTATACCTCCGAGGACATACATGGTGCCTTCATACGGTGGTAAGCGCTTGAGACCCAGCGCTTGAAAAGGACACGATGTCTTCTGCTCTAAGTCCCCTTTTGAAGGCGTCGGGTCTAAGGATGCCTGGCAAGCTGGACCAGATACTATCCATGAATATGATGATCACTTGGGTACAGTACCAAGAATGGGTAAAAATGGATCATGCCATGATTTTGTCAGTCTTTAGACGGCACTCGCGGACGCATAACAAATTGTTAGAGTTTCTTTGAAATGTAGTCTGGTGAGATCGAGTGCACGACCATCCATGGGCTCTCAACTTGAGGGCAGGAACCCAAACAAGTGCAAGAAAATATAGCAATTATCTCCAAATATTTGTTCATTGGGAGGCGAAGTACCGACTTGCAACGAATGCGATCTGGTAGGAAATCGGGTGCCGGGCTGTGACGAGGAACTGAGGACGAGGTGGACGAGAGTCGATACTACGGAGTTGCCCCGGTCGACGCGGACTCTGTGATGTGAAGAAGGCTAGAGTTTGAGCACTGCCACAAGTTTCTTGCCGAAGCCAATGACGATGCCCTTGGCGACAGCACTTTCCTACCTGCCGCGCTGTGAGCCTTGAAGCGGTTCAATGCTTATCCTCAGCGCCAAGCTTGCCGTCGGCGATGAGCATTGCTAGCGCAAAAGGTAAATCCGAAGTGCATAAGCATACAGACGCCACGCACAGATGGCACAGATGGGGTGTACGGCATGTGCAGTACTTGTGAGTGTTCCCCGGGACGTCAGCCTTGCTGAGTGGTTCGCAACCATAGGACATTCGGGAGGCTTAGGCTTGTTTATTCTTGGCTATAGCCTACCCGCCGAATAGGAACGGTCGCGGATTGTCGTATGAACAATATTCAACTGTCGACTGCCATCACAGTGGCCAAGCGGGTGACGAGAAGGCTAGGATGGACCTGGAGGAAGTGTCACGGATGAATCTTGTCTCGGCGCGCGAAACGGCCGCCGGCACGATGGAATAATCGAAAGAGGTTCACGACAAGAACTGCGGTCGGTTTCAGCCGGGTATTGGGGTCATCGTACCCCTTCGATTAATTGATCCAACAGTGAATGAAATGGATCGATAGGAAGAATGATGAAGCCGTGGCACCTTCGCGCGGACCTACCACAACCACTCCAGATGTCACTTAACACGACCTGGACCCTCTTTGCCCAATATCCTTTTTCTTATCATCTGTTCTCAGTTTCCTTGAAAGAAGTTTGTCGCCAACGACTAGACGAGAGTTCGCCAAGTCGTTGGGCATGACGCCGCCAGGTCGCTGCCTAGGTAGTAATGCTTGTACCATACATGCTGCAGTTAACCCATGATATTTGGGTCTTCTGGAGTACAATACGTGAAGATTACACGGCCACAAACTGAATTTGAGTTCATTGCCTTGAAAGTTTATTGAAAACTCAGAGGAAAGGATGACAATGTACGCCCATAAGGTTGTTTTTGATGACCATGCGCTCATAGTTCCCGGTTGTGTTGGTATTGTATAGTACTTGAGTATAAATATCCTTAAGAATCTCGAAATGTCATTCGGCTTTTCCTTCTACGATGTGGTGTAGGATCACATCTTGAAAAATTTCTTCAACTGAAATTTGATTTTCTTGCCGAGCCACCACGTCCCGTATTCAAAGAAAATGAGAGTCCATATCGCCACCGCCCTTGCTCTGACCGTCCTCTATGGGGTCCTCGCCGACTTGGACGTCGACATCGAGGACATACCAGCCGCATGTCAGGCCAGTAAGTAAATTTCAAATACAGTCTTGTATCTTCCTGCAAGAACTCTCTCCTGTCCTTGTCTTGTGTCTCAAAAGAAGTCCCCTCAAGCTTAGAATCTCAGACTTTGAGATGGCTATGGGCTATTCCGTACGATGTTGCCTCCCAAGATAGTTTGAGGCCCCTTCTTTAGACTTTGATAGCTTACCACTGTGACTCCAGTCTGCCGTCCAACCTTGGAGCTTAGCCGTACCTGCGATGTCGACGAGAACCTCGTTGGCGGCGAGGCGGCTGAATTTCAGGGAGAGCAGGCGTGTTATTGCCAAAATCAGAGTTTCGACGTCGGGCGGATGACGGCTCTCTGCCAGAGTTGTGTGGTGCAGAATTCCTTCGAATTCAACAACGCCAGAGGTATGTGTCTGCTGTTTCTGGTAGCATACAGAAGGAGCCTATATCACGGTGATGATGTAATCTAATTGTCAATTTGATGTCTAGAAGTCAACGATATCATGGCTATGTGCTCGTTCCAACCAGCTCAGTTTACCGCGGCTGATGCGAAGGTTAGTTCTCCTATCACGAAATCCTCTCGACAACTCAGCACGCGACTGACACACAAGTAAAGGCCGCCGATGGCGTCGTTGTACAGGCTACTCCCCCTGCAGGCCAAGATACAGGTCTTCCCGGGCAAGGCAGAGGCAAAGGAAAGAACTGTCAGCCTGTCATTCGCAATTAACAGCATCATGTGCGTTAGCAATCAATTGATGTCCAGCATCCTTAGCTCATGGTCTGAGACAGTGATCATCTAATACTTGCACACCACACTAGTTATGAGATAGCTTAGTACTATTATAATATATTTTTATCCTCTTGAATATAATTATTTATAGTATTAGGATTCTTATGTGGGGTTAAAAAGACCTTGTAGCTGAAACGTCACTAGGGTTCCATGGTGCAGTGGCTCTCAATTTGCACGAAAATACATGGATTTCATCACGAAGATACGTGAATTTTATAAGTGCCTAGTTAGGTAGGTGTGCTCGGCCGCTGGTCCTATGGGCAGTGGGTGTAGCTGTGGGTTGCAATTGGCTGCAATTGGGTGCGCAGCTGGCAGATACCTGATGACCCCGGGCGACCTGTTTAAGGCTTCGCCTGCGCAGGCACGCGCCTCACGCCGTGGCCTTCGTCGAGCCGACTAACCAACCCCCCAATGCAAGGCAGTTCGTCACCCGTAAGCTCTTCCACACCTAATTCATGAGGCACCCGCGAGGGGCGGAGGGTCTTCACAGCCCTCTGCCGCACGTCCCGTTAGGGTTCATCACCGCATTGCGCCAGCTACTGTGCTTTGTCTTGTTCTATTACCCCAAACGCCAGCAGTCCAGCCGAGTGGCTCCCTCTAGTGGCCGTGCCCGTCGTCCTCCTCGGCCCTCTGCTCTGGATCCAGCTTGATCAGGGTATCGATACGCATAATGCTAATGCAGGCCTCCACCGCACTCTTGAGCTGCTTGATCTTGCTCATGCTGGGCTCCAGGACACCGGCCTTGATCTCGTCCACCACCTTGCCCTTGGAGAGGTCCAGGCCGTAGTTCTTGTAGCCCTTCTTCCGTGCCACCGTCTTTTCATCCTCGTTGGCGTCGCCGTCCGCGGTGCGTTGAGACAGGGCATGTCTCGACCGCAGCTGGGCGACCAACTCTGACGCATCCTTGGCAGCGTTGACGGCGAGCGTCTTGGGAATGACCAGGAGAGACTGAGCAAACTCCCCAATGGCCAGCTGCTCCCGGGAACCCACTGTTCCGGCGAACTCCTCAAGGTAAATGTGAAGAGCAGTCTCCACTGCGCCACCACCTGGCACGATACTGCCGCTTTCCAGCGTGCGCTTTACTGCCATCAGGGAGTCGTGGACCGACCGCTCCATCTCGTCCAGCTGGAAGTCGTTGGAACCGCGCAGGATGATGGATGCGGAGGAGTGAGCCTTGGTCCCCTTGACGAGGATGCACTCGTCGTCAGAAATGCGCTCCTGCGAGACCTCGTCAGCATGGCCGAGGTAGGATGGTTCGAACTTCTCGTCGCCGTTCAGGTCAGATAGGGTGCTCAGCATTGTGGCCCCGGTGGCCCTCGCTATCCGTCGGAGATCCTCCTTCTTGCACCGCCGAACAGCCATAGCACCCTTCTCAACAAACATCTTCAGGCAGAGGTCGTCAATGCCCTTGGTGGTCAGGATAACGTTTGCGCCAGCCTTCAGGATCATCTCTACCCGTTCCAGAATCATTCCAGACTCCCTTGCGCGGATCTGCTCGAGCTGCTGGGGGTCGTCCACCGTAATCTGTACACCGAGCTTCATGCGCTCCTTCTGAAGGTTCATGTCCAACACGGCAATCTTGGCATCCCTCACGTTGGTAGTCATGGCCTGCGAGGCAACGGTACAGTTCAGGGCGTAGCCCTTGACCAGTACAGACTCCAGGGCGCCCTTTCCGTGTGCCTTGAGTATGTTCACCGCCTTGACAGGGTACTTTGTCTCGTTCCTGTTGTTTGTTGTCTTGACTGCCTGCATGGCATCGACGACCATGTTGCTGAAGAACTCGGAGTCGGCGCCGATGACCTTGGAGGACATGGAGGTCTTGGCGATGTTCAGGAGGGACTCGCGGCCGAGGTTCTCGACTTTGACGCTGATGTTCTCGTTCATGTACTTGACGGCCTCGCGCAGGGCCAGGCGGTAGCCGGTAATGATGGTGGTGGGGTGTATCCGGTTCCTCATCAGCTCGTTTGCCCGGCGCAAGAGCTCGGCGGCGATGAGGACCACTGACGTCGTACCGTCGCCGACCTCACTGTCCTGCTGTTGTGCGAGGTCCACCAGGATCTTGCCCGCAGGGTGCTCGACGTCGAGGAGGGCGAGGATGGTGGCGCCGTCGTTTGTGACGGTCACGTCGCCGATGTCGTCGACCATCATCTTGTCGAGGCCGCTGGGGCCGAAGGAGCTCTTGACGACATTTGCGATGGCTTGTGTTGCCAGGACTGGGGCCGGCAGGGTCAGCCACGGCGTCACATGGGGTGGCCATCGTGGTGGTTTCGCAGGCGGGGGACTCACCGTTCTGGTCACGAATGTCTGAGCCCGAGATCTTCTGACCGCCCAGGAAGAGGGTGCCGTTCCCGCTCTGCTCGAACATGGAGGCCATCCTGACCGATGGTGGTGTATCTGGTCAGCCGGGGACGCGGGGACGGGTCCTAAAAGGTGTGCAGGTGCGCAGGTGTGGGTGGTGAGGACGTTGCAAGCTGGCACCGACTTTCGCGTTGGCTGCACGTCAGTAGCAATTGTAGGTTGACCCTGAAGCTTCGACACGACAGACAGCCAAGCTAGCAGCCAGCAACTTTTCCAGACGGTCTGTCAGGTTCTTCCAGATCCGCCATGCGGCCAATCACTTCATTGGACCAGCTCGGCAGGGGGGCCCCAGTTCTCCACCTTAGCTGCTGGCTGCCCCTCCAGCCCCCCCTGCCGCCTACTAGTAATGAAGAGCAGGAGAGCCTCGGGCTCCAACCCGCCCCTGAATGGAGGGGCCCAGCACCCAGGTGCATACCGTACATACAGTCAGGGAACAAAAGTTCCGCCACACTCCACACCAGCAATTTACCTCTACCTAACAGTAAATTCTACTTTATATTTATAATCTATAGGAATTTTATAATAGTTAATAATTTGTATTAATTTTTTAAAAAATTATTTTATTTATTTATATAATTAATTTTTAATATATTAATATTTTATATAAATTATTTTAATTACTTTATAATATATTATTTTAATTAAATTTTATAATTTATTTTTTATAATTTATTTTTTATAATTTATTTTTAATATTTAATTACTATTTATATAAATCTTTTATATAAATCTTTATTTTTAAAGTATTTTAATTTAAAGTTTTTATAAATAATCTTTTAAATATTAATTAAATATTTTAATTAAATTAAAGTTAAAGTTATAAAAATAATTTATAATTATAATTCTATTATTATTAATATATTTTAAAAACTTTTTTATTATATAATATATATAAATTAAAGTATTATTTTAAAAGAATATACTTTTAAATTTATAAATAATAAATAATATTTTTATATAAAGTTTATATAATATTATTAAATATATAAATTATAAACTATTTATATTTTTTAATTTTATTATTAAATTAAATATAAATAATTAAAGTTTTAAAAAAATATAATATATTTTTAAAGATTAATTTAATTAAATTTATTATATAAAACTTTTATAATAACTTTATAATTTATATTTATAATATTATTTATTATTAAAAGTACTTTTTATATTAATATATTAAATTATATTTAATTTATTTAAATTAATATTATTAATTTATTAAAAGTTAAAACTATTATAAATTATAAGTTAATTTTAATACTATTAAGTATTATATATAAAATTATTATATAACTTAAACTTTTAAATATAAATTAATTAAAATAAGTAAAAATAAAACTATTAATCTTTTAAGGAATATATATAAGTTTTAACTTTATTTAAATAAATATTTATTTAATAAACTTAAAAGACTATTAACTTTATAAATAAAATTATTTAAAAGTAATTATTTAATCTATTAAATTAAAAGATAATTAAATAAAGTAATTATATTTTATTATTATATATTTAAGTTTATAATTTTAATAGTTTTATAAAAAAGAAATAATTATTAATAATTAAATTTATAATTATATAAAAATAGATTTCTACTTTAAAGAAAAGTTATTAATATTTAAAATAGTTAATATATTTTTAAAAAGTTAAAGATTATAAATTTAATTTTAAAAAAATGAAATTTATAAAAATTTTAAATTTAATTCCTTTAAAGAAAAAATATTATAAAAGTTTAAAAAAGTTTAAATAAAATTAAATTAAATTATAATATAATAAAATAATTAAATAAAAGTTAATTAAAAATTATAATTATAAATCTTTTAACTTTATATTTAAAAGAGGTTATTAAATATATTATTTTATAAAGTTTTATAATTATTAAATAAAAAATTAATATTTTTAATTTAATAAAAATATTTAAAATAATAAATAATTTTTTATAAATAATTCTTTTATTAATTATTTATATTAATATAAATTAATTTTAAATTAATTTTAAATTAATTTATTATTAACTTTTAATTTTAAATAAAAGTATATATTTATTATTATTATAAATAATTATAATTTTATTAAAATAAATAATATATTATTAAAAAAACTATATTATAAATATTTATTATTTATAAATAATAAGTTAATATCTACTTATCTAGTAATTATATTCACTTACTTAGTTTTTTTTAACTATTTACTTAATATAAAAATTTATATATAAGGTCTATATAAAACTATATATTTAATTAAGATTTTTTAAATTTTTAATATTTTTAATATAAACCTTTTTTATACACCTTTTAATACACCTTCTAGTACGCCTTCTAGTATACCTTTTAGTATCCCTTTTAGTATACCTTTTAGTATGCCTTCTAGGCCTTTTAACCTATATATATTTAGGTATTAACTAAGTATTTAGATACTAATTAAATATTAAAAGGCTAGAAGTCTAGAGGGCTAAAAGGTTAGAAGAAGGGCTAGAAGGCTAGAAAGTATATAATCTTTATCTTTACTATTTTAACTTCTAACCCTTTAATATTTAATTAGTATCTAAATACTTAGTTAATACCTAAATATATATAGGTTAAAAGGTATATTAAAAAGTGTATTAAAAGGGGTATTAGAAGGGGTTTATATTTAAAGTATTAAAATTAAAAAAGGAAATTATACTATAAGGTCTTTTAATACTAACTTAGAAAGTACTTATAAATATAAAGGAGTTATTTAGAAAAATTAATATTAGGTAAGTGGTTAGTAGGAATTAAGTAAGTAGATATAATTATTAAATAAGTAAATATTAGCTTATAAATAATATATAATATATATATAAATGAAAAATACTTTTTATTTAAAAATTTAATTAAAGATTTAAATTTATATAATATATTAATTATATTTTTAATATAAAAATTAATATTTAAAAATATTTAAAATTATAATATTTAAAACTTTTTTTAAAAAATAATAATTTATATAAAAAATTTAATTTATAATTAATAATAATTTTTATTTATTTATAAAATAATTAGTTTATTTAAAGTTATTATAACTTTTAATTATTAAATTATATAAAATTAAAAAAAGTATTAAAATAAATATATTATAAAAAATAAAAATATTAAGTAGTATAGTGGAATTTTTATCTAGCTATAATATTAGGGTATCTAGGTGCCTAGGTATGTAGCTCTAAGAGTTACTTAACAATATATTTGACCGACAACAAGTACTATGTTAAATTCAAGATTCATAGGGCAACAGAAACGCTTTCATGAATAGTATAACCTTGAATGGCTTACCCACATGCGTGCCCTAGATGTAGATAGGAACAGAGACGAGGCAGGCCATACAAGCCCGGGGCTACTTAGTAAGAAGTACCTAAGGAAGGAGTTACACCCTTACAAATCATGAACCAGATGTCCCGACTCAGACCCTGATGTCCCAGGAAGGTATGACATGATCAGTCTGAGCCCCAATCCCAATCATTGACTCCCCGCTACTTGTATTTCTGCTCCTCAGGCCTTGCTGTCATCCTTGTGCGGAGCCTCGTGGACCTCCGTAACACCAACAGGGCCCATTTCGAGCTGCTTGTCGACATTGTGCTGCACCCTGTCCTGCACCTCCTTGCCCTCGAACATGAACGAGAGCTCCTCCAGGGTACGGTTGTGCGTCTCCGGGAAGAAGAGATAGACCGTGGCAATCTCGACCAGAATCCACACGCAATATACGATGTAGTACTTCCAGCCGATCCGGTCGAGAGCAATCGGGTTGACGTAGGTGTTGAAGAAGACGGCGAGTCGGACAGTCAGTTGCTCCAGAGCAATCCCCTTTGATCTCTGCGCGTACGGGAAGATCTCGACCAGGTAGGTATATGCGAGCGCGTTCCAGCCAATATTGTAGAATCTGGCTGGTTTTAGTATCTGAACGCGAGGCGTTTCTTGTTCCACCGGTTCCTGACTTACGGTGAGTAGACGAAAATGAAGACCAGCACGGGAATGGCAGCAGCCTTTGTCCCATCAATGGCGAAACGGGCAGACGCGATAGTCCACACGGTGTCTATCACACATTAGAAAGCAAGCTACATTGGGAGACCAAGCTCGAGAATCATGCTTACAGACGCAGGCGGTGCCGATTGTGCAGATCAGGAACATAACACGCCGAGGGTAGCGGGGTGCAATCAACGCAATGGGGATCGCGTTGATGAAGCCCCAACAGGTGTTGCTCAGGATGAACTTCTGGACGGTGTGATTATCCCTGATTCCGACCAGGTTGAGAATCATCTTCATGTAGAAGGAGAGAAGACCGTTCCCGCTCCACTGGGTGAAGAAGCCCATCACGGCGGCGAGCGCGAATCGCCGCCTCATGGGGGCATCGCGGAACACGTCGGCCCAGACAAACGCCTCTGCTGTACGTTAGCATCACTCTGTGGGAGTGAACTTATACTAGTGAACTTATACGTACTTGCAGTAGCTTTCTCCTGGGCGATGGTGCTCTGGATCTGCGCATACTCCAGTCGGACAAACTCCTCCCCATTCTCGCCTTCACAGTGGTACTTCTGAAGGATGGCAAACGCCTCGTCACCCCGGTCCTTGGAGATGAGCCAGCGCGGGCTCTCGGGGCACCAGGCCATGAAGCCAAGCTGGCATGCGCTGGGCACGAACTGGAGCAGCGACGGCAGCCGCCACGCCCACGTGCTCTCCATCTGAAATGTCCCAAATGTGACCCCGGCTGCGATGATGGCGCCGACGAACCAGCTGGCGTTGAACAGGGAGGTCATGATGGGCCGCTCCTTGGCGTAGGCGAGCTCGCCGATGAGGGCGGAGGCGTTGACGATGGCGAAGGGGATCCCGAAGCCGAGGACCCAACGCGAGGCGAGGAACATGTCGACGTTCACGGCTCCGGCCTGCATCCCAGCGCCGAGCGTCATGATGAGCGAGGCCGCGACGATGGTCCATCGCCGGCCAAGGTACTGCGAGACTGTAGGGATGAAGGGGATGGACATGAGGGCTCCGAGCGAGTACATCGCATTGAGCAAGCCAAGGCGGTCTCCAGAGGGGTCGCCAAAGTCTTGAAAATCAAAATGTCAGTTGCACGAGCCCAGCTTGCTCCCGCCCTGCCAGGACTTTTGGTGATCTTACAATCGATCCATGACTGAACTGCCTGGAGAGAGTTCATCATCGAGGAATCGAAACCCGAAGTCCACTCGACACCCAGGCAACACGGCACCATAATCAGGTACAAGAATCGGAGGTTTCTCTTCTTGTACCATTTTATGGGATCAGCACGGGCAATGTTGCTAAGCCGTGGGTCGGCCGCGTCTTCTTTCGTGGTTCCAAATGCCATGTCGTCTGTTGGGCTGAGCACGCGTCGCTCAACCTTGTGATGGGGGGAAAACAGCAGGAAAGGCGGGCCTGGCCGACTCCAAAGACCTGATAACGAGGCTGTCAGGCCTTTTTATATAAATGGAGGTCAGCATGAGAGACCGGCTGGTCGGGGACGACCCCACTGAAAAGAGGTGCCAGGTGATTCGGATCCCGAGGTCTCGTCCAGAATATCTCATGATTGGTTACCGGGTAAATATCGCGGCCAGGGCATACTTTCACGAGATCCTTTTTGGCCTTGTCCGTCTTGGCGAGTGATTACAAAAAAAAAACATCTGAGGTATTCCCCGCGCGATGCCTGTTTGACGGATAAGCGACCGCCGAGGTCGCTGACTAGCCATCCGGGCGAGATGCAGGCGAGACGTGCATGGTATGCTGCAGCCAGGGACTAGAGCTGGGGGTATAACTATCCAGGGATCCGGAAAACTGAAAGTCAGGCTAGGCAAGTCCGATTTGTTCTTCGACATCCCGTCGGAAGTATCAACATGGTGTGGTGTAAGCTTGGAAGCCGTGAGCGCATAGGGTGGAGGATGTGGAGATGCCAAGCCGTCTAAAATCCGGGGTAGTGACAGGGAGGATAATATGGGGAAAACGTAGGCCTCTCATCTTTCCACGGCAGTCTACGCAGTTTTGGTGGCTGGCAGGATGGATAACAGAACTTACAAAGCCATCTTCAGCTCAAGTGACGGCATAGAAGTTGAATAAAAGCCCCTAACGCATGGGTGGCAAGTTGCTACCTAGGTACGGTAGCCAATGTTTGGATTTTTTATGAAATGCTGCAAATGCTCGATGAGTGTTCACGAGTGGCCTGCATATGGAGAGCCAGGCTGTCACTGTGGCTATGTGCAGCCAGAGCTATAGCAATGCTGGAGAGAAAGTGTTCAGGGACAAAGTCAGATATCTTGCATCTGGTGCAAGCTCACCGTACTCTCACCAACAACTGGCGTGGCGATGGTATAGGGCTTGCCTGAATGTTTGCTTGTACAAGTCATCACACAATGAGTGTATTAATAATGAGATCGACATCAACATTCGGTACACGGCACAGTATATATTCACGTAAATGCATTTCTGCAAGATTCCATACCACGCGTCGAAAGAGTCCTGCACTTCGATCACTTCAATGTCTGACAGCGCAAAGCCTGCCGTAGGTTTCCGAACATGAAGGCCATAACCTAAAATATTAAGACTATTGCAAACAAAGCCAAAATAGAAAACCAGCCAACAAAAAACAGCGCTATCCCCAGCCCGGCCAGCAACCACTCCGACTCATCCTGCAGCTGGGCCTGTCCGCCATCCACGCGCTGCAAGCCATCATCATTGTCATCGTCACCGTTGGCATCTAGACCTGAACAGCTTAGAATTAGCCATGACGGAATACCAGCAAGAATTTACATTAATATGCAGGGACAATCAAGCAAAAATGCTTCCGCGGTCCCTTCTCAAAGCTTGCATCCTGATGATGCATTCTGCCCAAAAGTTACAAGTAGGATAAGGTTTAAGACCCAGAAACTGCTTACCGTCCACAACAACGGCCTGGCCGTCCCCGCCATCCAAGGCAGGGTTGACGGGCTGGACGCCACGACAAACATTACAGTTAATACGCACAACCCTCGTGCCATCGACGTTCTGCGTCACGAACTGGTTGATCTCCCTCCTGACCCTGCAACTGGGGCATAGCCGGGTCACACGGCGAAGCACCCCCCGGCCGTCAGGCCCTCCCTGCCCTAGGCCCAGGCCTCCCAGCCCAGACGCGAGACCCAAGTTCGCCATTTCGTTGTGTATCGGTGTTATGCGCGACTGAGAACATGTGTCGAGTTTACAGTCAAAATTCCTCGCTTGTATCAGCGCGCTGACATTTTAATTATGACTTGACGGATAGAGAAAGGCAATAAATAGTTGGGGTTGAATTGATCTTCGTCGTCAGCATATTACATTTTAAGGAGTAATATTTCATAATCGAGTAGATCCGTCGTCAATTCGTATACATACCCTAAAAGAGGTGTGGGCCGTCCTTTAACACGGTGGTAAACGCTCAAAGACTTGGTGGTTCGAAAGTTGCTCCAAACAAAGAGTGAAATCAAAGGTACCTTTGAAGTAAGTCAAGCATGCTACGAAACAATTCCATGGGGCTGGTTCCGGCCAGTGTTCCGTTTGCAGCTATTCAGAAGAGCTCATCAGGATATGTTTCAAAGACATGAAAGTTCTGTAAATATATCTCGATGTCTAATGCAGCACTGGTGTGATGAGAATTCCATCGAGGCGCCTCTGCCTGTCTCAGAAAGACCCACACAAATACTTGGCGTTTCTGAGCTTCACAGAATCATATACGTATATTTCCTTGCCGTTACAGCACTTCACTCCATGGAGGACCTATTCTACGCTCTTGGCATCCTCCTTTCTGGATCACTCATCGTTCACTACTCCTCGCAGTTTGGTATCTCACTATGGAGTATCTATTTCGTTGTGGCTCAAATGTGGCCCTTTATGAGTGAATTCCAGCCGTGGGACCCGGTCCAAGACGAAATAGACGAGGCTATCAATGGTACCATATTCGATGGCTTGCCGTCGTTGTGTGACGCAGCTGGTGGCCTGTTTTCAAGGAAGAAAAAAGGAGGAGGCGGCAGGGGCGGAGGCGGCGGAGGGGGCGGAGGGGGTGGAGGGGGCGGGAAGGGGGGGAAGAGTGGAAAACAAAGGCAACATGGGATTTGTCCCGACGACGGCTGGAAGGGCGATCCGCTGGCCATGACCATCGTCTCGGGTCTCTACACGGTCGTATGTATCCTCCTGCTCCTGTGGGTATTCTACATATTCGCAAGGGTTGTGCGGCTTGGCCGCCGGCAACAAGGGTCCGCCATCAGGACCGTGCTGCACATGACGGCCAACAGGCTCGCCACACCTGCAATCGCCGCGTCCCTCTTGCTGGCCTGGTACATGGTCTGGGGCTACTGGACATGGTTCTCCCAGTGCAGGCCCACGAGCAACATAAGCTATCTCAACTTGGCCAACGCGATGCTGCTCACCGTGCCGGCGGCGATCATAACCGTGGCGTGGTTGGTGGGGACAGGTTGCGAGATTGCCCACCATGTTAGAAGTGAGCGTCAGGATGACATACCATTACCTAACTTGGGCCCTCGCCGGCGAGACCGACCTCGGGAACCAGTGGACGTGCAGGCCATCGCTGACCTGCTGGGCGCCAGGAGAAGGCGCGTTGTAAGTGTAATCTTGTCCTTCTGCGGTCCCCATTCTTCTGGTTTCAAAAGGCCTCTACTAGGTTATTGACAATACTAGGACGGTGGAGATGCAGGGGCGGCAGCAGGGGCGGCAGCAGGAGCGGCGGCAGGAGCAGGAGCTGGAGCTGGAGCTGGAGCAGGAGCTGGAGCAGGAGCTGGAGCTGGAGGTGGTGGAGGAGCTGGAGCAGGAGGTGGTGGCGGCGGATGAGATTGAGAAGAGAGGAGCGCGTGATGGCGATAGACTTTAAATTCATGTGACGTTGCAGGTACTTAAGAAAATGAAAATATATTAGCGTCTTTTGTCAGTTGTATTGGACTCATCAACTACTATATACCCTAGGGTATACGATCAGCGATTGCTATAATCCAGCAGAAGCCCAACCACCGCAGACATTCTAGATTCAAAGATCTAGGTAACCTGCCAGGAAGGCTGTGGCTTCGCGAGTTTCTAGCTTCACGAGCTCGAGGGCGGGGCAGCGAACACATACACGCTTCAGACAAATTGTGGTTGAAGAAAACTTCAAGTCTCTTCAAATGAGCTCGTGTCACTGCTCTTGGCTCATCAGGGGGGCTAGGTATGGTGTCAGATGTAGTTTAGTGACTTGGCTGTATTTCCAAACATTGAACTGAGTCATAGCCCCAGCCCCCAGGGAATATAAAATTGTCGCGCAGGAACAGGCAGGTGTCGTTTCCGCACCTCAAGTGCTTCACTGATCCAGCGACAAGACCTCACATACCCCTGCGATACGAGCCAGTCTCCAAGATGAGTCCACAACCTCCGGACAGGGCCCCTTTCACCGAAGACCCTGCGAAGGAGCGTCTGACTGAATATGTGGAATTCATCACGACGAGTTATAGCCCCTCGTTTTGTGAGCACAAGGTGAAGGACGGCGAGATGCGTATCATAGGGGACAAGGGTGACATGATTTGCCTGAACTCTGAGAAGAAGGAGAAAGGCGAAGGCTCCATCTATCAGAAGGACTTGTTCACGTTTTTCTATCGCCACCTTGGGAGGGAACAGCCGGAGTCGAAACAGAAACAGGAAGATGCGCCAAGTCACGGGCAAGAGGGCCTAGAGGATCCAAAGAAGCAATGGAATCGGAGAGGGTATTGGTTGATCGAGGTAGCAGATGGGCCTCCGGAGACAAGCCCTCCGTTGCCAGTCTTCCAGTTCGCAACTTGTTGTCTTGAGGTCTACCCGGCGGAAAAGGGTGTCATCAAGTAAGTTTGCCTAGGCATCGAACAGCCAGTTTGGGCCATGCTCTGAACGTTGCTAATTCTTTGTGTGTGGTAGGCTGGGGACTGACGACGTCGCGCACATTTTGAGGTCATGCACCGAGTCCAAAGGAGGCTGGATGATGATAGCAGTGGGAAAGAAGATGATGCCGAAGCTAAGCGGGCTGGCAGCATCTCAGGCCGACGACAGAAACCAAGTGCGATTTCGATGGTGCTTGCGCGGGCCTACGATCCTTGACGATGGAGATGAGAGTGGTGGGATGTTCAGAAAGGAAAACCTGAAGTCACTTTTCCGTAAAGGAGATTCCAGCAATTGAGGGGAGAACAAATGAATCTTGGAAGACGGGGGTTTGGTCCCTTACGGTGAACATTTGAAGTGTTGGATGTGCACCATGAACATGGAAGCAGAGCGCTTGAGGAGACGCACGGCTTCACCATAATACAGGTTTTGATGATTTTGGGAAACAAGGTGGATAAGTAATCAGAGTGTTTCTCCTACATGTGTCGTCCACCCGACATCCGCGGATGATCCGTGGGCGGCATGGGGTCCCGCGCGGCAACCCAAAGGGCTATGGTTCCCTTTTAGGCCACTTGCTTACCAAGTCGAAGAATCCAGCGCACCACCCCCTGCTTCACCAGCGGGGGTGCTTCTGGGTGATTAGTGAACCGCGCGATATGGCCATCATGGCAGGCGGCTTACCAGGTGTCCGCGTCGCGCCGGCGGCGGATATGATGGAGGGAGAATAGACAGATGTTTATAAATATAGAGGCAAGTTCTCTCACCCGTAGACCAGAGATTCTACTGCTTGTCCTCAAGAATCATCAGTGGAAAGCCGCAAGAGGCACATGTGCAGTGTCTCAACATCGGGATCCATTGCACCTGAGGAAAGACCCATCGCCAAGAATATCGAACTACACAGAGTGGCACCATGCGTGCGGCCATAGTCACAGACTTCAGCCAGCCCCCGAGGTACACCTCGGCCGCGGACCTGCCGCCCCCATCCCCCTCCCAGCTCTGCCTGCGCGTCCTCGCAGCGGGCGTGCCCAACGTCGCCAGGCAGATCGCCGCGGGGAAACACTTCATCACCGCCCAACTGCCGTACATACCAGGCATCGACGGCGTTGGCGTCGACGAGTCGGCTGATCCACCCCAGAAATATTACTTCACGACCCTCCCAGCCAACACGGGCTCCGTGTCCGAGTACGTCAACGTCGACCGCAGGGCCGCGGTTGCCCTTCCGGACGGCGCCGACGAGAGGGCCGTCGCGGCGCTCGTCAACGCGGCCCAGAGCAGCTGGATGGCCCTTCGCCACCGCACGAGCAACCTGCCCGAGGGGTGGTCGGTTGCGATACTGGGGGCAACGAGTGCCAGCGGGCGCATCGCTGTTGGGATCGCGAGGGCGCTGGGGGCCGGCCGTGTGGTTGGCATCGCGCGGGATGAGCAAGCGCTCGGAACGGTTGACGGCCTGGATGACAAGGTAGTCCTGGATGGCGAAGAGCCAGCGAGGACTGACTTCTCGAGACTGGGCGGGCATGTGGACGTGGTCCTGGACTATGTCTACGGCCCTGCCGTCCTTGCGCTGCTCTCGGCGCTGAAACCCACCGCGGAGGTGCAGTATGTCCAGATCGGCGTGCTGGGCGGGGCGGACGTCGCGTTCCCTGCTGCGTTGCTGAGGAGCAGGATGATCACCTTGAGAGGGGCCGGCCCAGGCTCGTGGACAATGGCGCAGCTCGCCGGGGAGACTGCAGGCATGCTCAAGGCAGTGAAAGAGCTGAAGGCCGATTCGTTACACATCGCACGTTTGGAGGATGTAGAGGCTGTGTGGAACAGTCCTGACGTGAAGGGGAAGAGACTTGTGTTTGTGCCTTGAGGACCACACAGCAAGAGTCTACAGCTCATGCTCATGTGAGTACGGAGACGAAGAACAAATGAGACTGGCAATTATAATAGAGCTCTGTAGGACGAGGCTTTGTGGCGTACATCAGGGTGAATGTGTTGCAGGGAACCGTGGGAGAACGGCATAGCATAGGTCTGCAATACTGGTTCTTGGGAACTTCAATCGACTTGCCCTCGAGTGGTTGCAACAATTGATGCGTTGCTGTGTATTCTCTGTATAAGACTAATGACAGAAATCCAAGTACCCAGGTACCCAGGTACCCAGGTACTTGGGTACTTTGGTACCGCGGGCTGGGACAGGCTAGGGCGGGAGGAGCGCCCGCTATCTCGGAAAAATAAAGTAGAGCCCCCCCCTAGTTAAATACCCTCTATTCCTTAATTAAACTAAAACTTTATTAATAGAATAGAAAACCTAATATTTTTTAATAAAATATTCTTATTAATTTATTAATATTTTTTAATTAATAAAAAAAAGGTTTTAATAATAATTAATTATTATTTATTATATTTTAAACTTTAATAATTAAAATTTTATTTATATTTTAATTTATTATTATTTAATAAATAATTATAAATTAAATTTTAATATAATTATATAATAATTTAAACTTATTATTAAAAGTTATTATTATTTATATAATTATTTTAAATATATTATTATTATTATTATTAAATATAATTAAATTAAAATAATAAATTATAAAAGTTTATTAATTTATTTTTATAATAATATTATAAAATATAATTAATATATAAGTTATATAAATTAAAAATTAAAAATCTTTTATTTAATAAATTAAATTTATATTTTAATAAAATATAATATTTTTTATTAAATAATTATAAATTAATATTATTATAAAATAATAAATAATATTTTAAAGTTTATATATAAAATAATAAATAAATATATATATTAATTTATTAATATAATAAAAGTTTTATAATTATTATTTAATAAATATATTAATTAAGTTATATAATAAAAATATTTATTTTATTAATAAGTTTAATTTTAATAAATAAAATAATATAAGGAGAATAAGTTAAATATTTATTAAATATATTTTATAAATTAAAAGTTTTTAAATAAAAGTTTATTTTATATTTTTTATAATTATATTAAATAGTTTATTTTATTATTATAATATATAAAGATTATATAATAAAAGTTTTTTAATAATTAAAAGAAAGTATTTTATTAAAAATAAATTTATATTTAAATTTAAAGTTAATTTTATAATAAATAATATTTTTAATATTATAATATAAAAATAATTAAAATAATAAATATAAAAATATAAAATATAAATATTTATTTTATATTTTTTAATTTTAATTTTATTAAAATATATTTAAATAATTTAAAGTATTATTTATATTATTTATATTAATATAAGTTATTAAATTATAATTTAAATAAAGATTTTATTTAATTTTTATTTTTATATTTAAAAGTTAAATTTAAAGTTAAAGTTATTAAAAATATTTTTATTATATATAAATATTAAAAGAAAGTATAAAATAAAGTAAATATAATAGTTTTAATTAAAAGTTATAAAAATTAAAATTAATAAAGTTTTAATTAAATATAATTATATAAATAGAAGAATATTATTTATAAATTAAGTAGTTAAGTTAATAATTAAAAGTTAAAATAAATAGATTAACTATAAGTAAATTTATTTAATTAATTAAATATTTAATATTAAGTATTTAATTTATTTTATTTATTTAAAATAAATAATTTTTTTTTAATTATCTTTTATTATTAATTATATTTTTATATATTTAATTATTACTTTTTTATTTAAAAGTTTTTAAAATTTATTATATAATTTTTTATTTTATTAAATAAAAGAAATATTTTAATAAACTTTTAATTCTTTTATTAAATAATTAATTTAATTATAAGGCTTAATATTAAATAAAGTTAATTAATTAGTTAAATAACTTTTATAAATTTAATAAAGTATATATTTTTAATATTTATTTAATAGTTTATTAAATAATTATTTAATAACTTTTATTATAATAATAAGTTTATTTTATTATTATTATTATTAAAGAAATTAATAAAGTTTTTTAAATATAGTTTAATTAATATTTTAATTAATAAAATAACTTTTAAGTTATACTTATTAAATTAAATATCCTTTTTTATAAAGTTTATAAAAATTAAGCTTTTATATTTTATAATTTTATAAATTATTTAAATTAAATTTTTAATAAATTTTAAAATATTTTTAAAGTATTTTTATAATAAATTTTAATATAAAATTATTTTATTTTTTATTTATAATAATAATAATAAAAGATAATTAATAACTTTTATTTTTATAATAAATTTTAAGTATTATTATTATTATTATTAGTAATAATAAAGTTTTATTAAATTTATAAAAGAAGTTTATAATAATAATAATAATAATAGCTTTATTAAAATTATTTAATTATACTTAACTTTAAATAAATTAATATTAAATAATAAATTAATAATTATATTAATATTATTTTTTAATTTTATTTTATTATTTTTTTAAAAGATAAAATTAACTTTATTATTATTAAGTTTTTATTAAACTTTATTTAAACTATTTAATAATTAAAGAAAACTTTTAATAAGTATTTAATTATAATATTATTTATTATAATTATATTAAATTAATTTTTAAACTTTTATTAAATAAATTAATATATATATTATTCTATCTAATAAAATACTATTATTATAAAAATCCCTTTTATTTTAATAATAATAATTAATTTTATAATAATTATTTAAAAATAAAACTATATTTTTATTAATTATTTATATTTTTTATATAAAGTTTATTTTATTTCTATTTTAATTCTTTATTTAATAATTATTAATATAAATTAAAAGTTTTAAAGTTTAAATTTTTATTAAATATATTTATATTTATTATTTATTTAACTATTAATAAATTATTTTTAAAATAACTACTTATTAAATAGTTAATAATAATTAAAAGATTTTAATTAATAATTATTTAATTAAATAATTACTTTATAATATAAATATTTATAACTCTTTTATTAATAATATAATTTTATAATTATATAAAAATTAAAAAAGAATAATTTTTAAATTTTAAAAATATATTTATAATATTATTATAATTAAATATTTTAATCCTTTTATTAATATCTTTTTAATAGATTTTAATTATTAAAATATAAACTTTTAATTTATAAATTAATTAATTTTAATAAAAATATCCTTTAATTTAATAATTATATTTAAATAATTCTTATATTTTTATAATTAAATTTTTAATTAATTTAATATATTTTAATAAAAACTTTAAATTTTTAATTTTAATTTTCTTTTATAATATAATATTTTATTTTTAAATTATATAATAAAAATATTAATAACTTTTAAATTATAAATTTTAATAAATAAAGTTAAAGTTAATTTATTTAAATATATTTATATTAAAAGTTAATTAAATAATTTTAAAGTATTTAATATTATTATTATTATTATTTATTAAAACTTTATTTTAATAAAAAGTTTTATTATTAATACTTTTAAATTCTTTTTTTATTATTAAATATATTTTTATTATTAACTTAAATAATATTTTTATATTTTTAAATTATTTAATTTATTATAATAACTTTATTTTAAATAGTTTTAAAAATATTTATAAGTATTTTTAAATAATTTATTAAATTTTAATTATTTTAATAATTAACTTTTAAATATATAATTATTTAAATAATATAATATTTTATTAATAAACTATATAATTTAATTTTTAAATAAATTTTATATAATAAATATTAAATAATTTAAATTAAATAAATTAATTTAATAATATTATTTATAATATTAATTAAATTAATATTATTTTATATTAAAATAAATAAACTATATATATTTTTATAAATTAAATTTAAATTAATTATATAAAATTAATATAATATTATTTTTAATTAATTAAATAATAAAAATAATTTATTATTAATATTAATAAAGTTAATAGGAGTATTTTAATAAGAATATTAGGTTTTCTACCTTATTAATAAAGTTTTAGTTTAACTAAGGAATAGGGGGTATTTAACTAGGGGGGGGCTCTACTTCGTTTTTCCGAGACAGCAGCGCTGCGGAAGCCCCACCACGGCTCACTCGGCGCGCGGCTGATGCAATCGGCACGCCATTCGAGTAAGCAGGAGCAATGACCGACTCTTGACAGCTGGGCCTGGGTGTACTGGGCACGAGCGAGCCAGCTCATCATTGCCATGGCCTTCACCGTCCCGGACGCCGCAGTGGAGGCGCTGGAGCCTGCCCGTCTGCCAGACGACGCATCACTAATCAAGTACGAGGACGGCCGTATCGTCTGGCCGAGCGAGGCAGAGGGCGGCATCCAGGACGCACTCAGCATCAGAACAGAAGAGATCGTGCTCATCGCCGAGGCTTCGGGAGGGCTTCACCTCATCCTCGTCCTGAGCCATGCTGAACAAGACGCCGCCGAGCCCTTTCAGCTGTCGTCTTTTACAGCCCGGAGCCTGCGGCAAGATCTCTTGGACCGCTTCCTTCTCAGAGAAGCCCCGGAAATCTTCTCAGCAGGCACTGGATCGCCCTTGGACGTAATCATCTCCTCCAAATCCGGGACCGGCCAGTCCCAGAAATTCTACGACGCAGTCCTCCGGCCTCTGTTGGGAGCGCTTGGCCTCAGGGGCGATGATGGCTCACCGGCGGTCCCCAACCCTCAGACTAGTGGAAGGGCGTACAAAGTGACTGTGACAAAGGACGCGGAAACCGTGAAGGAGTTCTCACGGGCACGGTGGGGGCGTGAAGGGCGCTCCGTCGACCACACGACGAGTGGCGGGGCTGTTATCTTGCTGTCTGGCGACGGTGGCGTCGTGGATCTCCTAAACGGGATCGCCTCACCGGCAGAGCCGAGCCCGCTGCCAACCATCGCGCTTATCCCCCTGGGCACTGGTAACGCGCTCTTCCACTCCCTGCACAGGCCTCACTACACAACAACGGCTGGGCAGCAGTCAGCCCCGTCGCACCTGGTCCTGGCCCTCCAGGCCCTCCTGAAGGGCAATGCCTCCCCACTGCCGACGTTCGAGGCGCTGTTTCCGCCGGGGTCTCATCTGGTCCAGGAGAACAAGGAACCTGCTGGCAACCCCGAGCCGGTCGCCCGGCTGACCGGGGCCATTGTAGCCAGCTACGGCTTCCACTCGCAGCTCGTCTGGGAGTCGGACACCCCTGCGTACCGCAAGCACGGCGACAAGCGCTTCGGCATGGTTGCGCAGGAGCTCCTCAAGGAGGGCCACGCCTACGACGCCTCGGTCGAGACATCCTCGTCCGCACTCGGCCCCACGCGGTTCAATTACATCCTCGCCACCATGGTGTCGAACCTGGAAAAGACCTTCACCATCTCCCCGGACAGCCGGCCGCTTGACGGGCGGCTGAGGCTCGTTCACTTTGGGGACGTGGGTGGCCAGAAGACCATGGAGATCATGATGGCGGCTTACAACAATGGGGCGCACGTTGGGATTGAGGGAGTTGGCTACGAGGCTGTGGACTCTATCAGGGTGACTACCAACGAGCAAGATGCGAGGTGGAGGAAGGTGTGTATCGACGGGACCATCGTGGAGATCCCGCACGGCGGAACGATGACAGTCAAGAAGAGCCCTGAGGCACGGCTCCGGGTTTTGGTGCTGAGCGCTTGATCCGAGCTATCCTCAAAACACCGACTGTCAGGCATAGACCCCCCCCCCCCCACAATGTGACCATAGAATCTCGGCTCGGGTAAACTTCACGAGTTCATTAGCTTCCTTGCCCTCTTTTCCATGAGATCCTCGAATTCCTGGACCCCATTTTCGAGCTTTGTGAGTGCGCCACTCTTTAGCCTGTAAACAACCCTCCGCCTCAAGTCCTCTTGCTCATCGTCCCCATCGGTGTCACTGCTCGGGTCGTCGATGAGACCCTCAACTGCGCCTCTCATGAACCATCTATCGTGGGATACGAGCACCACAGCGCCCACCCAATGGTTCAGCGCCTCACGCAAAGCGGTGACCGTCTCATCTGAAACATTTTAGCATATATCCGAGGGCGTCCAGTTGGTATCCCGGATGCATTTCCACACAGGGATCTGACACGTTAAATAGAGTTGGGGGGGGAGGGGGGCATGCGTACAGTCGAGGTGAGTAGTAACCTCATCCAGCACCAGACAGTGCGGACGCTTCCACAGAATCCTGGCCAATTCACACCTCACCAGCTGCCCACCAGACAGCTTGCAAATCGGCACGTCAGAAGCCAAGCGCCCGGGGAGCCCCAGCGAGCCCAACATGCCACGGATCTCACCCTCGTCCAGGTCCCCCTCGACCTCCCTCGTGAGAAGGGCGAGCGAGGTGAGTTCTTGCTCCGCGCGCCCCAGCTTCTGGAGCGCCTCGACCGCCTGCTGGCTGTAATACCCAAGCTTCAGCCGCGGGTGCGTCGTGAGCGTGCCCCTGGTGGGCCTCTCCTCCGCGACAAGCAGCTTGATCAGGGTCGACTTTCCCGCCCCGTTGAGTCCCAGGACCCCTATCCTGTCGCCCATGCCCACGGTGAGGTTGATCTCCTGCAGCACTGCCGGGTTTGATGACGCGGCTGTCGTCTTCTTCCCTGCTGCCCCTCCTCCCCTGGCGTACCGGAACGTGACGCCCTCCAGTGAGATCAGCGGTCCCGGGAAACGGAGCTCGGGCGGCTCGGGCAGGAGGATGAGGGGCGGCCTCTCGTCCGGCGGGATGTCGACCTCTGCGCGGTTGCTAAAGTGGTATCCTTGGAGGTCCCTGTTGAGCTTGAACCTGCCGCCCTTGGCACTTGTTTCCACGCCCCAACGCTCGTCGAGCTTTTTCTGTCTCATCTTGGCCTGGCGGACTGGAGAGGCCTTTGTCAGTTTATGATTCTCCTTGTATCGGAGTAGGAAGAGGTCGAGAAAGCAGCAGTAGAAGGAATGGTGACATACTTCGATTTTCGTCATCATTCTTCTTCCCCTCCCGCATGTTCCGCTGGATCGTAGCTGAGATGTGGGCCTTCTGTTTGTCCTTGGCCTCCTTGACCTTGGTGAGGTGCAGTTTCTTCTCCGCCATGCTGGCCTCATACGTCTGGAAGTCACCGTGGAAATATACAAGATCCTTGTCCTTGATGATAAGGAGGTCGGTGCACACAGACGTGAAGTCGCGGTCGTGGGACACCAGGATGAGAGTTGGGGGGTCAGGGAGGTCCTCGAGGGACTCGAGGTATCGCTGCAGCCAGATAATGCCGAGGAGATCCAGGAAATTTGTCGGCTCGTCGAGGATCAGGATGTCTGTGTCCTGCAGCAGTGCTATTGCCAGCGCGGTCCGCATCTTCCAACCGCCAGAGAGCTCAGACACGGCCTTTGACTTGTAGGCGTCCGAGAAGCCGAGACCAGTGAGTATCTTGTGGGCCCGCGACTCGATATCTGCGATCCTCGACGGCTCCACCTGGACCTGGAGCTCAGCGAGGAGGTCTGTGGCCTCTTGGATCCCAGACTCGACTGCCTCATTCGGGATTTCCTCATCCTTTTGCTCCTGTCTGTGCAGTATCAGCATCCAGTGTGCTCCGGCTACAAATTGAAGCCGATCGAGACTCACAACGCCGCTGACTCCGCAACCACCTTCTCAAAGGCGATGAGCTCCTTTCTGGCCGCCATGCCCCGAGCACCACTGCGGAGCCTTGCGTTCTTATCAATCACGAAAAGCTGCTTCTGCAGCCTCTCATGCTTGACCTTTCTCAGCGCTCTCACCCCTGCCAGCCCTTCGGAGCTGTTGACACCGTTGGCCAGGATCGCAATCTCGCGCTCAAGCTCGTCCCTGGCCGTCGCCTTGTCTATGACCTCCTGGATGACGGTGTTCCCTGAGCCTGAAGTGGCCGCATTGTTCCCTGGTGACAAGTCGGCGTCGACAAGCTCGGCGTCGGTCTGCTGCAGCATTGCGATGCGGGTTTGCTCCGGTATGCCGGGGATCAACTTGTCGCCGATAGCCCTCAGCAGTGTCGACTTTCCGGAGCCGTTCTTGCCGACCAGGGAGTACCTCTGGCCAGCCTTGAGCCTGAGCTTGGCATTGGACAGAACCTCGGTGCCCTCAGACTTTGTAGCTTTGGACTTGCCTTTTGCGCCAGAGGCCTTGGGGGCTGCCGAGGCCACAGTGATGTTGAGCCCCTCGATATCCAGCTACCACTGACAGTCAGAACGACATCTCGGAAGACTTGAAGCTGACGGGATTGTAGGCGTACGGGCCCACCATAAAGCATACCTCTCTGTAGTTTGGACTTTCGATGTGAAAGCGTGTCTGCTTGCACGAGACGAGGATGGTGGCCACGGACTCGGCCGCCATTGAAGTCATGGTGGATTTCAAATATTAACAAGAAGTCACAGTTAAGCAAGTGGTGGTTCAGGCCAATCCAACTACAGCACACCACTGGCAATGTGTAGCCACAAGTCGTGTTTCTTGTGATTGCTGATAGCTTGCCTTGTATGCGGCTCGCAGGGGCGGATGGTATTGATAACGACAACCTTGGACGCCTCCTCCCGCTCAAACATTTGGAGATTACCTTATTAGTAGGTACCTTGGGTACCTACTTAGTTACCCGTTTTGGCAAGCTCGAGGGTTGACTGACAGTGCGGGAAGCTTGATGGTGTGGGGTAGTGAGTCACACCGGGCCCCGGGCCCCGGGACGAGCTGAAGGATACCTGTCCATGGCCCGCTCACCTGGTCATTACGAATACCGCCCAAGCAACAAGCAACGAAGCCAACACCTTGCCCGCCAGCCCACCCGATACAACAGGGAACCCGGCTCCGGCCTTCTGGTTGTGGGCCCTAACATGCTCCTCGACATATGAAGGTATGCCGGCGACCTTGTTCGTCCCAGCCGGCTGCGGCTCGCCCAGCATCTCGACGTACGGTATAACACCGGTCCAGACCCGCGCAGTCGTCTCATTGCTTTTCAGGTCCTTGGCATCGTCGCTGACGCCAGAATCACGAATCTTGGCGGACGCAGACTCGATCCGCACCTTTAGGACCCGCGTGGCCGCAATCTCAGCCTCATCAGGGGCGCGGGTGTTGGCCCAGCGGTCCGTTACCATGGAGTCGGTGATTAGTTGCAGGGCAAACCCGATCTCGTCGCGGTTGGCCGGGCTCGACTTGGTGCCCGGGTCCAGCAGGGCTGCGGTGCCGTGGACGACGGCGCTCCGGTAGTCATAGCTGTGGTTGAAGGGGGTGAGGGCCAGGACAAGATTGTCAATCTTGGTGGCTGCCACACAGACTGGTTGTCGGGCCTGGGTGCTGAACATGCGGGCTGAGACATAGCCGTGGATGTACACGGCTGGGTCTTGGTTGTTGAAGGAGGCGACGCGTGCGATCATTGGCAGCACTACTGGTTTGGGGTCCGAGGGGTCTGGGATGAAGGAGACATGGGCGACCGGGGTAGAGTTGATTATGCCATGCACGGTCTCGGCATCATAGTGGCCTGGCGGTGGTTGTCAGTACTTTTATGAAGCCGGGCGGGCTGTCACGGGCTGTCGTACACACCTCTCTCCTTGTGCCTGTTGATGGCCGAGTCAGAGGTCTTGGGGTAGGCACAAGGTAAAATGTCGTCGTTGGACATGCTGCTGGCTCTGCTGCTGTTGCTGTTGAGATCTGAATCCGTGGAGATACTGCATCATGCCCGGGCTAGCAAGCTGGGGAGAAGGGCTCTGTCTTGTACTCATCCCCGTAGGCATCCCAAGGTTGGCGCTCTGGGTGACTCAAAAAGGCCAATCGAAGGCTCATGCTGGCTGTGAGACCAGCACTTGGTCTAGTCGGTCTAGTCGGCCTAGTCGGCCAGATGCGGAAGGTGCATGCGGTGGCAGTCCGTGGTGTTGACGGCTGGTCTGTCGCCGGCGAGAGGCACTATACACTCCGACCAGGCTCCGACCAGCGGGGCCAGGCTCGGTACAAATTGGGGCGACCCGGCGAATGGGCCCAAGCCAATTGAAAATTGTCCACTGCAGATTCCAGAAGCAAATCTGGGGTGGGGGTGGGGGTGGGGTGTGGCAGTGGGGTACGGTGGTACGGTGGGGGGCTGGGATCCATCTCGGGATCCATGGCAGATCGATGGCTGAGCTTGCCGACCTGCCAGCCAGCCCGGGGGCATCTCTCGCCGAACGTTGCCTCATTCCGAGCGGCCATGTTGTGCATTCCTTCCTATTATTCTGTGCCATCTCCCGTTGTCTTTGGCAGCTGGTCTTCTTCCCTTGTCGAGTTGAGAGGACAGCAACAGAGAAGAGAGCCACCATGTCCAAGGAGTTTACGGTAGAAGAGGGTAAGTCGGCCCGCCAGAGAACAACAACAAGACCCTCCCCCCTGGCCACGTCCCCTGGCCACGTCCCGTACTGACAAGATGCTGTCCGCAGTCGCACAGCACACCTCCAAGGAGAGCTGCTGGGTCATCCTCTACGGCAACGTCTACGACGTGACCGACTTCCTCTCAGAACACCCCGGCGGGTCCAACATCATCCTCAAGCTCGCCGGCAAGGACGCAACCCGCGAGTACGACCCAGTCCACCCCCCCGGCACCATCGAGGAGAACCTCAAGCCCCAGGCAAAACTCGGCCGTGTCAACGCAGACAGCCTGGCACGCGCCAGCTCCTCGCCGTCACAACAACCGCCAGCTGCCGCCGCCCAGTCCAACGCCGTCGAGAAATATGTCCGCCCTCCACTCGACCACCTCCTCAACCTCGACGAGATAGCCGACGCCGCCCAACGCCTTGTCAGCGACAAGTGCAGGGCATACTACTACTCCGCCTCCGACGACCTCTTCTCAAAGTCCTACAACAACGCCGTCTACCGCAACATCCTGCTGCGCCCCCGCGTCTTTGTCGACTGCACCGCCTGCGACACCTCCACCAGCCTGCTGGGCCAGTTGGGCGTCAGGACCCCCGTCTTCGTCTGCCCGGCCGCCATGGCCCGGCTCGCACACCCCGATGGTGAGGCTGGAATCGCAAAGGCCGCCGGCTACTTCGGCGCCTGCCAGGTCGTGTCCAACAACGCGAGCCAGACCCCCGAGCAGATTGTCCAGGGCGCCCAGGAAGGCCAGGTATTTGGCTGGCAGCTGTACGTCCAGAACGAGCGGCGCAAGAGCGAGGCCATGCTGGCCCGCATCAGGAAGCTCTCCAAGTTTTACAAGTTCATCGTGCTGACCCTGGACGCCCCCGTCCCGGGGAAGCGAGAGATGGACGAGCGCCAGGGGATGGTCGACACCGGCGCCCCGGCCGAGTCCCAGGTCGACTACCCCGCCATCGGCGGCGCCAAGAAGGACGCCGGTCCCGTCGGCGTCGGCCAGGCAATGTTCTGGGGCACCGCCGCAGACCTGACCTGGAAAACGACGCTGCCCTGGCTCAAGGAGCACGCCCCAGACTTGCCCGTCGTGCTCAAGGGCGTCCAGACACACGAGGACGTCTTCCTCGCATACAAGTACGCCCGCCAGAATCCCGGCACCCTGCGCGCCGTCATCCTCAGCAACCACGGCGGTCGCGCCCTGGACACTGCCCCTCCTGCCGTGCACACCCTCCTCGAGTGCCGAAAGTTCTGCCCCGAGGTCCTGGAGAGCAACGAGTTCGAGGTCTGGGTCGACGGGGGCATCCGAAGGGGCACGGATGTTGTCAAGGCGCTGTGTCTGGGCGCGAGGGCGGTAGGCATTGGTCGCGCACCGCTCTGGGGGCTTGGCGCCGGTGGCTGGCAAGGTGTCTATCGGACCTTTGAAAGTGAGCCCCGCCCAGTTTGCAATCCTTTGTGCTTGAGACAAGGCCTTCCTATGCTAATCACTTTGAAATTATAGTCCTCCAGGCGGAAATGGAGACATGTATGAGGCTGCTGGGGGCCAAGAACATCGATGAGCTGGGCCCCAGATTTGTATGCCATTCTGTTTTCTTACTTCTAACGGGTATTCCGATTTGTATTCTGGCACTAACAACTCATCCTCTTAGATCAATTCACGCTCGGTCGAGAGGGACATATTTGATGGGGAGCCGGGTCTTGACAAGAACGGCCTCTGGGAAAAGGCCGCTTCAATTGCCAGGTCGAAGCTGTAAATATGAGGACGTTTGAAAGAAAGAAAAAGGAACAACTAATAAATTATATACCAAGTGGCCTCATTTATAACTGCTCCACCCCCCCCCCCCCCAGGAGGAGACTGCTTTCCCGCGAATGAGCATACCCGTGCCTAGCTTCTGTACTAGCACGATTTTGAGCTCAGCATGGGGGCTTTGAGAGGTCGTCGGCTTGCCAAGGGAATGTAGAACACAGAAGCCCGCCCGAAACCCACACCGTGCTGGAGAATGGAATATACGGGATACCCGGTCGAGGCCTGCTAACACACGAGCATCTGCAGACATGCGCCATCGCCCGTCTCGTCCGGAAAGAATATTTGAAATAATCAGATTTTGGACTCGTCGGGGAAAAAATGGGCAGGCCAGACTGAAATGCAAGTCGTCGCGTGTGAGGAATGTTGGGGTCATGATGGGACATTATTGAGGTTCCCACAAAGAAGAACTGCGTCGATTCGAGTCTGATCGCGCCAATGATGAGAGGTGTGAAAATAAGAGCAGCCTGTATTGTACTTCAAACTTGCATCGGCTCTTCCACACCAAAACGATTGTCAGGCCGCCAAGAATCAAGACAGCCAGGACATTCATAAGGACCGCTGTCAAATCCCGAATGTACACATACATTCCAGATGTCTCTGAGTCTATTTCCCAGTAGCCAACACATGACTGGGCTCCTAGATCCGCTCGCACCTCTCCCCTCCGTCGCCATTGCCGCAGCGAAGGGGTGGAAGACAGCAACTAGAATCAACCACGGCAGGGTCTGTAAATTGCTCCAGGTCGTGGAGCACCCTCTCCAAGGGGGTCGCAGTCTGACCCATCAGGGAGACTACAGCTGTTTGCGTGGACCTTTTGTCAGCTCGTGCGCCTCGAAGAATCCTCGTCACTAAGACCATAAGTTGACGGCAGTAGGGAAGATTGAGACTTCTGAGATTCATACTGGCTCCTTGAACATCTGGAGCTATGGAGTTTAGGACACGTTGTTTCCACCCAGTCCTTTTGAGTCTATTCGAGCTGTGATTGTCGAGGGCGCGCAGATTGTCATTATTTCATTCTGCTCATAAAAGAGGAAGAAATTTGCAGAATCCAGACGTGGTGTTCTCCTAAAGATGTGGCCAAAGGGGCTTGTGGGCAAGGCTGAGGTTGGAGAGTCCCCTGTTTCCCGGGGACCTGGGGCTGGGGGTTGAGAGGTCTCGGAGAGACGTTAGCTTGCCATTCCTCTGGTCCATGCACGACCTTCAAGGTATCAGAACCCTGCTCCGTCCTGATGGGAAGTGGGTGCGACTCGAGCCCCTGCCCGACTTGATGCACAACTTGGGTCTATAATTATCCGGCCCCGGCTAGTATGACTCTCAATGACTCGGCATCTAAGTGGCCTAGGCCAGTTCTACTAGTAGTAGGAGGTCGTAAAATAAAAACCATTTGACGGGGAATCAGAACAGCCTTGCCCTCATGTAACTGGTTTCGCTTCTATTCCGCATGCGCCCGAGGACATACAGACCCCCCAGCACACTCGATTGGCTCTTAAGAGGGAGCTCAGGGCAATGCACATCCTGTTGTTCTCGGGCTCATTGAAGCATTCCACAAGAATTCCGCAGAAAAAAAAACGGCAATGCAAGCAAATGCCGTCGGATTGTGGGCGCAGGCGCTGAGCTAGCATGCCCATTCGCTGGCTAATCCGGCCCCGAGTCGGTGCCATGCGGGCCGTCCCACATATATCCGCGCCTTGGGTCGCCGCCGACAAGTCACCGCAAGTGCATACCTAGGTACCTGGGTACCGGCCCAAGATCAACATCGACCGTGAATTGCGACCTCGCTCTCCTCTATACCACAGTCCATTGCACTATGCCACACTTTCTGCAAGCGGTATTGTTCCCCGCGTCGTGGGTTGTCGCGATAGGAAGCTCGGACAGTCGGGGGCAATGATTCCTCCATCACGAGGACGTATTATCGGCGGCTTCTTTAAGGCAAGTTGCATCATACCGCACTCCGCCTGATTAGCGGTACAGCTTGTTGTCAGAGATGCAAGTTAGACTACTGTGTATTGTACTCGTCCGAGACGATGGACTAGAATCTTGCTCGCCTCCCTTCCCTTAACATGATGACCATGCGCGTCGCAAGACAAACACTATCACAACACACGTCCACTCTCCCAGGTGCTCCTATAAGACACGGCATTTCGGGGTTCGGTACAGAAACAAGCTTCAAGCTGCCAAGTCCCGGGGACGCCTTACACTTCCGAGTTAGTCGTGATAACCATTGAGCCAGGGCATCAGACCAGGTAGTATGCTGTGATACCGGCACACGTGCCAATGCAACTCAAGTAGTGCGCGATATCACCTCGTCGTGTCTAATTTGTACACAGTGGGAACGGGTTTGATGTTGTGCAGAAATGATCTAGAAACGCGGCCCACTCGCTTCTTCGGAGCCGCTCAAGACGCCGGGCTCCCACAGACAGGCTTGCTCCCTGGGGCTTCTGCTGCCGCCATCACCCATCCAGATCGGGCGATGGGTGAGGGACGTCAACCCAAGTGGGGAATTGATGTCTGAAATGCGGGCGACGAGTAAACTTCATGGGCGAGTGGGGCTGACATAGGGATATAAAGGGGTTGGTGAGCCAGCAGTCCATCAACTTGAACACCTGCACTCACAACCACACATCCTTATGGGTACATCTTTATTCCAGTCTATAAAGAAAACCTTCTGAGACTTCACGGGCGTTTCACTTGAAAACGCTATTATGGCACCGTCGCTCAACACCATCTTGCCTCACGATATCGGCAACAGGGCCGTACCAAACCGCTGGCAGAATGTGGCAGCACTGGCCGCTACAGCAGCCGTCGTAAGTAACCACGACCCATCGCCAGTTTATTACATTGCTTTACCTCGCATTATCTGAGCTCACCGTCTTGTTTCCCTACAGCTGTTCGTCGTCTGGCGCCTCTGCATTGTCGTCTACCGGTTGACATTCCACCCCCTTGCAAAATATCCCGGGCCCAAGCTCTACGCCGCTACCAACCTGCCTTTTTAATGGGGGACCAACGTGGCGGGCTCCTTCGTGCGGAAGAGCGTGGACTTGCACCGAAAGTACGGGCCGATCGTGCGCGTCGCGCCCAATCACCTCGCTGTCGACGGATCTATCGGGTGGCCACAGATCTATCAGCACCGCCCCGGTAAGGCTGAGTGGGGCAAGCAGCCCGACTTCTTCTTCCCTGGTGATAACAAGAGCCTCATTGGCGGCGACCATGAGAACCACAGGCGGCTGCGACGCCAGCTCAACCACGCCTTCAGCACCGAGAGCATGTACGAACAAGAGCCCATCGTGCAGCAGTACATAGAGCTACTCCTCACTCAGCTGAGCAAGAAGGCCGCCGCCGGAGAGGTGTTCGACATCGTTCCATGGTTTAACTTCATGACGTTCGATATCATCGGCGACCTGACCTTCGCCGACACATTCCACAACCTCGATGGCGGCGAATACCACCCATGGGTTCTTGGATCCTTCAAGGCCGTCCTCGGCGCCGGTATCAATCGCTTCACAAAACACTACCCCCTACTGCGCCTGGCGTTCAAGTCTCTGGGCAGCTCGGCTGAAAATGTCAAGACGGAGCTCCAGAACCGCGAGCTCGCCAACGCAAAGGCCATGGCCCGCAAGGCCCAGGGCGAGAGCCCTGGAGGAAGGAGGGACTTCATGACGTACATGCTCAAGAAGACGCGCGACGGACAGCCCGGTTTTGACGACTTCGACATCCGCCTGAACTCGCCCACCATCATAACAGCTGGCAGCGAGACGACAGCCACTACCCTGGCGGGCTTCACTTTCCACCTCGGGCTGAAGGCGAACCGCCCCGTGTACGATCTTCTTGCCGGTGAGATCCGCGCTGCCTTCCAAAGCGAGTCTCAGATCGATATCAAGTCTACCGCCCGCCTGCCCTACCTCACAGCCACCATCGAGGAGACTTTGAGGATGTACCCGCCCGCAGCCCAGACACCACCACGGGTTAGTCCCGGGGCGGAACTCAATGGGGAGCACATTCCCAAGGGGGTGAGTAGAGATTCAATAGATTGCTCCCACTCAATTGTAGCCTCTCGTTGCCAAGAGACGCATTTTGCTGATTGCCATCGTTCCGTCGTTGCTTCAGACCGTCACCACCATCTTCCAGCTTGCAACCTACCGCAACCCCGATAACTTCTACGATCCGGATAACATGCGCCCGGAGCGATGGCTCCCCTCTAACCACAAGCTATACAACCCAGTCTTTGCCAACGACAACAAGGCATCTTTCCGTGAGCACCAGCCCCCTCTTCTCCTTGGTCCCCAGCACAATTGTTCGGACACTAATTGGCTGTGACAAAGACCCTTTCAGCTTTGGAGTACGGGACTGCCTGGGCAAGAACCTGGCCTACTCAGAGTTGAGGGTCGCCATCGCGCGGTTCCTATTCCGATTCGATTTCGAGCTAGCACCGGGCGAGGAAACTTGGATGGATAGGAGCCAAGTGCTCGTTATCTGGGAGAAGCCCCCACTGATGGTGAAACTCACCGAGAGGAAGTTGGTACCAGTAGAGTGAGCGTGGGATGCCCAGGTGTTGTTAAGGAGGGGCCATAACTCTCCATAAACTTTCATCTTCCAGGCGCCAGATTGCAGCAGATGTTTTCTCGAACGTCATCATCGGCTTGTTCTGTTAGGCAGAAATTTCCTCTTATGCTAGTAATGCCAGTAGAATTCCGTGGATTCACGACTATGACATGCACATCACCCGCCCTACAACAGAGTTTGTGGGGGCCAGGTAAAGTCAGCCACTGCAAGCACATGGGTTACTCGTGGGGTTGAGCAAACTGTGACCCAGTGAAGACTCTAGATCCTTTCCTATACCAGACTGATTGTTTTTGCCTCTGCTACACTGGTGAACAGTTCATCCTCACGTGGTAGAGAAACCCGTCCCACAAAGCTTGCCTCTTCATCTATGAAGAATAACGCCTGGTCCAAGTCGATGAATCGCCAGTGTATCAGTCCTACACGCTCATAGAATTCGTCATAGACACGTCTCACAATTATAAGACTTCGACTGCGCACAAATGTTCCCGAGGATTCATTTCCAACACTCCCAATGTGGAGAGCAAAGCATTCGTTTTGTGGCTCGACATCTGTGTCCAGACGAGGCTCTATGCACATGCGCAGCCCACTACAGACCTGCACAACGGCAAGCTGATCGCCTGCCGAATAATGAGGCCTGCGGCTCCACTGACTGATAGGGTATGCCGAGGCTTTTTCGATGCTCATGAGGTACTCATTATTGATGTGTTCCTCGGAAAGATCAAGGTGTTGCAGTCGCAAGGGCAGAACCTGGCAGAATACTGATAGTATCTTGGGGCCTAAATGGGGTGAGAGAAGGCCGTGAGAGCCGGTGTTCTCCAGGATGGATTTCGCATATTCGTGTAGTGTCTTATCTCCGCCATCTGTGACTTTGATTATCATACCTTGTGGGTGGCCAGGAGGTGGGAGCCGCAAGCCCTCGCTGCCACCCTTAGGAAGCATCCGAACTCGATCTCTTGCGCGAAACCTTATGGGTCCTGCCCAGCCCGCCCAGGTCCAACTTGGAAACCCACTTCGACGGGTACCACGACGCTCATGCCACCAGAAAAGGTCAAACAATATATCTCTTGGCCGCGGTGCCCTAGCTTGGTCTTCGTACAGTGGCAAGCCCCAGAGGTGTGCCATTGGGCGTCTGGTCTTGGAGTTGTAGTCAAGGACTCCGAGGAAGGCATTGAGTGAATCTTCTGAATGACTGAGATCTCTCCTGGTGTATTCCTGGATATGTTCTCGAAGACTTGCAGTACTAGCTCGGTGACCACTAAACGTAGCCGGGGGGACGAAGCGCGCGAATGACAGTCTGTTGGCTTCCCCAGTAGTTGCAACTCGGTGCTGGAAAGGCTCTGAAGTGTACTCCCTATTGCAGAGGTAAAGAAGGCAATACTCGGTAAATATCAGACGCCTGGTGGACAAATAACCTTCCTGGTACGTCCACCC
The DNA here is from genome assembly GCF_019321695.1 of Diaporthe batatas. NCBI lineage: Eukaryota > Fungi > Ascomycota > Sordariomycetes > Diaporthales > Diaporthaceae > Diaporthe > Diaporthe batatas. The sequence continues at coordinate 386,757 of NW_025408561.1, read as the reverse complement.
TCTCGTTGCCCACTTGCTGGAGCTCAACAGAGCTGAGCCGTGGTCCTTACTGTACGGTCGTTCGGCTAGAGTAACTCGGTCGAGACCTACTGTCCGTTGTTCTCGACGGCATTTGTTCGAGACACCGGGAAGCCCTGTCTGCGCGTCCTCGCCTGCGGCTGCAATGATCGTGCAGTAGGCATTGGAGTAAATCTCGCCCATTCGACCTAGCATTTCCTGCTTTTCTGGATCTTCTTTGGGAATGCACTGATGACTTGGTTAATCTTTTCGCTTCGAAATTTCCCATGGGTAATGTAAACTTGCATATTTGTCAATCCATATGTACTTGACTCCTAGCCTGTCGGCGACTCGAAAGGTGTCTTTGATCACCGCAGGAGCGGCTCTTAGATCATCCGAATGCTGCTGACTGCCCCAGACATAAGATAATGCGAGGTATTTGCACCTTTCCGGAGCTTCGATTACCCTCCCGGATGACACCTCAATCAGTTTGAGACCATTTATCCCAAGACGTGGGGAAACCGGTCTACAGGTCTGATGGTGGGTTCGCGCACAGTTGCTCAATATCTTCTTCAATTCATCATAATCTTCGGAACGAATGAGATTCGGTTGGACTACTGTGCCCTTCAAGTGCTGGTCGTCATTGGGTCCTATAACGGTGATGCTTGGAAAAGTCTCTTGGACCAATTGCCCATGTAGGTTCGGCATTTGCATACCATAGGGCTGTTGGGCTACCACATGCAGTTGTGTGTAGCCATAGGTGCCCATGTAGGCGCATAGCATGCATTGCTGGCTGTCGTAGGCAGGAGGTTTGATGATTGACAATAATTGGCAGATCTGACCTACAGCATTCAAGTAGCTTCCTGTTAGTATAGCAAAGAGTGGGCCATAAGGTGGCTACAATATGCATTAAAACCTGTAGATATGTAGCACCTGAGGTCTTTGTCACATGGGCTAACAATGGGGTATATTTGTTTTCAAAGGGGTACCTGGGAGCTGCTTACAGCGTGATGCGCAGAGCTCAGCCCAAGTCGCATCCAGTGATGGCATCACCACGCACCAAGGGTTCTTCTGGCGTCGAGCTACGGCTCTCAAATCAGCAACCAAAAGCCAATCCACGGTGCTGCACACGTTACAGAGGAGGTCTAGTGCTGATTGTTTGGCTGGTCTATCCTGCTGTGTGCATGGAGGCCCGAGAGAAAGACTCGTGTGGGGCTCTTCCAATGATCCCTTGACGGGTGAGGGCATAGCTAGTTACTCCTGGAACAAGAAAAAGGTGAATGTGAGAGGAGAAGGGTAAAGGATTAACACGCCCTTGGACTCCGGCTAAGGGAGTGAAGCTGTGGTGGCTTTTCTCACTGGTTGCATTTATGGAGAAGTCCTTGTTGCATAAGACGTAAGGCTTTTGAGAATGTATAGAGTAGTATCTTCCACAGCTTAAGAAGTACGTGGTGCTTCTTGGAGGCGTTGTGGATTCAGTTGAAGAGTGCTGTGGCGTTTTGAAAATTGGGTACCTTAAGTACTTAAGTAAGTAGGTATGCCCAGGAAAAGGGACCATCTGATTGGAAGTGGATAGACATAACTGCTGACCCACATGTGCACGGATGGGGCTTTTGACAACACCTGGGCATGCATGTAATTGCTCCAGCCATAAAAACAAGAAAGAGAGCTATTTCAATTAAGTCAAAATCTACTAAACTGGGGGATGACTGGCAGCCTATCCAGTCTTGTGGAGTCATGAGGTCATGTGTCTCAAAACTCAGCGTAACAGAGATCAGTCTCTGCGAAATACCTAGAGAATTATCATAGATATTTCCTTGGCAAGTTCCCAGGTCTAATTACTGGGCACAGGTGGGCACAGGTGGGCACAGGTGGGCACAGCTAGGTATGTATATTTCCTAGGGTTACCAGACATGAAAGTATCAACAGGCTTGTTAAGAGCCCACCAAGGTGATTGTGTAATCTGCAACTAGCTACTGGCTTTGTGTTGTGGAGGATGGGGGTTGTCTATAACTCTTCTAGTTGTATTTTCCCCGTGGCCACAGAAGCCTGAGGGCTGTTGTGGTTGTCTCAATGGTGCTCAAGGGCCTGTAAATAAAACAAGTGAAGCAAGTGGTCCCCATTCCAGCTTTGAGGGCTGCTGTTCTTAGCAGCCCTGATGGTACAAGCCTGGGACTTGAGTTGTTTAATTTGCACCAGCAAAGCGTCACAAATAGTCCAGGCCAGCTTTCAAGAGACAGAAAACCTTGGAAGACAATTCACGAGACAGCTACCACTCAGTCGGTACCACGGTACCAGTCCAGCAGATGGGTCTGTCCTTGCAGGTGCCAACTACCCTAGGTATCAAATGGAAAGTGCACTCCGCTGCCCCTTCCTTCTCTGCCACTTGACGTGCTTTTCCCTCAAAGTCCTTGGCAAGCCAAACCTCCAGCACAGCACCCAGCTCCTTGTTCCAGCCCATCTTCAGCAATCCTCTTGGCCCCAGCCCCACCAACTACCAACTTACAAAAGCTAGTCACGATGAATCTTGTTGGTTCCATCCTGGTCGTTCTGCTTGGACTCTTTGCTGCCTCCAAGGCTGCAGGCACAGGCCAGGTGAGCGATGAGCCCACCGTCAGCATGGATGACGAGGTTGTGGCTCTGGTCAACCGAGAGGTCAACAAAGCGGGCCATCAGGGCAGCCCAATACCAATAAGCGACCTGCTCTTGCGGTACGAAGTCATGTGCCCCGTTGACGCCAACGACACACCCAATCCACCATCAAACATGCCCAAAAAGAAGACACCAAGCACTGTTTGCAGGCAGTGGCTCGAGTGCGCACCTGATGGTGAGGAGCCCCAGACACCTCTATTCACATAATGCCGAGGTCGGCTGGTTGCTGACCATGGAGTGCGGCATGCCGCATGCCCCAGGCACAAAGCACCAGAAAAAGGAATTGGACGCATCCTCGCCCTGGTACGTGGTCAACCGTGAGAGGGTGGCTTGGTAAGTCGATCTATGTTCTCCGTGTCCTCAGCCACGTTGTTGCACACAAACTGATTCAATCGTGGGACAGGTGCAAGCACTGGTGCACATGCTGGCTCCAAGACAAGCCCGAAGAACACTTTGCCTACAATCAGTTGGTCTCCCGTCTGCTCCCTCCGCTCTGACCATTGCATAAATCACTGACACGCTTCTGAAGGGGGTGTGTGGACCCCCTGGGCAAAATAGTCCAAGGACAGTACGGCAGCGTCGCTCGAGGTACGGGCTCAGCTCGGCACCAGAGCAATGACGACGGGCTTGCCATGGAGGCCCTCCAAGGCCCTCCTCGCAAAGACTGAGCTCGCATGCTGGCAGGCTGGCAGGCTGGCAGACGGAGGGGTCGACAGTGGTTCGAGGACTACATAGTAACTTCTGTCCCACACTTGCAGCCTTGTAGGGGCCGGAAGTTGGGGAAATAAAAGCATGACTTCTTTGCTTCTGTTTTACACTATCAACCTTCTTATCAGAACAGCCCCAAACCCCACCCCCGCTTCAGGCTCAGCAGGGCCCGCCCCCCCCACCCCCCACCCCATCACCACCTCCATTCGTCATCTGCTGGATCCGTCACCGTGCCGTCGACCGGCTGTAGTCAACGACTTGACGACAAGCCGCTAGCTGCCTGGGCCCGTGACATGCGCATGACTTGGCTACACTCTACCCATGAGTACCCATAACATCACGCTCGCTACCTTTCCCCCTTTGCTCGCTCATGACCACTTATAATCCCTTCAACTCTACAACAGTTTCCCTCGCAACAGTTGCCCAATCTGAGGTTGCTCAACCCATTTGCCCGCCTCGCACGCTGCTTACAGCCGAGGCGCAACCGTGAGCGGCCCGCCACCATGGCGACGTCGACGTGGTCGCCGCCATCCTCGTCCCCGGCCAAGCCCCCAAGCGACGACCCTGCGTCGTTTCCCTCCCAGGCCGCGCACCAGAAACCAAAACGCTCCCTCCGCATCCTCTGCTTCGGCGACTCCCTTACGTCGGGCTACTCGCAGCTGGGTGGTGTGTCGCACCCGTACTCGCAGCGCCTGACGGCCGTCCTGTCCGAATCCTTCCCCTCGCTGAACATCGACGCACATGCCGACGGCCTTCCCGGGGACGTGGTGTGCACGGCCGGATCGCGCTTCCTGCGGCGCATCGAGCCCAAGTTCCTGACCAAGGGCGGCGGCACCCCGTATGACTGGACCGTGGTCTTGGGCGGCACCAACGACCTGGCCTTCCAGTTCACCGCCGAGGACATCTACAAGGCGTTGCGGGACGTGTGGGACGTCGCACTCAGCAAAGGGGGCCGTGTGCTCGCGTGCACCGTGCCAGAGGCGGGTGTGAGGGGGCAAATCGGCGAGAGGGTCAAGGCAAGGCGGGACGAGCTCAACGGGATGATACTTGGACACCGTCAGGAGAATTTGTAGGCTACATTCATTGCGGGTTTCATTCCCCCTCCCCGCCTCCTTTTCTTTCCTTTCCACTGGCAGCTGATCGACTGACATGGCCCTCGGCGCAACCTAGCTTCACTTTTGACCTCAACACCGCCATCCCCTTCTGGTCCCTTGCGCCGGAGGAACGCAAGACCTATTGGGACGACCACATCCACCTGACACCCGCTGGTTACGACCTGATGGGCGAAAAGATCGCCGCCCGCCTGGTAGAGATCATCATGCCGCCCGGTCGGCTGCAGCCGCAGCAGGCCAACGGCGCCGGCGCCACGAGGCGCAAGAGAATATTCAAAGATGACGACAAGATCTTTGAAGAGGAGGACGGCGACGAACACAAGCTGGAGAATGGGTACTATGTTGTCAGAAGGAAGGATCTGGAATGAGCCGCGATACGACTGCTTCGTTCGGCTCTTGCTTGCGTTTCAATGTTTTTATCTAGTGAAATGGCTGGGATGGCCGGGATGGCCAGGATGGAACGCACTTGGTTGGCACAACCGCAACACAGCATGGCGTTGGTTAGAAGGTCGCATGGGCGCCTACGCCCTCTTTTCCATAAGCGTTTGTGGGTGTTATTGGGATTGTTTATTTCTCATTGGGATGTCGTGCCTTCGTGAATACTATTGGTTATTTTAAGGTACAGGTCGTCCTCACCACTCGGCTGTTTGCCCTGGGTTTACGAGACCCTCGCCATAGACCATAATTTCCCAGTCAAATCGTAGCAGACATATGAGCCAAGTCACTGTTTTTGCAGGAACTATTCCCTGTGGTCGTTCCCTCGCCATCAGGCCGCTCTTCTCTGTGCGAATCTCGCGTGGCTAATTCTCTGCTATGCCTGTAGTGTCTCCGCAGGTATTCTGTTGAATTTTCTCATCCGGGCCGTGATCAATGATTCAATCAGACCGCTGCCCCTTGACCGCGCCCTCTCCCCCCCCCCCCCCCCGGGAAAAAAGAAAGTCTACGTTGACGCGTCTCGCCATGGTGCGAGGCCTCCCATGTAGAGTCTCCATTGGCACAAAGGGCGCCGGCCGGTCCTTCCAACTTGTGGTGGCTTTAACGTCTAGGTCTATTCCTGCACGCGCGCCGTATAGGCAATGCCCAGGTACCCAAGGCAGCAGGCTATACTGCCAGGTTCTGGGAAACGAAGCCGGGGATCTCCTTCTGCAGGTGACCGACGACGCTTTCGACATCCTCGGCGACGCCGAGCACATGGCTATCCCACTGGGCGATAGTGCGGGAGTTGTCAAACCACACGCAGCGGTCGATTTGGTCAATGTGGCCGTCCAGGCGGCCCTGCTCGATCATGCGGGCGGTTGTGCCCTCTGCCCTCTCGCCGTCGAGCCCCAGCAGGACGCCGAGGGCGTCGAGGTCAATGTTGACATAGAGGCGCGAGGCGGCCAGCAGGTTGTGCTCGACCATGGCGCGGGCCAGCACGGTGCTCCCGTCGGCGGTGGTGGCCAGCTGGTGGGGCTGTAGGCCCTTGGCAAATGCGTCAACCTCGGCGGGGGCGACAAGGCGATCGAGGAACATCTTCTCGAGGATGGCGAACTCATCAAGGGAAGATGCCCTCTCATCCTTGTACAGGCGGCCCAGAGCACGTGACCGCTGCGGCCCGGCAGGGGCGAGGATGGCACACTTGATAGCCATGCCAAGGGTGTGCAGGCGCTCGTCGTCTGCGATGGCGCTGCTGAAGGAGATGTCGTGGTAGGCCTGGCTGGCAGCAAGGAACTGGCGCTTGGCGTCGTTGATGCGTGCCTGGCTGAGTTTGAAGTGCAGCTGCAGGGTCGGGTCGGCGATGGCGAAGATGACGTTCTTGAGCTTGTTGAGGTAGGCCTCCGCGGCGGTGGGGTCGTCGACCTCAAGATGGTTGCGCATGATGCGAACCCACACGCGGGCCTTGTCCTCGTCGCTGACACGGCGCTGGGACGTCTCGAGCGGGATCTCGGCCAACACCAGGGCAGCATCACGAAAGTCTTCTCTCTCCTCATGGGCCTCGGCGATCAGTTCACGGAGGGTCGCGGCTTGCTCGATAAAGGAGGACGACGAGGTGGGTGAGGCAGTCAGGGCCTCGAGCAGGTGGTTGCCGACTTGAATCCAGAGGTCCAAGTCCCGACGCTGGCGGAGGGTTGTGATGAGCGAGTTCAGCAGTGTGCGCGTGTGCACGATGCCCAGGGACGAGGCGAAGATCTGGTCGGCAGTCTGGTTGAAGTCAGATGCCGACTGTGCCTGGGAGAGGACATTCTGGATGGCCACGGCCTCCTCGGGGACCTGCTGCGAGGCCATCGTCGTGTTGTATCTTGTGTTGTCGTGCGGCGCTGCGTGGTGCTGGTGCGTGCGTATTCGTCATGCGTGTCGCTCGTGTTGGCTGACGTAGGGCAGGTTGAGGGCAGGGAGCCCGCTGCCGCATAGGATTGCCGGCCACAGGGGGTTAGTTGTTTGCAGATAGGGGCAGCCTGCGAACAGCAAAGCAACTGTCTGGCACTCTACACTCTGCCGAAACAAAACCTTGAAGATGAGCTTCGCTTATGGTCCTTGGTATAGACATAGCTGCCATGGCAGCTACTAGGTACGGAGTACCTTTCTACCTACCTAGGTACCTAGGTACCTACCTAGGCACCCAGGCATTGGCAGTGGGGAGCTGCGATAAGATCTGATAAGGCCGATAAGGCGGGGCAGGTCCCCTGGGTTCCCGGATCCTGGCAGGTACCGTATCACATACCTAGGGGTTTTTAGAAACTACCATAGCGCTCCCTAGGGGGTTTTTAGAAACAGTTACTAAACCATCCCTTTTACTTTAAAACAGTACTTTAAATAGTCCCTAATACCTTAAAACCATTCCCTTACTAATACTCTCTAGTAATAACTATAAAGTATATTAATACCTTTCTTTAAGACTAGATTTTCTTTAAAACTAAAAAATCCTTTAAAGACCTTCCCTTTTCTTCTAGAGAGCCTAAAGGACTCCTTCCCTTAAGGGGGAAGGAACCTAACTAAAGGCTATAATATATAAGTAAGTATATAGGGCTAGCTAGAGATCTATTTAAAAAAGGAAAACTATTAAAGAAATAAAAGAAGAAATCTCTCTTAACTAATTTTTATATTAAGGTAAAAACTTAATATTAAGAAATTTAAAGACTAAACCTTTTAAAAACTTAATTTTCTTCCTAAAAACCTCCTTCTTACTTAAAGAGGGTATTAAAGAAGGAAGGACTATTAATAATTATAGTTATTACTAGACTATAATTAGATAGAGATAATTTTTAAAAACCTTAAGGTGTGTAGTATAGTATTTTCTAATTAATATTCTCTAATAATAACTATAACTACTAATAACCCTTTCTTCCTTAATATACCTTTAAATAAAAAAGGTTTTTTTTAAAAAAAATCTTTTATAAATAAATATTAATTTTTAAAATTCTTTTATATTATACTTTTATTTTAATATAAAGATTAATTAATAAAAAAAATTATAAAATTCTTTTAAAAATAATTTTTTAATAAATTTTAAATAATTATACTTAGTTTATTTATTTATAAATACTTTAATTATTTTTTATATATATATTTTAAAATATTTAAAAGGTTTTTTTTAAAAAAAGTTTTAAAGAATTTTTATATTTTAAATAATATTAAATTTTTAAAAAAGTATTAATATATCTTATAATTATTATTAAAAATATTAATAAGAAAATATTTTTAAGATATTAGGAACTATCTAGCTTATTATTTTAAAGTAAAAGGGATGGTTTAGAGACTGTATTTAAAAAACCCCTAGGGAGCGCTATGGTAGGTAGGTAGGTGCTTAATAGGTAGGTTTCTATCTCATGTCTGCCGGCTTGCTTCCCCGAGGTCCTCACAGGAAACTTTGCTGGCGAGGTCTGGGTGACCGAACCTTATCAATTGACCAACTCAGCAGACATTGTTGCTTCAGCGGATGGTGCCACCTAGATGCAGTTATGCGGTGAACTGAATCCTTGCACTGAACGGCTCGTGTGACGATGAACCCTTCTGCTCCTCACGTTCCGACTTCATGTACGGCAAAGAAGCGCCCAGGGCAACCATGGCGACCGTAGCCAAAAGCAGGCAAGTCTGCTGTCGTCGTGCTGACCAGCATGCCCGTTCAGTGCAAGCACAGTAACGCGAGAGTGTCTGAAGGATCCGTGGACTTGCCTTCTCCTTCCCACCTTGCTGCCTCGTTCCATAAAACTTATGGACATCCGTCATACTTGTCCGGTCTCTTGTACAGGGCAGCGCGTAATCATGACATAATTATACTAGCCAAGCAGTGCTTGAGTTGAATGTTGCCCGAAATACCTGGGTAGTGAGTCGTGACATCCTCGAGGACATCTCGCTCCATGACTGCAGTAGCACAAATAGTGTCATGCCAGCCTTTCTGGTCATCTTCGTCTCGGCCCCGACTAGATAGATACTCCCGACTCGGTGCTTGCCGAAGCCGCTCGAGGAAGCCCAGCAACACCGAAAAGCAAGGAGCTCACCGATGTGCATCAGCTCCGTCGGCTTCATCCTCCGGGTCTACTTCAATACATTGTTCCGTGTCTTCATCTTCTGTGTAGCTGCCTCGTCGAATCCCATCCAGTGCCTGCATAGTTGCCCTCCTCAATGGCTCCATCTGATCCTGTTGCACAGCCAGGTCCAAGATCACCTGTGTCAGCAGGCCATCATCGGCTGGACTAGTGTCGGATTGTAATCGTCCTCTTGGCTCTAGTGCTGGCCGGCTTTGTACCTAGTCCAAAGCGTTGCTCGGCTGTGCCTCGCTGCTGCTACACAGATCTGCCTCAGTTTCCCTGGAATGCCGCCCCGCCGCGAGCTTCTCCTTGATGATGTTTCGAGCCCGGCGCTCCTAAGCCCGCAGCGATCGGCACTCTGGTATGAAATACTTCCCAACGGATCACAGCCAGCGAGGGTAGGTACTTAAGTACCCTATATAGCGCCATTGCCGTCAGCATGATGTTGACGGTGAAGTCGATCGCGATCTTAAATCCACTCGCAACCGTCAACTGGTAGCACGATTCACGCCCATAAGCCACAGTGCTGATGCGAGCAACCAGCGGCAGGTTGACACCAGCTGTCTGCTTCCGCCCCGTCGCCAACCACGTCCTGAATCCTCACATCTCACTTAGATGAGACTGCAGAGGTGGTAAGGTGGTGAGGCGCGGTAAGGAGCGTGTCAGGTCCTGCTGAGCCATCATCTGGATGATGGTTGTCTTGATTAAGCGTCCCGATCTCTTTGAGGCCCGACAGGGTGCCGGCCGCGCATCTCCGTCTTGAGCGACGTGGAGTTGAGGTGGTCGTTGTTCTTCAGCTCGCCAGTGTATCGGGTGGTAGAACCATGGTTTCGATGTCTTCAATCCCATACTAAGCATCGACTACTAATCCAAGCACAAACGTAAAGAAATCCTGCAGATACGACGGAATGAACCACGCTTTCCAAGGTTGGTCATACTTTGTCTTAAAACCTGTACTCATGCCCCCCCCCCGGCAATCCCAGAAACAAATTGAAGAGAGGTCGCTTTGAGGGGCCTGAAATATGCCCAAAAACTGCCTACCCTCAATATCCATCCTCAGCAGGCAGGCGGGCTCACCACCGTATGCCTGCAAGCCCGTCAAGCATGTGTTCCAGCTGTCCTTATTATAATCGCGGCAGGCACGGGATGTGGACAGCTCGAACCTGCACTTGGGGTTCAGGACTGTAATTGGCTCTCCTTTTGGGCCCGAGGGCTTTGGTTTCACTTAGACAATAGTCGCGAGGAAGCTGGATTCAAGAAGCGGTAATGACGGTCGCAACGGGGACAACAAGAAGCTAGGAAGAATGTGCTTAAACTTTATGATTAGGGCGTGGACAGGGTGGAATCATGCCACGGAATGTTAAGGTGAGACTTCATGGTCACTTCGTGTTGAGAGCACTTGAGGATGAAGATATGGACCGTATGGGCCACTCAAGGACAAGCTATGCAGCAACTAACTAAGCAGGAGAAGAAAGGGCCTCATTTGATTCCATTGGGAGTTGGGCATCTCATATGTGTGGTTCTCTTCTTATTCTACAACACCACCAACGCAATCCGCCTTCTGCCTCATCTATTGGCCTTCATGATAGGTCAGATATAAACAACCTGGACTTTTCACTCATCTGCACAGCTATCAACTGGTGTGGCACCTGTCAATCAATGGCCCGCCCCGTAAAGCCAATGCACCTAAGTAGCCTCTCTCCTTGTCCCGATATATCTCACGCTGCAGTAAAAGCTAGCATTGGTGCATTCTGATCATCGAAGACACATGTGTGGGGAACGACTGGGCGTCGGTGATGTGCAGCAGCGTCGTAGTAGATGGGCGGCAAATGTCAGCAACCCCACTAAGGCGGTCGCCACAAGCGCAGGTTATGTTCATTATACTATGAACCCTAAGGGTCCGGGCCGATATGTGGACTGTGTGTATACATTCTTCGAGTTCTTCTGTTCGGCTTGCGCTGGTAATGGGTGGTTGACATGTATCCTAGCAATACTTCAATCCTGCGAGGCCTCCTTCCACAGCCACAGAGGATGGAATGAGGCAATACCCGGGGTGTTCGAGTTCTAACATGCTTTGCCAAGCGTTTTGCTGCTACCGTGTGAATATGTAGAACGACCGGACTTTTGCGATACGTAGCCGACATAAAAAAAAGCCGCGTTGAAGCAGAAGGGTGTCGGCGCGTGGATTGCCACTCCTCTCTCATGTTTGACCAACGCATCATCCCTGACGATCACTTGCATTAAGACGTAGTTGCGCAGTATGCCTGAAGAGGTGGGATGTGGCAGGTAGATCCAATGGAAAGAAAAGAGATGATGGCGGTATCAGTGTCGTTGCAATTTATGGAACTCGATGGCTTGGTTCCTCAGTGCCTAGCAACCACGGATTTCCCTCTCGATCTTCACTGGCGTGCCATACTGCCTGGGTAGGCCACTTGCCGTCAACGCCCCGATCTGCGTGTCAGCTTCTGCTATACGGCGTACTAGCCCCCCAAGCACACGCTCTGATAGGGCGAGGCAGGATATTGACATCCCCTCGGAAGCTGCACCTCTGTGATACAACTTGATGTGCCGGCATGTAAGCAGTACATCGGTTGAATTCAAGCCCACCGCGGGACGGCCTTGGCTGCATGTAAATGCTACGGTGTATGTGAACTGCTGTTACAATAAACTCATGCCGAGAATTAGGCATGCTGCATTGTGCCGTTCTGCACGGCTTTTCTCTTGGCAGGTCACTGTTGACACCGGACTAAACCCCCCAGGGCTGCACCTGTAGCAGATAAGCATTTCTCATCATGTATGAAGGCGCCATGTATGTCCTCGGATGTATACGGAAAGCGAAACCACACATGTATGGACTGCTCAAGCCATCAGTAGTGTGCTCAACCTGCACTGCGTCCCGCGCATGCAGCGGTCTGCCTGCTCTATGTTCTTGGTTATTTATGACATGTATTGTGTGTGTGCATTACTGCGACCTCATTGCGTCACCCACAGCAAGCCACCTGCACCCTCGCCGCTGCAAAAGCTTGGCTGAGCGGCTGCGGGCCGGGCCTATCGTGACGATCGTGACGATCGTGACGAACGTGCAGAACTTGCCGCCGACCTATACCATGAGATAGACATGTGCAAGGCTTCGATATCACACCACTGACTGGCAGTGCTCACAAGCCATCCTTTCTATAGTCTGGCCCATCAAGAACCGTGCGTAATCAGTCAATCCCGGCCATGAGGCAAGCCCAATGAGAAAGCAATGAAAACATGCCTACCTACATATGTAGGTACCTAGGTAGTCTCGTCATTAGTACCTAGGTACCTTGGTAATTCCTAAGCCCACTTGTCAAGTGTTACCACCAGTGGCACCGAATCACCCACATCTGAAGCCCTCCATGGGGCTGTAATTAAGAGTTCCTTTCACGTGAAAAGAACGACAGCACTCCGAAGTCCATATGAGTTATGTATCTCTGCTTCGGCTGGGATTTTGTTTGTCGCTCTGTGGCCGCTTTCTTAGGCCATAGGTCTCCGAAATGACGTGCCTGCGTTCCAAGTTGTGTTGAAATGGTGTAATTGTCTTGAGAGTATGAGGAACAACTAAGCATTTTCGTTTCTCTTCGTCTTCTGATTGGACACAGCCATGACTCTGCCCCCGCTATCACTATGAATTATCTTAAATGAAGAAAAGCATATATAATCGTGTGCACAATCTTGTTCTGAGCAAAGGTCAAGAAAACTGCAATGCACCATGGGGAAGCCACATTTCCTTATACTTAAGTAGTCGTAGCCGGTCATAAACAGTTTTCTTTTGCAGCAACGGGATATCATATCAGAGATACGAATATAATAGTCACTCAGATTATTCCTCAGATGCCAATGAACGCATGTTTAGCCATATCTAACCAACCATGACCGGTATGATAAAATTAATCATGTATTTTTGTCGGTCCGCCTCCTGCTCTGTGCATACCCACGTAGTCCATTGTAGCGCCGCTCGCGCAGGAGATGCGAGCCCCGTGCCCATGGAGGAGATCAGCCGGCCAGCGACAGGAGCATCCCAGTAAGGCCGCCAAAGTATCCATTGCTACGTAGAGAAACAATTAGTTTGGCAAACGTACCTAGGTACGTCCTTCAGGAAGTTCCGCAACAGAACCACCAACGAGAACGGCTGTTGAAGGCCGAGTGACTTGGAAGACTCACCATTGCGGGTCCAATGTCTACTTAGTACCTCCCCGGCCAACGGTGACACATCACATTGATGTACGACTCCAAGAAAACAAAATGGAATCTTGAATAGGCGCCAAAGAGGACCATCGGTCTGTAGCAGCCCAATTCTAAGACCAATCCAGGTCGCTGACTCGGGCACTACGGCCTCATCTCAGATTTCATCCGCTGTATTACGCGGTGAGGGCCTGTGGGCTAGAGGGCTCTTCATCTTGACAACCTTTCGGAACGCCCGGGCCACCTACCTGGGAACGACTTCCCATCTACGCGGCTGGCCGACCGACGACAGCTTGAGGGCCTTGCCTGAATTCATCTTCCGGTGCCCCGCCATCGCACCCTTGTCATTGTGGGCAAAGCAACGCGCCGGTGGCCTTGTGGGCCCGCCGCTCACACTCGGGTTGGTCTTCCGCACGTGAGTTGGACAACTTGGCAATGGACATGACATGGCGGGGCAAGGAACGACATCCATGGATGGGAACCGCAAGGCCGTCCATGATCAACCCCTCGCTGCTACGAGTCATCCTGCCAACCGAGTGGGCTTATGGCATGTCCGTGCTGTGTTACATGTCTACCGCATTGCCGGGAATACGGTTCGATGCTTGAAATATTCACATTACCTGGCTGGCATCCAGAAAAGGGCCTGGTGTCATCACATTTGGGCCAATGACGGGAATTCCTGATCACCCGCAGAGAACGATGTCATGTAGTCATTCATTTCCAGCGCGGATGCTGCTAGATTGCCATGTTTTAGCCCTACTTGCACGTCTCGACTCTGCTGTACCATCCCTGGAGTAAATTATCTGGCCATGAAACAGATGAATACCATCGAACGCTTTTATTAGTAATCTGCCATTGCGCACCCGGGACACATGTCTCTGCATTTTGACATTGGTTGTTGAGTCTGCGGCATTCTGTCTCACCAGACGCTCTTCCCAGGCACCTAGGTAGCCTGTCAATCAATATGCATGCGGCTGTCCTGCATCCTAACGCAACGCTCTTCCACGTCCGGTGATAAGTCACTGTGTATATAAGCAATCGCAAGTCGCACAGCAACACGACAGGAAGCAATAGGTGGCCCTTTTAGTATTCTTAATCACTATGTATTCTGGGGGAAAAGAGACATTGAAAACAGCAGAAAAGTTGCGCGCCCGCTTAATGGGATGCCCTGACAATCCCAGGACGTTGTACAAGCCTCGTTCCATAGTCGGCACTTGGGGTCCCTTTTCGTAAGACGCCAGAACGCCATGCCACAAATAAGTAAACTTGGGAGGAAGTGGAAGAAAAAAATTGAAATAAACAAAAAAAAAAGCCACCTCCAAAAGTATGCCTCGATGTTGACCCAGGCAGGTGGGCCGACACTGACAGGAGTGCTCATTGCCAGTGGCTGAGACATTGCCCGTGATGCCGGGGACGTAATGAGGCTGAGAAACCCGTCTCCGCCGCAGAGGCGTGGTGAGACACGAGAACCGGCGATTTCCGTCGTTCGGCTGCAGGAGGGCTCCGTGTGGTCAACCGGTCTCTCTCAACGCCAGGAGATGCCCATGGCCGGCCACACTAGGGTAGCAGCAACTCCTGTGCCGGCATCTGACGCCGAGCCCAGAGAGACCCCATACACCATTCTCTATCATTCGCGTCTCTGTCAAGCCAATCCGAGGAGGATGTGTTGCCGCTCCTGTCGTCAGGCCAGGCGACCTCGGCGGACCATCCGAGGAGCATCCCCTCCTGCTGCGCTGCCACGGTGGACAGCCGGGTGCCCATCATCTCACCATGCTCCCCTTTCCCTGACCTTGGTCCGGCTAGAAGTCTGCCGTCGGCAGTCCGCCCCACTTCCTCCTCATGTGTGAGAGTGTGAGACTGTGTGACAAGTTGCTGGTGCTTGAGAGGCCGTCCCGTCTTTCACCCGGAGCAGAGGGGGCATGTTCCCGGCTGGACGATGTACCTCTCGTGAGGGCCCTTGGGACAGGCCAATTTCCTGTTGCCGTCGACTGATGTGCGGAAAAAGTGAGCACCGGGGTCCAGGCACGAGGAGTAGATATAGTAGTTCTTGGTAAAGTCACACATCTTGGTGTGTGCGCGTCTGCGGTTGTACGGGAGAGATAGTGGAGGTCTCGCCGCGTGATGAGATGATCTGTGAACACAGGCAATGAATGAATGGCCTGGAAGGTGGGAGTCTGATGAGAGAGAGAGGGAGGCGGTCCTTGTCTTTGCCGAGGAGGGTGCTGATAGCTGTGGATATACGCATGTACGCACGGGTGAAGACATATGTGTCGAGAGAGCCGGGCAGGTGTGGTCAAGCCACGACTTATAGACAATGGAAAAGACGGGACGAGGTTGGATGGCGCATACAGCACACGGTGGGTGGACCCGCCCAGGTGAGTACAGTACCTAGGTAGGGTGTATGAGAGGATGTGACACAGAGGCGTCTGGATAAAATAGGGCGGTGCCGCGGTGGGGATGGTGGGTAATGATGGATGGGACGAAGACAAAAGGGTACAACAACGATGTCCCCCGGGCGGCCTATATGGATCTCGACATATAGCTTGCCGGGGTAGTGGACGGCACAGCAGGGTGCCCAGCAAGAGGTCTGGACTGGAGGTCAAGCTCGACCCAGGCCCCGGCCTGGCTCGCAGACTACCGGGGTTGTGTACTACCCGGCAAACCGCCAAAGTCAATCACAATCGATGAACAGCCAGCCTGGGGACTGCTGCAGATTGCCCCGGGTGTGCTGTTCAGGCGGTACGAGACGACATGGCGGACCCGATTTACGGAAGTGGTTGCGACTCACACTAGTAGAGCCAATCCATAAGTGATGGCATGGTCCCGATGTATCCAAGACGAGACGGGGCTAGTCCGGAATGAAGGATGTGACATGGGAGGGGGGGTTGTTTATTGTACCCAGACAATTGTATCCCTACAAGAAGGACAGACAGGACAAGAAAGACAGAACAAGATGTCAGAGGATGGGAGGAGGAGGAGGAGGAGGAGGAGGACTGGGCTCCTGGGCTCCTGGGCTCCTGGGCTCCTGGGCAGCAAGAGTATTATTGCAAAGTTACAGTGGGCATGGGCAGCTTGACCATGTCCGGGAGCGGCGCGAACGGTTGTTGACAAGGAGCCCTCGGCCAGGTCGAATCTACCGGGAGGATGCGACAGGGCAGTGACAAGATTGTCAAAAGTGTCGAGTGTCACTGGGGAGTGGGGACTGTGCGCGGGGACACTTGTCCGGTTGCCTTTCTACATGGTATGTTTATTTTTACCTGGTCCCCCTGGGATGGTGTCAATATCCCGGCGGGAGGAGAGGACGATTATCGACCCACGGCCGGGCCTGACGGGGCGGGCTTTGACAGCACTGACAGCAAAGCTGCGGCATGTTGGAATGTCCAATGTCTGAACGGGGTTGATCGCCAGCTGGGGTGGCTGTATTCCCGTGGATGCGGCCGTACGGGTGGGCTGACTGGAGCTGGGTGGGCCGCCGGTTTATGAGAGGAGAGGAGCAGGAGAGGAGCAGACGTCCCTGACGTCCATGACACTGCCAAACTGCCAGGTGGTGGAGGCTCGAGCGAACAGGCCGCTCCAACGGTGGTGGGGGGCGTGTCGTGCCAGCCTGGGTAGGTAAGTACTGAACTAAGTACCTAGGTACCTAGGTACCTAGGTACCCGCTACCGGCACTCGAGTAGTACATGACCAGACACGTCGCACCTTGCTCACCGAGATGGGGCGAGGCCGTTGCGGTGGGAACACACGTCGAGGGCATCGCACCCTGCGTACCACGTGCTGTGTACTTAAGCACGGTACCTCGGCGGCCCAGCCCTCCCAGGTATTTAAGTACCCAGGCGCCCTACGCCCTGCCACAGCCCCTGAGTTCGCACGGACGGCCCCCGCCATCGTCGACACGACTTGTCCTCGTTGTGCTTCATGGCATTGATTGGCCTGGGGTCTTGAATCCGACGGCGTTTTGACAGGTCCGACCAGCGCCCACCCTCTCTGGCTGTCTCCCTTCCGCACAATTCTCTCGTGTACGACAGACGTCCTGAGGCCAGCTTCAGCTTGGGAGCCGTCACGTCGAAGCCCCCCCGTGCCTGGTACTTTTAAGCAGCCAGGTACCATGTGAGGAAACATAACGTCGCAGATGGGCCGCCATACGCCATAGGTCGGTCGGTCCTCGAGCCAGATCTGGCCAGCTGCTAGGCCCGCTACCGGTTCATGCAGGCAGCAGGCAGGGCGGTGGGCTATTGTCCGGTTGCTACCACGGTACTGTGCCGCGGCCCACTTTCCACCAGCCAGCCGCCGACAGGTCAGGCCTGCACGTCAGTCGTAGTATCCGTACCGAGTACTATACGGACTACACTGGCACATGTCCCCGTGGAGAGGGAGGCGTCCTCACGCAACCAGGCAACCTTGGGCCCCGTCACAGTGCGTCGGGATGAACCAGCACGACGCATCGTGGTCGGCGGTTCCTGCCGTTTAGCTTTGACCGCTGGGCTGCGACAGCGTCCCGCTGGGCTGTGACAGCAGGGCGGCCACCGTGGTCGGAAGAGCCCGGAAACCTTCTAGAAGTCTCATTTCCCCCAGCCTGGCAATCCTCGCCCACCTGCGACACCAACAGCCAGCGTCGCCCCGCCGGCACCGTGTCTTGGCCCGATCATCTCCGCCGACGCCCTGCCCCGGGGCACAACAAGAGTGCCACCCTGTCATCCGGAACCAACGCCCCCCTGACTTCCAGCGTCACAAGCCCACACGTCCGGGAAACTGACAGGTCGGAAGCATCTCCCGACCTTGGCCGCCGCGAGGAGAGGCTGCCAGAGGCAACATCCTCAGCGCTCGGTGCTGACTACACGCTGAGACGCGTCCAAAAGCCTACACGGGAAGTCAAAGGGACCCCAAGAGCGGCGGTGTGAAGTTGTCTCTTGTCTCTTGTCTCGTTCAAGGCGTCCGGCTGTAAGCACCCTGGCCACCTGACGCCGACTGCTCAGCAGCCGCACAAATATGCTTTCCGATCGGCATCCCGGCGTACACGTGTGTAGCTGGGTCATTCGACACATGCGCGTCACCTCGCCTGCACGAATAGGCTTCGACTGCCTTCAGCCCTGAGGAGAAGCCAGCCACAAAGACTACACACAACTGTCTCATTTTCCGTCTACTTCAGCCTGAGAGCCAACCGGACCATCTGGATGCGCACGCAGGTCGGGTTGGAGTTGACGAATGTGTGCCCAATCGAGATGTGCCAGTGGCAGACGGACGCTGTAGCCTTCATCGCGCCTCAGTCAAGACACCCACGGCCCGATCTATAGATCTCAATATCAGACCGTCGCCGCGGCGACTCCAGCGTCCCCGAAGGCGACTCTCGAGACAAAGCGCGGGTCAACGGGGCACTTTTGCTCATTCCTCGAAGCATAACGGAGCCCAACACAATGGAATCCTTGTTGACTGCAGCAAGGTTTGCCATTAATGTGTGGGCGACGTTTCAAAACACTCGCACTCGCATCTGATTTACCCCCCTACCCCATCCCCCCGGGGGGCCCTGGTGCTCGGACAAATCCGAGTGGGTACTCAGATATCGTGAATGACCTTTGGTCGGAGCCGAAGTCCTGGGTACGCTCGAAAGACCCGTCTGTCGTATGGTTTTTTTTGGGTTTTTTTTTCTTCCTTTTTTTTTTCTACCTTTTACCTTTTCGCACGCTAGTAGTAGTAATAGTAGTAGTAGTGGCAGTACAAGCCCACGGTCCCGGGACGTACTGTACTTAGACCTTGCGCCATTCTCCGCACCACTGCATTTTCAGAAAACTCACCTGTTATTCACGCCCAGCATATTCCCAGTCGACAGACCTGACCCCCAATCTCCCTGGCCATCTCCACACTAGGGCCCTTCCAGTCACGAACCGGCTTCTAGAGACAACGCCTGGATGTTCTCCCATCTATGGATCATAGCTGGCGCCGTGCTAGCAGGGCCTAGCGTCCCACGTCTGATTCCTGGCCGGTTGTGGCTGACGACCAGCGGTCGTCTGATGTCTGCTTCAGCATATGATGAAAGGGGAGTTGTAGCAGATGACCACGGGATACATGTGTAGCACCAGAGCGCTATACCGCACCTGTCGGCCTTCCATGCCAAAAGGCACGACGTAGCACGACACAGACGCATGACGCGACGAAATAAGCCTTTGACGCCGCGTGGGAGGACCCGGTCGCACTGGGGCACCTGTCCTCGTGGAAATTAGGGGTCGGCCGAGGAGAGAAATTCGCGGCGTTCACCCCTTCTCAGCCCTGCGCTGCCCTGCGCTGCCCTGCGCTGCCCTGCGCTGCCCTGCGCTGCCCTGCGCTGCCCTGCGCTGCCCTGCGCTGCCCTGCGCCTTGAGCCCTCGGGACCCCACCGGAGAAATGCGCCGGCGAGGAAATGTCGGTGACGGCGGCGACTGCAGATACACACAATAGGCTTCAGCCAAGCTAAGCCTGTGTCTCTGCGTGGTATGTACACGGCAGCAAGGCAAGGTGCTCAGCCGCATTGCGCCCGCCCATCCTTGCTCCGAGTTGCTTGGTATGCTTTGCACAAGGTTGAGCCGGACGCAAACTTGCGAGTCTTGGGCCCCTTTCTTTCTTACTGTGTATTGTTCGCATGCAACGTCTCGAGCGACAACATCGACAGGCCTGCATCTCGGGACTTCAGGAGCCTCGGTGGCCCGTGAACACCACGGGTCTGTGAGGCCGAGTTTTACTGTGCCCGGGACATGGTCACAGCAGAAATAAAGTGAGCACGACATCAGGCAGGTTGAACAATTTGGCAGGAGGGCTGCGGTGTGTAGGGTAAAGCCCACATTCCCTTCCCGCAAGCATCGTGCTGTCGGCCCTTTCCGATGCATTCGAACGCCCAGACGGGCTCGGCTTAGGAGGAGCGTGGCAGTCCGAGGACGGTCTGAGCGACGCGGGCACATAAGTACGCGAGGGCTCTGCACTTTGGGCTTGAGCCTGTGCTTGTGGGTTTTCAGCCTTTTGATGCCAACCAGTGGCTCAATCGCGTCTTGGTTTCCTCTCCGCCCGTGAGCCACAGAAGACTGCCCAGGTGGGCAAGAAGAATGCCATACAACCCTACCCCTGCTGACCGTCGCCAGGGGAGGCATAGCTGTACTGCCTCCGATTGGGGGATCTATAAGAGCATTAAGATCTGCTCCGGTTTTGCAGCTGTCAAAGGTGCATGATCTGGCAGATGGAAGACGCATGAAGTCCAAGGGGCTTTCCCGCGATTTCCCGCCCATTCTGGGGCATGAGAACATACATGACCAGGAGGGGGCCCCCATTCCCGACTGAGAATCACAGCTCCGGGAGAGGAACTGTTGTGAAACAACCCCCCAACAGGAGAAGATGGGAAGTCTGGTTTGCGATTGGCACGATGGCGATCACCTCGCACGGTCATGACTACTACTGCACCAGCCAACCACGGATGTGAACACTAGAATAGATCGGGATATGAGCGCTCTTGGTCGTACCTGGTCATTACATAGGCTTCCGGAAGTGAGACCCCAAATATGCAGAGCCTGAGCAGTGTATACCCATGGGCAGGCAGACAGTGTGAGATGGGGACAAGGAAGTCTTGTGCCTAGATGTTCCTGAAGGCCGAAAATGTTTCATATCCCGGCCCACCCTGCCCTCCGGTTCCTCTCATCTCGTGGCCCATCTTCAGCAAGGTCTGCGTGACGCAGCCCCGAGTATGATGACTGACTGACTGACCGCGCAACTCTGGCTACTAGTATAGTAACTGTCCTGTGCTTGATGTTGGCCGGATCAGCTCCACTTGCAGAGTGGCACCCGGATTGGAGTTTGAGGAAATCCAGTCCCAGCCCGGCTGCAGACCT
The DNA here is from genome assembly GCF_019321695.1 of Diaporthe batatas. Classification (NCBI taxonomy): domain Eukaryota; kingdom Fungi; phylum Ascomycota; class Sordariomycetes; order Diaporthales; family Diaporthaceae; genus Diaporthe; species Diaporthe batatas. Next base: position 365,727 of record NW_025408561.1, on the reverse strand, counting down.
ACTACTCCGTGGTAGGAATAAACGGGTGCTACTGTGCCGTCCAGCACAGCGTCAAGCTTGCGCCTGTTCGTCATCTTGACAGCTGTCAAGAGGCCAGCAGCACTACCCGGGAGAGGAAAGGGAAGCCGTTGCGTGCGCGTGCAGTAGCTCGCAGTTAGCTGCCCGGCTTTCGACATTCTACGGTCCGGCTGGCTGCCCGTCCCATCTGGACCAGATTCCAATAGCTCCGTCGAATCCATGCTCTGGTACCACCAGGGCAGGACTGGACAGGACTGGACAGGACTGCATAGGACTGCATAGGACCGGCCACCCCCCGCCCTTCCCGCCACCTTTCCAACAGGGCGGGGCCGGGCAGAACCAGCTATTATTATTCCCTGAGCCACGTCAAAGCGCAAGCAGCGATACGAAGCAATGCCTACAGGTGTCTACCACGGTTCCCTATCGCTGCCCTGCGCAGCCCACCCGTAGAATGCAGAGTGCACATGCACTATCCCCGGGCCGTGTCGTCCCATCACCCGCCTCACCCACCAGTACCACCACCACGATCCTCCCCTTCATAAGCGTGCCAAACACCCAAGGGCCAGCAGCTGCCCGGGTGCCGTCACCGGTCGCCCCAAACGGGCACAGTGGCCGGCTCGCTTCAGTGCGAGGCATGCCCAGGCAATGATCCCAATGCACGCCCTCTGCCCGCCCAGTGAGATAGATGGGCGATACCATCGCGCCGAAGGTACGCCCTGAGACATGGGATGAATCCAAATCGGGTTGCGGAAGGGCGGGAGAAGCGGGAGAAGAAAATGTGTGAAAATCGTGTGCGGTGGGCTCGGAGGTGGGCGTGGTTGTTCTTGTAGATATAGACACACGCCCCTGTCCCCTGTCCCCTGTCCCCTGTCCCCTGTCCCCTGTCCCCTGTCCCCTGTCCCCTGTCCCCCGGCCCCCGTCCCCCGTCCCAAGGAACCTCGACTTATCGTCGACGTCGGTGCTTGAGCGGGTGGCCGGCCGAGTGAGCGGACGTGTTTGGGCCTTTTCAGGTCTCGAGTTAGGTTAGGCATCTCCCGAGGTCCTTGCGTTTTGTGGCATGTCAACACTGCCCATGGGTTAGACCACATCGTGCTTGAACCCCAGCTCAGGGTGGGTGTGTAGTGGTGTGATTCGCACCGGGAAGGATAGACCCCTTCCCTACAGTTTTCCACCGCCATTGTAAAACCATATTGAAGATGCAGGCGTGGCTTCTTCAAGGGGGTGCTAATTGTGTCCTGAGGTCAGCTCGACGGGACATCCCGGCCAGCCACGCATAGGCATTGGTAATTCATACTCAATAGCCAGGATATACTCCACGTGTAAGCAGGAGATTCCTTATAGCATATGAGTGCCGCAATTTTCACGGGTAGCACTGGCTGATTAATTCTCCAGGCTACCCGCCGCCCGCCGTCGCACCAGGAAGCTTCCAAGCTTACCAGCCGGTAGCCCCTGGGTTCTCGGTTCGGTACCCAAGTGTGAAATGCGAGACACCGCCATCAAGCCGAGGCCGATGACGATGTTACTCAGCGCGCACGTACCCTACATATGTATATCTGCCACCACTCCAGGGTAACAGCCTGCGCCCTCGCGTCATGTCACAAAAGAGGTTACTATATCATGGTCTAGACCGCAGCACCCGTTAACCTTGAAAAAGTCATCTCATCAACAAGCGGACAAGAGCGTACAGAACAGAACGTTCGGTACTAGGAAAGGACCAGAAGAACAATGGAAAGGATCCAGTGAGTGACAGCGGCGCCCCATCCGGCCGTTCGGCCATTCAGTCAGTCCCCGGGCCGAAAGCCAAGCTCAGTCGTGAGTACTTGGTATGCCGTCGCCGATATCATTTGGCCGGATACCTGCGCGTGTCTCATCTCTATTTTGCACCAAGGCAAAGACTAACCTTTGAAATCATCTCTTGCAGTGCGTCTTCCAGCACCCAGACAATGAATGCGTTTATCTGCTTATCGGCTTGACCCGCACTTCCGCTTGCCTTTCCCTTGTGGCCATCCCTCAAGTGCTCGTGAGCCCAGAAAGATCAGGCCAGGACATGAAGGACCTGTCTGTCCAAACGTGAGCCTCAGTCAACTACCGCGCGTAGGGTGGCTAGCCGACATTTGCCCGTGTGCCCGCTAACGCGCTAGGGTATCACTCCGGCGCCAGCCCATGTGTTTGTGTGTCTGGCGGCGCGCGATGTGACGGCAGCTCAAACTGTTGGGCGGCAACAGTCTTGGAAGGGCGCCCGAGGAGGTTTCCATGCTTTTCTGTGCCCGTGGAGATTTTCCGTGCATTCCGGGATTATGGTCTTCCTGCTCTGGGATGTAATTGCTTGAAATGGAAGACACGTGGTCTCCTTTTCGAGGCATGCCGTAGACGCCTTCGCCGTGAGCCTACGTGAAAGGAACATTCGTCCTAAGCTCGAGAGGTGATAGCCGGAGACAATCAGCATGCCATATCTGGCGGGGGGCATCGCCGACAAGTGTTTCAGCTTGGTCCTTCTCAGATGATGTGGGTTTATGAGAACCGAGAAAAACAAAACTAGATTTGAAATGTCGCTCGCTTTGAAGTTGATAAATCTCACCGTCGCTCTATGAAATGCTAGACGAGAAAGGTGGACATATGCTAGATATCAACAGGCTGACTCATCGCCATCCAATCACGCTCTATTCATCAGCGGGAGAGGAGCTCCGCGTGTTGAACGGGGCGTCTGGATGAGTTCTCGCGGGTAGCAGCGACGTGCAAGCCATCGGGTCCACCGCATGCGTGTTTGACAGCGGTGTCACAGATGCTCATACACTCAGGCCAATGAATGTGGTAGCCGCCCATCAGGTGACCTCCACAAGCATATTGGCATCGCGGGCGATATCAGGTCGCCACATCTTACCGGCCACGCCGAGTACTCCTCAACCCCCGCTCGACACACAATCCCACTCCAACCTCAGGTGTCCAGCCCGAATATCCCCTTGGCAACGCCCCAGGCCCATTCAGCTTCCCGGTCCACCACCCTCAGGTCGTCAATCCATTCTAAGCCCAGTCTGACTGTCTCGTGCGCGTCGGCCTCGAAGTTCGTGCCACAGATGCCGCTGGCTCTGATCCTTGCCAGGATTGGTACCTTCTCGCTCAAGTACAAGATAACGAGCGCGCCGAGGATATTCTGCGTCCAGAAGAACAGGCAGGGGATGAGCAGCTTCCGCGTGCAGGCAGGAGACATGATGATTGGCCACATGAGACAAGTGTTGAGGCAGTTCGCAACCCCGTCCGCGTCCTCGTTGTTCATCTGGTCGGGATGATGGAGCGCCTTGTATAAAAATGGCCTGTAAAGTAGCAGTCTTGTGGTGTAGTACCGCGTGCGGAGCAGCGCGATCTGAATGTCCATAGCATATGGATAAGCTACCGGGTGGCTGTTGAGGTCCGGCGTGAACGTAACAGAGGTGACAGATGTGACAGGAGGCGTCGCGGTGGGGAGAGCAGGTGACGGCGCCGTCACGGGAGTGGCGCCTTGGAACAACGAAGTGCCATACACGTCATGCCCCGGCGGGAGGAAGTTCCCATGGTCGCGTTCTACCCAGCGAAGGTGCAAGGGCAACAACTCACGCCATTGATCGAGTTGCATAACAAGTGGCTTCATAGCACCGGGTATCGCCGGCGCAGGTGACGAGGAGGACGATATCGAGGACGCGGGCGAAGTTGATACTGCAGAGTGTCAGCCCATCTAGGAACGGAGATGTGTCGTTGATATGAGATAAGTCGGAGAAAGGAGGGTTCCCGGCGTCCTTACCGCTGCTGAGCACGTTGTTGAAGTCAGCCGAGAGTCGGCGCAGCACAATTTGCGAGGCAAAGTGTTCCTGAAAGTGGCTGGTATGGTCCTCTTGAGAGACCAGGCCCCCAAAGTCTGGCACTCGAACCAGGGTCTCATATTTATCTAACCCGCTCAGTGGCATGCCTAATTCCAGATTGAAGCAGCTGTAGACGTGAGTCAGTTGAGTGCAGGTAGAAGACAACGTAGTAACTGACGTCTCCATGATCGAGCAGTGCCAAAATGCTCTCCGAATAATGTCCCCTTGTGCCGAGGTAAGTTCCCCTGGGTTGCTGTTCTCTTGTTTAGCCACCTCGCTACTGTCTGAGCCTGAGCCCGGGGGACAACGTACCTGGAGATCAGGGCTTGACAGGCCGACGAAGCAGAATTCGTCATTCGCCAAAAGTCCTAGTTATGATCAGCCCGGTGCTCCACAAGCAACATCACAAAGTGGCTGGACCTCACCATATGGCGGGAGCACGTCTCGTAGTAGATGCTGTTCGAGATCAGAAAGATTTCAAGACGTTGCATGGCGGCAGGAGGGGCATTACCCTGCGAGAGCAAAGACCTGGACATTTTCCAAACTACATTCAGTCAGACTGAAACCCATGCGTCTCCGTGCCTCGTTAAAGAACACCAGGCCAGGATGCTGCGATGCGGTGCGTCCATTCACGCCTCCGGGATGCGAATATGCATCGATTGCAACCTCGCCCAGAGCAAAGATTAGATAGGTCAATGTCGACTGGATGCTTTCGTCAAACACGAGCCCGTTGGTCAACATTGCCGGGAGAGTTGTGGATGTGAAGGCCTGGCGGTCCACAATGGGGTGCAGGAGGTTGAACGTGTCGAAGAAGGCCTTGGTAAGAACTTGGACCGAGTCCCAGGTCAGACTGTTCAACACCTGAGTGGCAGGTGGAGAGTCGGGAGCAACTGGGTTCTCAAGATTTGACGCAGCTCGGCTGCGTCTCCGCCCGTTCGTGGCCGACGGTAACGAGGTCCCTGGTTTCTGTAGGATGGAAATGCCTTCCTGCTCCAGGAGAGAACCTTGGTCGCGGCCGGGCACATTTGGAAGTATGACCTTTACTATCTCCTGAACGGCAGGCCAAGCCAGCATTGCGTGCACTGAAGATACATAACTGTAGTTGGTCGCGTTCCCGGACGACAGCGCGGCGTCTGAAGGCAGGCCGGAGACGAAGGTGCTGCTGCCGCTGGCGCTCGCAACGCTCCCACGGACGCTCCCGATGGGTGCTGGCGTCTGCACCAACGCATCGCCCGAGAATGAGGATTGGAAGTTGACTGCCAGGCCTTGGGCAGTCAAGTTGTCTATCTTGCCCTCGAGAGACTTGATTCGCTCCAGAATCTCAACCAGGGTCTTGTCCTTCTTGGTGGGCTGGGGCTCTCGGTAGCGGCAGTCCAGCTTGAACTTGACGCATGTGCCACACTTGGGCCTCTGCTCGTCGCATTTCTGCTTTCTTGACCTGCAGGTACCGCAGGCCTGCGCCGCGATTGCCCCTCGCTGCGTTCGCGACAAGGTGCCACTAGTAGCCGTCGCGGGAGGGCTTGGAGGTCGTGAGCCTGACACTGCTGCAGATTCCCCTTCCATGCCTGGCTTGGCTCTCACTCACCAGACCTGTCCCCGGGCTGTCTTGAAATGTCAGCTGCTTGACACTTTCGTATTCTGTGGTAGCCTGGTCGGGCGCCAGTGAGACATCCGCTCTGTTGCCAGGGAAGCGAGTTGGATGAGATGGATTGCACACGGGAACGACAAGGCTCGATTCACGGCTCGAGCCGGCCGCTGGGGGTTGGGCTCGTAGCCAGGTGGTAAAAGATGCAGCCTGTTGCCGACCGAGCTTGGTTGCCGAGTGAAGACCCGGCGAGCGGATGCGCGATTTGCGGGCGCAGCGAGGAATCGAGGAAGCAGGTGGTGATGATACAGACAGAGGCTCGTGCTGAAGCGAAGGTCGGGTCAAACAAGTCGGGTCAACGCCGTACGATGCATGGGATACGAGGCAATTTTCCGGACGGGAAAATAGCAAGACAGGGGAAGGAAGCCATCAAGAGACAGGAATAAATGGAACCTCCGTATTCGAGTCGACGTATGCATGCATGGAGGGTGCAATGAGACGGAGGATGTGATCCCTGAATTCCTTGCTTTCTGTGTGGTCCTACGTCATAAGGCTGCTCTGCACGCAGGCCGGAGTATGATTGTGCACTGGCCGAGCTCATGAGAAGCGAAGATAGGGATAAGGGGGCGTTAACGATGACGAGGGCCCCCCCCCAGGCCAGCCTTTGGAGCTACCACCGCAGTGGCACTCGAGCATGTCAGCCCAATGGCGACATGGCCCTGTGAGGTCGGCATGCACGGTCCTGAAGCAAAAAAGCGGTCGGGGTTCGAGGGTTGCTAAGCAGGACGGACGCATCATTCATCCCCCCAGAGACAGGTCGGCGAGAGTGCGAACGGCCATGTTCCTCTTGCTCAAGTTTGTCGTGAAACGACGGGGACGACGGGGACGACATGGACAGGACAGACGAGGTCGGCCTGGGCGACGATCAACAGGGGAGCCTCAACTGCCAGCCCATTCCCGTTTCCGCAGTTGATCGGCAGCAGCACAAGGACTGGCCTTGGGTTCGATTTAAGCTCAGGTGACATGTCGAGAATGGTTCTCTGAACCAGAGTGCTGGATCCCAGGCTCTGGTGCTCGGCTCCGGCCCAGGCGGCGTCCGGCTGAGGTGTCCGTCCGTCCATCCGTTTCCAGGTCTCGTCCACTCAATGTGGGTGGCGTCGAAGAGGGTGGGGTTCACGGTGGAAACACGAATCCGGAGGTGGAATCGGCGCTGAGTAGCAGCACACGGCTCCTGGGGCCCAAGCTGGGCTTTATACCATCATCATGTCGTGGCTGTCGGACAAAAGCCTGAGGCATAAGAGTACGAGAGGCGGGCAGCGCGGAGCCGGGACCATTGCCGCTCATGCAGTACCACTTTCTGTCGCTGCGACAGAGAGGCGGAGTGCCGGCGAGGCAAGCTGGCAGGCTGGGCAGGCGATGCGCGAGACTACCTAGGTAACTGACAGACTGATTGATCCTGACTAAGCCGGCATGGCGACCCCTGTCTCCGACTGTCGCCAATCGGCTCTATCCGTGGGTACAAAGTACTCCAGCGGCTCGCTGCGGTACTCAGGTACCATGTCCTCCGTAGCACTCTCAGCCTGGCGCAAGGCAACAGAAGCTTGGGTAAGCTCGGCCGCCTGCAACGCGGCAAACCGCCTGCACGCAACCAACCTCCTGTCCTTGCCAATTCCAAGCTTCCCATCAACACATTACCGCCGCCGCCACCACCACCTCCTCCACCACCACCACATCAGCAGCCGCCATCTGACTGGTCTACTTCCCGTCCTCAACGCGCTTTTCCTTCGATTGGATCACCATCACGGCGAAAGCAGGATCCTCGTTAGAGACCTCTGCACAAAGCGTCCATCCCTGCACCTCGCGCCGACCTGCCCAACATGTCTGACCCGGAGAGGGCCGATGCCATCAGCAAATACACAGACTCGCTGCTCGAGTCTCGAAACTGGGAGGTCAAGCTGAAGAACCTGCGCCTGGAGATCAAGGATTTGGAGAAGGAGTTCAACAACACAGAGGAGAACATCAAGGCATTACAAAGCGTCGGCCAGATCATTGGCGAGGTCCTGAAGCAGCTCGACGATGAGAGATGTATGTCCGCCCATGCTAGAACCCCACCCGGGCCCCCAAGCATCGCTCTGACCCGTCTACCGCAAAACAGTCATCGTCAAGGCCTCCTCCGGCCCTCGCTATGTCGTCGGCTGCCGGTCCAAGGTTGACAAGGCAAAGATGAAGCAAGGAACCCGCGTCGCACTCGACATGACCACACTCACGATCATGCGCATGCTGCCCCGAGAAGTCGACCCCCTCGTCTACAACATGTCTCTCGAGGATCCTGGCCAGGTCAGCTTCGCCGGCATTGGCGGCCTCAACGACCAGATCAGAGAGCTGCGTGAGGTGATCGAGCTGCCGCTCAAGAACCCAGAGCTCTTCCTGCGTGTCGGCATCAAGCCACCCAAGGGTGTGCTGCTGTACGGCCCGCCGGGAACGGGAAAGACCCTGCTTGCGAGAGCCGTGGCGAGCAGTCTGGAGACAAATTTCCTCAAAGGTGTGCTCGCTCCTTGGAACGTGAACAAGAGGTCCGACGCTAACAGACCCTGCCCCTGGTTATAGTTGTCTCCTCCGCAATTGTCGACAAGTATATCGGTGAATCCGCCCGACTGATCCGCGAAATGTTTGGTTATGCCAAGGAACACGAACCCTGCATCATCTTCATGGATGAGATCGATGCCATCGGAGGCCGTCGCTTCTCAGAGGGCACATCCGCAGACCGAGAGATCCAGAGGACACTGATGGAGCTCCTGAACCAGCTCGACGGTTTCGACTACCTGGGCAAGACAAAGATTATCATGGCCACAAATCGGCCCGACACACTGGACCCCGCGCTGCTGCGTGCCGGACGTCTGGACCGCAAGATCGAGATCCCCCTGCCCAACGAGGCTGGCAGACTCGAGGTCTTGAAGATCCACGCCAGCAGCGTGGTCACGGAGGGAGACATCGACTTTGAGAGTGTGGTCAAGATGAGTGATGGGCTAAATGGTGCCGACCTGCGGAACGTGGTCACGGAAGCGTAAGGCCCATATTCATTGCATGCCCCTTTGCGGTTTCTGTGAAGCCAGATGACTGACATTGCCTTAGTGGTCTGTTTGCGATCAAGGACTACAGAGACGCCGTGAACCAGGACGACTTCAACAAGGCCGTTCGCAAGGTTGCAGAGTCCAAGAAGTTGGAGGGCAAGCTTGAATACACCAAGCTTTAATCTTGAGAGGCTGGAAGCGAGGATTCTGGCTACATCCATGACAGGAAAAGCAAGGGTGTTGACAGAGGTTGTCGGTGGCGAGGGGCCACAAGACCTTGTCAGGAACTCCGCAGCCTTTTCTGGGGCATGTGTTACGTCTGTGGCCACCCAGAACAGCGAGACAACCATGACTTGTCCTGCAAAACATCACGCGTGTTATCCGAATCGAAACAGGGAATGCGCTGACCCGCAGTGAGCAAGGTCGTGATAAGCGCAGTCGTTTAGTTCCCCAATCCCTCACCTTGGGCCTTCGTCTTTGAACCGCGTCAACTTGTCTGAACCCTGTCGCAATCATACTTCCATTCTTAATGTAGCCCCGACCAATCTCAACCCCATGATCCCGCAAGACGCCTGGTCTAGCACACCAGAGTAGCGCAAGTTCAGAGAATCAGAATCGCGGTTTGCTGGTGAGAAGGTGTGGCGAAACGTTTTTGGACCTAGAACATACCCAAGGCACTGCCCATACGACTAACCGCCACTGCTAGACGACATCCAAAGCAGTAATTCGTTTGTACAGCAACGCTTGATCAAGGCGCCCATGAGCTTCTATAGCTGACATCAGTCTCTCCGCGAGGTAATCCCCATACCCATTCCCACCATCATTCTCGTTTCTGGGGGTGTGAAACACGATGCTTTTCTCATACTGCGCATTGAGTATCACATCCAGCTTTTCCTGACACTGAGCACGTAGCGTAGGAACCATTTTCATGAATGATCTGGATATGGGCATTCGATGCTACTCATACCTGCATAGCCAGCGCATCTCACTCTTAGCACTGCATCCGGGCCCAACGGTGTAAGAGACCTCGTGCGAATCGGTTGGTCGATATATCGACTGGAATAAAAACATTCACTGCAGCGATACCGGAAGGGCTCCAGAGTGCCTCGACTATTCTGAATTGTACTGATGCCGTTCTCAATACTTATACGAAGGCATACAGGCATAGTCCCTTCATGTAGTGGTAGACGCTCACTCTGAATTTGAGCACACGCAGTAACGACATTCGAGTCGCACTAGTCAAACAATACAGACTTGGACGCGTTAATTGTTCGGAAACTTGGAAATAAACGCATTGGCCGTGTCACTGGGAAACACTGGTCGCAGATCATCGGCCAATGCCTATTCAACAACCTGGTCGCCTGCTTTTCCTTAGTCGTCCTCCAAAGCATCCCGTATGATGGCGGCCTGGCCATCATCGCCTGAGCCACCCGACCAACAGGAGCCAATAAAGTTGCCAGCATGTTCGAGCTCACACTTATGGTTCAAGATCGTAAACTCCAAGACATCCCAGACGAGACTTTCAAGGCAGCATTAAACGGGCCGGGGCTAGCCAGGTAAGTTGACATCCCATACTCGAAAGCCCTGTGAGTAGTTTCGTTTTTAGTCCCTATATGGATGAATTTATATAAAAGTCGTGCATGCAACCGCTTTTCTGTCAGTGAACAACCCTCTTGGATGACCAGCTGAGATTCGGCACGGGTTGACAAGATAGGAAGGCCCAGTCTGACATCTCCCGCGATGCTCGTCCTTTGTACTCTGCAAACGCAGCGATCCGGAGCGATTGACCGACCGTGGCAACCTGTAGCTTTTCACTGAAATTCAGGACTGTGAGTGGGCAATTTGGACATGGCCAAGGCGTCTGCTATGTTGCAAACTGCATGCGGCCGTATGTGGAGCTGCCAGTGCGGCTCTCCTCTCTGGCAGTGCGACAGGGCGATTATGTGTGTATGGATTTAAGGGTGCGTCTACGATACGACATGGCCACGGCTTGCCTGGTCGACGACCCTGGTCGGGAACATAAGCCCCCGTGCGAGTATTCCACACCGCCTAAACTGGGATCTAGTTCTCGTTTGGCGGCGATCTGAAGTCTCGTCCACGAGGATACACATCATTCACACTTGAGTATATTCCGGGGGTGATTTTTGTCAGCGGCAAAACCACCAGTCAAGGGGTTGGAAGGCCTCCCGAGAAGAAGTCCGAGAGGCAACGGCAGATACGAGCAAGAGCTTGACTGGGCGGACCCTGGGGCAGGGGCGATTGACGGCGCAGCGGCGCTGTTTGTGTGTGGACCAGCCCACACAGACCCCTGACGTTGAATTACGCCCCCCCCCCCCGGCATTCCGAGCTGCAGGTTCCTGATTCGCAGATCTCGGGGCCATCTTGGGCAGGCAAGGGCCGACCAGATCATGGAGCCAGACAGCCAGATAGACGAGAGGGAGGCCGTGCTAACGCGTGGGTTGATCGGCCGTCCGGAAGCAGGCGACAGGCAGGCTTGCCAGGGCTGCCAGGCTAGCTCGATCAGCACAGCCCGCTGATAGAAAAGTTTTCTTGTCTTGTCCTCCTGCATCCGGCTGAGACATGCAGGCAGTCTCGTAAAGACATGTGCCCAGCCCCGGCGACTAGGGAAACGTGGGGAGCTCCAGGGGCTATTCTTAGCCGAGGATCGACCAGCTAGGCCCGGGTTGCAGCTTGTTCACCCCACCATCTCAGCAGTTCAGCCCCTTTTTCGTCCTGCTCCGTTCCCTGAGGCTGTGAGGCGGCATCAGACGCGACTGTCAACTTGAGGCAAGGGTAGCCAGAACTAGTGGCTGGCGCGGGCCTGCATTGTCCTTCATCTGAGCAGACCTGTTGGAGGGCTGCATCGAGATTGGTGTGCCGGCATGAGCTGTCTGGAGCGATTGGCTGACAGTTTGCAGGCCTTGGATGTCTGGTCGGGAGTTTTGACGCCCAGAATGCGGACTGCCGTCGCCGGCTTTGTTGGGAGCCTTGGTTGTCTGCCGTTGGACGGATATGTCGTCATTGTCATTGTCCAATCCGGCCGAGCCTGGCATATGATGTGGTTGATGCAGCCTGACTGTACGAAGCTGGCCGAGGTGGTGGCAGCGGGCTTAAACGAGGTACTGATACAACAGTCTATTGCCCATATCACGGGCCATGGAGGCCATGGAGGCCATGGAGGCCATTGAGCCCCAAAGCAAGAAGACTATTGTTGCTTTGGTGTTGACATGAGGAGCGGTTGCTGGGGCAAGCGAGGCTGAGGCCCACATTTTGTACGAGTCGGAGCCGACACTGGTTCTCCAGGCTGCAAAGAGGCGGTAAGGTCGTGTAGTAGTGCATTGCATACAGGCACAAAGCTGCAGCTGCCGTTATCTTCCGATGTAAACAAGGCAATGCGAGGGCTCCAGAATTGGCACCCAGAGCATCACCCAGTCGTCGTGGTGAAACCTGTACTGTGTATGACAGCACCAAGTCCTGTGTGCAGGGGAGCAGGATTGAAGGATCCAGGGCCCTCAGGTCACCCCCAGAGGAGCCTGAGATGACGCATACTCCGAATTCATCCTAGACACAGACAGACAGACAGACAGACATACAGACAGACAGACAGACAGACAGACAGACAGACAGACAGCAACCCCCACGGGTCTCCTCGTCTGATGTCGGCCCGTGCCTGGCTGCCCGGCTGCCTGGCCACAGCCTGTTGCTATCTGGGGCTGGGCTGGCATCTTTTGCTTGGGCCTCCACTGCCAGGGAGTCTAGAGTCTAGCGTCCCTCTCTGACAGATCCGATCACCGTGGGAACAAAGAAAGGCTTATCAATTGCGGAGATGGCTGGATTCCAGAGGCAAGGAGCCATGTGATGGGCTGGCTGGAATGCACGGGGAGGACGTGGTGACATGCTGCTTACTGTTTGCCGTTACGGGTAGAAAGCAAGCCAGCAGTTTGTCGTGTTGGACATGTGGAAGGAGCCCTGGGATGCATCGTCATCAGGAACAGGGGTCCCCTCCATTGGAGCTAGACGGTACCCCTGAGTGAGGGCCAGAGGGCCTGCAGAAAAGACAGGGCAGAGGGGCCCGGGAGGGACATCTGGAGGGGGAGGGGAAGGGGGGGTCGGCAAGAAGTGGGCTGGAGGCTGGAGCTGTGCAGCTTCGTCCCCTCGACCCCTGTCCACAGGACGTCCAAACAATCCACGTGCAGGCACCTTGACAGCTGGAGTTGGAGCAGTATGGCTGAGCAGTGGCCCAAGTTGCCCAACCGGCTGATGGCTGCCATTGCTGTTGTCACTGACTGCTGGCCCAAGTTCCCAAAAGCAAGGCCCCAATTCTCAGCCCCATTAAAGAACAATCCCATCCCCTGAGCTAGACACCCATTCCCATCCAGCTGGCCTTTATTCTGTCTACTCACCACAACTTGCTGTCCCTCCCCTCTCTGTCTCTCTCTGTCCATCTCTTTCCAGCCTTTGATACCCATCTCGAACCCTGCCACCCTGCCCGAGCAGCATCGTGCAGAGCTCCCGGCCAGCTTGTCAACCACCAGCTCTCGTATACTACACGGCAAAGACTGCCCTTGTTATTTGATCAACCAGACAAGATGTGGTACGTACAGCACAGCAGCAAATCCAGTCCAGGGCCGGAGGGCACAGGAGGGCACAAGCAGTGGAGGAGTGGCACCAGTGCGAGCTCCTTGCCCACCCGGCCCTCTGGGACTGTCCCACGAGGGGCAGGGCCAGAACCAACCTCCACTGCCCAATCGGTAACCGTTTTGCCCGCCAAACGGACGATGGTGGCGGTTGAGAGGAGCCGGCCGAGCCTGCCAGAGCTCTGGGTTTCTCATGCAGAGCCTCGCACTGCAGAGAACCCGCGTGCGCCCTCGACGCCTACGCCTGGCATGAGCCAATTGGTGTTCAATCGCTGACCGTGTTTTCTCCCTCCAGTGGCATCTTCGGCTACGTCAACTATCTGGTGGAGAAGGACAGGAAGTTCATCATTGACACACTCATCAATGGTACGTGCCCGACCCCCATTCAGTCTATTCCCAGTCAGCTAGTTGCGAGAGGTGGCCTGGCGCCTGTTGGTCGGCCTGGCATGTGAGCAGGGCGAGGCTAGCAAACCAGCTGGCTCAGCTTCCGCCATCTGCCCCAACAACCGGGAGCCAGCCTCAGCCCGCACCTAGTTGCACTACCCCTGATTCGAGCGGGCGGCCGAAGCCATCATATTCGGCTGCGCACGCACAGCAAGCGCCGGCGCCAGCGCCAGCACCAGCGTCAGCTCCGGCTCCAGCTCCAGCTCCAAGTACTAGTTGCGCACCCAAAGACTGACTCGAAACTCGCCCTTCTGTAGGTCTGTCTCGTCTCGAGTACCGAGGATACGACTCCGCTGGCATGGCCGTCGATGGCGACAAGAAGAACGAGGTCTACGCTTTCAAGGAGGTTGGCAAGGTTGCCAAGCTGAAGGAGCTCGTTGAGCAGGAGAAGCCAGACCTCACCAAGATCTTCGACTCACACGCTGGCATTGCCCACACCAGATGGGCCACCCATGGCCCTCCATCTCGCCTGAACTGCCACCCCCACAGGTCAGTAGCCCCATAACCCCCTTTCCGAGCTCTCAAGATCCACGGACGTGAAGCAAGGGCTGACCAACGTCCCCCCCCCCTAAAACAGGTCTGACCCAACCTGGGAGTTCTCTGTCGTCCACAATGGCATCATTACGAACTACAAGGAGCTTAAGACTCTCCTCCAGGCCAAGGGCCACAAGTTCGAGACCGAGACCGACACCGAGTGCATTGCCAAACTCGCAAAGTACATCTACGAGAAGCACCCTAACCTGGGCTTCGTCGACCTGGCCAAGGCCGTCATCTCGGAGCTCGAGGGTGCCTATGGTCTGCTCATCAAGTCCATCCACTACCCCCACGAGGTCGTGGCCGCCCGCAAGGGTTCGCCTCTCGTGATTGGCGTCAAGACCCAGCGCCGCATGAAGGTCGATTTCGTTGACGTCGAGTACGCCGACGAGAACGCCGCCCTCCCGGCCGAGACTGCCTCTCAGAATGCCGCCATGAAGAAGGCCACCAAGTCCACCGACGGCCTCCTAGCTCCCACCCTTCTCGGCGCCCCCGACAAGTCCCTCCTCCACCGTTCCCAGTCCCGGGCCTTCATGACCGACGACGGCATGCCCATGCCTGCCGAGTTCTTCCTGTCCTCTGACCCATCGGCCATTGTCGAGCACACCAAGAAGGTTATGTACCTGGAGGACGACGACATTGCTCACATCCACGAGGGCTCCCTCAACATCCACCGCCTGAAGAAGGCCGATGGGAGCAGCAACGTGCGCACCATCCAGACCCTGGAGCTCGAATTGCAGGAGATTATGAAGGGCAAGTTCGACCACTTCATGCAGAAGGAGATCTTCGAGCAGCCCGAGTCCGTCGTCAACACCATGCGTGGCCGTCTGGACATTGAGAACAAGAATGTTACGCTTGGTGGTCTGCGCTCATACATAAGCACTATCCGCCGCTGCCGACGTATCATCTTCATCGCCTGCGGAACCTCGTACCACAGCTGCATGGCGGTCCGCGGCGTCTTTGAGGAGCTGGCAGAGATCCCTATCTCCGTCGAGCTCGCGTCCGACTTCCTGGACAGGGAGGCGCCCGTCTTCCGTGACGACACATGCGTCTTCGTCTCCCAGTCTGGTGAGACGGCCGACTCTCTGATGGCCCTGCGGTATTGTCTGGAGCGCGGCGCTCTGACCGTCGGTATCGTCAACGTGGTCGGTAGCTCTATCAGCCTGCTGACCCACTGCGGTGTGCACGTCAACGCCGGCCCGGAGATCGGAGTCGCCTCTACCAAGGCATACACCTCTCAGTTCATCGCCATGGTCATGTTCGCTCTGTCGCTCAGCGAGGACCGCGCTAGCAAGGCACAGCGGCGACTAGAGATCATGGAGGGACTCAGCAAGATCTCGGAGCAAATCAGCGAGGTGCTCAAGCAGGATGCTGCGATCAAGGAGCTCTGCGGCAAGGTGTTCAAGGACCAGAAGTCCTTGCTCCTACTCGGGCGTGGCTCCCAGTTCAGCACAGCTCTCGAGGGCGCCCTCAAGATCAAGGAGATTAGTTATCTCCACTGTGAGGCCGTCATGTCGGGTGAGCTGAAGCACGGAGTGCTTGCTCTGGTGGATGAGAACCTGCCCATCATAATGATTCTCACGCGCGACAACATCTTCAAGAAGAGCTTGAACGCCTACCAACAGGGTATGTAGATGAAGCCCGGCTCGTTCTGCGTCCCATTCCACACGCCGTTCTTTCCACTAACCATCCAACCTGATAGTTGTCTCACGAGGTGGCAAGCCCATTGTCATCTGCAACTCCGGCGACAGCGAGTTCAGCAGCAGCCAAGCCCAGACGATTGAGATCCCCAAGACTGTGGATGTCCTGCAGGGTCTCTTGAACGTCATCCCCCTGCAGCTGATTGCCTACTGGCTGGCTGTGATGGAAGGTCTCAACGTCGACTTCCCCCGTAACCTGGCAAAGTCCGTGACTGTCGAGTAAGCGAGTGTCTGTTTGTTGTTCATACGTACCAAAGAAGCCACCTCAGCCCTGGGCTCTTTTGCATGCGTTAGATGTTCTTACAGGACGAGATTTTGCATACTCGATCGGTCTTGAAGATGGGCGGGCATGTGTTTCGGAGTTGGTGCTTGGTTTGTTCACTGGTGGAGGGTTTTGAAAGGAAGGGAAAGGAAAGGAACAGGAACAGGAACACTCAGCCATGTAAGGCCAAGTACCGTGTGGAGGCAGGCAAGAGCAAATGTGGAAGGCCAACAGGCACGCCAAGAATGACCGTCTACCATGCCTGCAATGGCGTGCGTTTCGGCTGAAAGGCCATTTTTTCAGAGTAATGACGGTCGAGCGGAATACACGATACTTACTATACTGCACGAGACAGACCTGACTTCTGGGTGTCGACAAATTGAGAAGGTTCCAGTTAGACCAAACAAGCCTTGCAGAGCGAGGATACCACACAAGGTTTGGTGACCGTGCCATTTTTGCCTTAATAAGCGTCAAACTCTGCCAGTGACCGTCATTGATCTTGATTGAGCACAACCCTGCGAAAGCTTTGCCAGCGTAGCTTGTCTGTTCATACATGTATTTTAACTTAATGCCGGTGGAGTGCGGGGTTTTCGGCCTTCTATTCACATGTTTAATCAACTATTTTTTTTACAATGGTTGTTCAGTAGCCCTGACGTATGGACGCGATACTGCAAGACAAGTCAAGGAGGCGAGGTAGAGGTAGACGGCATCGGCGACGTGCGCGGCGACGAGCACTCATGATGCATTCGGTTTCCCCGGCCCGGCCAGGCCACTAGTTGTGTACAACCAGGCGTTGGCAGACGGCCTCCAGTCTGTCTTGTAACCTCCATTTAGATCTGTTGAATCTCTCATGAATCATCCGAGTATGCTTTCATTTCGCCTGGGATAAGTCTAGACATACACTAGAGCAGACCTCTATTGCCCATCCGCCGACCGTAGCAGCACTAACGATACCACCATCCACCACCCTCGCCACTGGCCATACCAAGCCGACCACAACTACACATCCTGGGTGCCGTACCCCTTGATTCGGTCGGCAAAAGCCCAGCTCTGGTTCTCGAGCTTCTCGTCGTAGCTGACGTCGACGCCGTCGCGGGTGACGACCGCGAGCGAGTAGCCGTCCCAGGAGCGGGCGTCGCGGTAGTAGAGGACCTTCATGCAGTCGCGGATGACCTGGACGGCCTGCTCTCGAGTCAGCTTTGCGGCGTCCTCCTCGGTGGCGGCGTATTTGCGCATGATGGGCTGGGCGAGCATGGAGCCGAAGCCGGTGGCGAGCGAGGGCGAGGAGAAGACGGTTCCGCGCAGGTCTGCGGCGGCCAGGAAGGGCTTGCCCGTAGCGCCGCTGAAGCCGGCGACCAGGACCTGGTTCCACAGGGGGTCAAACTTGTTGCGACGGTGGTAGAAGAGCTTGGCGAGATACTTGTGCAGGTTCTCGGCTGACAGGCCGGACAGCGGGTGGTTCTCGTCAGTGGCCGGGTCTGCACCGGGGGCGGCGTCGCCGGAGGTGGTGGCACCACTGCCGCCGTAGGCCTCATCGATC
The DNA here is from genome assembly GCF_019321695.1 of Diaporthe batatas. Lineage (NCBI taxonomy): Eukaryota > Fungi > Ascomycota > Sordariomycetes > Diaporthales > Diaporthaceae > Diaporthe > Diaporthe batatas. Next base: position 348,103 of record NW_025408561.1, on the reverse strand, counting down.
TCCAGCTCGCCGAGGTGCCGATCCAGGTACTGCATGTCGCTGACGTCGCCCGAGAAGCCGACGACCGAGGTGCCTGCGAAGGGCCGCAGCCGCTTGATGTCGCTGAAGCGCGCCAGCGAGCCGTACGACGCCAGGTTGTCTGCCGCCAGAACAACGCCATCCTTGAACTTGAGGCCCAGCACCGAGGTCCCCGTCACAGCGGGCGACTGCGTGTGGGTCTTGGGGGCCGAGTTGTTGAGGTAACTGTGGTCGTAGGGGCCGTAGACGTCGTCACGGGGGCGGCCCCAGGCCTGTGGGCGGTGGTCCATGGCGGCTGGGTGGTTAGATGAGAGAGGAAGGGTGATGGTTCGGGGCGGCGGGGGTCGGCAGTGGAGGGTTCGGCTGGTGGCTCTCGTGGGAGTGGGAGCACGAATGTTTGATGATGGCCTGTCTGTTTGGGGAGCCGACGTCAGTTGGCTGCTTGCAGTGGAGCTGACTTGGGCCTCTTGAGGGTTCGAGCCGCGATTGAGGCTCTAAAGCGTTGCAACGCATTGGAGCCGGTACTCACCTGGTTGTCGTAAAGATGGTCCAACGACAGAACAGGGCGAATGGGGACGGTGACGGCGAGAGGATGAGGTGGTGGTGGCTGTGGATGTACGGAGTAGATGGAGGTAGATGGAGGTGCTGGCTGGACGTCCACCCTCGGGAGCTTGCCTCACTGACCGGGGAGCTGTCGCGTTCAGGTGCTGCCTCCTAGGCGCAGCAGCCTGCCAGCCCCGCTGGCCAATGGGGAGCCGGGCTGGCCGGATGGTCTGGGCCCACTCACCAAGCATAGCTGAGCTTATCTAATCTCACATGAGGCAGGCACCTTGTTGTCTGCGCATCCAAACTGTTGACTGTTGACTGCGTCGTCTTCGCTCTGCACCTGCTTATCTTTGCTTTGAAGACCACGCCTGGTCGTATCAACATCTAGTTATTGCTGCATGTGAAACCAGCCAAGCCTATCATGGCACCACTGGTTGGCTACGGCAGCAGCGACGAGGAGGATGATGAGGTTCTGTCGCCCGCGGCCGCAGCTTCGGTATGGACATGCACGGCATTCTGCTCGCAGGGACTGACCAGTATGTAGGCACCGCTAGATGCTCCAAACCAGACAGCAATGATATCCTCGCAGCTGGCAAACGTGCCCGAGACAGAGGCCCATGTCTCGCCGCCGCCGCCAAAGACAGGCCAGTCTGCTCCGGCACCAGAGACAGGGCCAGTGTTGCCCCCAGCATCAGTGGCCATGGGCCCTAGTCTACCTCCAGCAGACCAACGCGAGGCCTATCCAGAGCAAGTAGACGAGGAGGACCTGGACCAGGACCAGGACGTACAAGCAGGCCAAGCCCGTCCACCATCATCACCATACTCGGCCAGCCGAGCCCTCCTGCACCAGCTCACCCTCCCCACAGTCCCAGATCTCGATATCCCCCCATCACCACCCCTAGGCTCCCCCTCATCAGGTGCAAAGCGCGCTGCCCTCACCGCCAAGTTCGACAAGTTCCTCGAGCTTAAGCGCACCAAGGGCGTGCACTTCAACGCCCGCATCGCAGAATCTCATGCCTTCCGCAACCCAGAGCAGCCCGATAAGCTTTTGAGTTTCGTCGGAATAGACACCAAGTTTGACAGAGACTCTGGGGCCGCTGGCGCAACCCAGTACTCCACCACCCTGCCCGTCGACCTCTGGGACCCTGCCGGCTTCCCTGCTTGGGCATACCGTGGTCGACTGCGGCTGGCGCAGGAGAAGTTGTTGAAAGAGAGAACGAGGACGCAGGGTGAGCCAGTGCAATTTGTCTCGGCAGCAAATCCTTAGAAGTACGACGCGCACATGGACTCCCGAAGGTTACCGCCGCGTGGTCCCTTAACGCCTTGAGAGTACACGAGCTCGAATGGTCGGCTTGGGAATGATAGCACGGCGCGCCATACGGATTTTGACATTCTCATGGAGCAAATATGTCGGCCGGCGGTTAGACGAGCGCCCTGTTGGAGCTTCATGCAATATCATGCGAGCACAGACTAATGGCCTGGCTCTAATCAGTAACGAGCGACGCAAATGAACGCTGAACGCGGCCTTATCTAGGATGCCGAAGGCGTGCAAGGTCTGGGAGCACACGTTCGTGTGCGAGCACGCGTCGCTGATCTTGGTCCATGGTCGGCTCAGGGATGTTACCATACGTCCTTACTCACACCAACGAAATCAGCGGCAGGCCTGGTAACCTCGATTCATCACTTCAAATTACACCGGATAAGTGTTCCACTGAGGTATATTGTCACGCGGTGCGTGGTGCATGCGCTCCGTGGCGCGGCTGCACCAAAAGGAAGTGTATATGCAGCATGAAAAGTTGCGCAATGGTTTTCAAAACCTGACATATCGTTGAGGCGAGCTTTTGTCGTCTTCCGGTGTGGTGTCATTGCATCCTTTGCCACCCAATTGATTATAAACTCCAACGGCGCAAACATTAACCCGCTGAGCACAGCTCGATGATTGTTTGCCAGACATCATCTGTCGGGCAGCATATAGTAAAACCCTATCACTTGCTCTCTCTCTTCACAGCACCAGGCGCACACACGCAGCGCTCACGATACAAACGGAAGTTTCGCTCTCTTCGTATTGGAGCAGTTGATGGTCAAGCCTAGCTCCTCAAGGTCGGCGCCAACGTCGATGTCTACGCTCTGGTTGGTCGAGGCCAGCGAGTCTCTGTAGTAGCTTAGGTACTGGCCGTTATTGACAACATTGTCGCCCCGCAGCTGCATGGGAAGAACGCCATCCTCACAGAAGGGCCGCTGCTGGATCACCTGCAGGATGGGCGTCTGCGAGATGTTGGCGTGCATAGTGAAGTTGTTGATGCCCGGGCGCACCACCATGTTGTCCACAAATACGCGCCCAATGTCCTGGCCTTGGAGATAATTGATAAAGGTTGTGTTGCCCTGTGTTTTCGGCTGTATTAGTATCTTGATTACGGCTTTCTTCTGCGGCAAGGATTCACAGGGCGACAACATACAATATCAAAGGTTAGAAGTGAGACATTTGGAATGGCCACGGTTCCGAAGAAGTTGTCGCCGTTCTCGTCAGGGGTCAGCTGGACGCGGGACTCGGGTACGGTGGTGCCGTTGAAGTTGTTGAGCCCCTTCAGCTCGACGACTTTCTTGAAGTGGACAGGGTACTTGCGCGAGATGCCATTGACCTTGAGGTGAGTATCACCCTCGACGCTGACGCGCAGGGTCTCATTGACGAGGACCCAGGTGTTGAAGACAGTGAAGGCGTTCATGTCGAGGATGTCAACAAATTGCGTCAAATTGACGGCTGACTGTGAAGCTGACGTCGTCTGTGGGAACTGCAGCCGCGCGAAGGGCGTCTGCGGCTCCCAGTCCTCGAGGTACATGACTCCCTCGAAGGGGTCGATCACGGCGTGAATGCTGTCGTCGGCTCTCAAAGTGCTGTTAATGGCCATGGTGAAGTTCTCGGACTGAGCCTGCGACAGTATGATGCCCTGGATGGTAAGGTCTGCGCCGTCGACTCGCTGCTGGGCGATCCTGGGGACGGCAACGAAGATACTAGGTCAAGAGGTCAGTGGCTGATCGACTGAGAATAGGCTTCACGCTCCATCGCTCTCTAACTGATCCACCACAAACAACCAAACCCCCGAAAAGGGTGGCCACAAAGTCACCTGCTCTGCCGCAACACTCAAGTCGCTCAGTGCGACCAAAAGCCAAGGCAAAGAGGTGATCACTTACATCAGGCATACCACCAGCACAACGATGGCAATAAATACCAGAAGATGTGCCCACCACCATCTTGCGCAATGCCTCCTCAGCCTCTGGCGTCTCGTCAGTCCTCCGCTCTTCTCCGCGTGCTCATATACCCGGTCTGCTTTGTCCGACATGGTGATGGCCGGAAGGATCTGGTTCCTGTCCTCGCTCTGGTTGCCGGTGGATGAATCCCTCCTTGTCCCTCGAGCAGACCGATTCTTGTCCTTGAACTCCTTCTCGACAATGTAGTGACCCCTGGTCTTGCTGAATAGTCCCCGTGACGGCACCCCGGCACTGAGGGGTGGCAAGTCAGCTGGGTCCGTTGCTGGTGGTACTGGCCGCACGAGCAAGTCTAATCCTTCCGAGTGGGATTTGCGGCCCTGCTGTGGAGGTGGTGACAGAGATGGTGCCTCGACAAAGAGTCCTCCTGTGGGCTGCCTCTGAAGTCCCGCTGCTGGTCTCTGATGCTGCCGGTGGTGCTTCTGGTGTGGTGAGTCTCGTCTCTCGAGCACCGCGGACCTTTTTGTCAGAGTGTTCCTGGCCCGGCGTCCGCCTGTGCCTATATCCTTCGGGGTGGCGTTGTGATGAGGAAATCCTTCAATCAGCGGGCCCTGCAAGATATCGTGTCGTAACGGGCCGTTGCCGAGGTTCTGGAAGACTGACGTATAAGACGGTTGTGGCCGGATCGAGCGTCTCGGGGAGTGTGTCTGGTTCGCAGGCGACGAGGACTGATCCCTCATAAGAGCATCCAGGCTGGGGGACTCCCTTGGGCTGCTGGGCGCTGGGCTCGGGCTTATAAGAGAGTCGAGGAGTCGCAACGGGAGGCTTCCAATTTCCCCTCGGGGCATCACAGGGTATCAACTAATAGGTGAATCCTTGGACGAGAATGGACTTGGGGCGTCCCGAGACGGACAATTACCCGAATAGGCGGTGGGACCAAGGAATAGATTGAGCTGGCAACCTTTTCTTCTGTAATTGCATCGGTGATGCAGTCCTGATCTGGTCCCCGTCTCGTCTTGTCTCTTTTTATTATCAATGGTACTTGTCAAGTCATTCATTCCGGCGGGGGACGGTACGCTATTCAAGGGCTGGGCCGGAGTGGGAGCAAGTGGCCGGGGATGGTTACATTTATGTTACTGATCGGTCTATTACTCCGGCGGCATGGGCACCCCATGCTCGGCGCTGCACACCTGCAGCGGTACTAGACTTGAGGCCGGGAGGGCACCTGAGCACGCAGCGCTGGGCCGACTGACCAGGCTGACTTGATCGAAGTCGCCGGGGACGTGTTGCTGTTTGACGAGAATGGGGGGCGCAAGTCTTGGGCCATGCCCTTTAGGGTAGGAGAGGGAGAAAAGCAATTTTGTGACACTCAACAGCCTGTCCAGTAAGAAGGGCGGGATCGCCGCATGACAAGGTCTGATAAAAAGTACGCACGACAAGAGACGACGCACAGGGAGGCTGGGAGGCCGCTCCAAATGCACTTGCAAGAGGGTGCGCCCACGCAGGTCCAGATGTCCCCTCCTGGCTGCCAACTGCCTGAGCCTTGCACCTTATTGTCGGGACGGTGATGGTGACGGTGATGGCGACGGTGGCGAGGCGAGGCGTGACCCGTGTGACACACCCCCTTTTGCCTTTTGCCAGGGCTGACAATATGCGTACTGACATAGTCTACTCTGTGCACAGTAGCATCTGCAACCCGTTAGAGTTGAGACGGTTTGCCGCCCGGCAGGCCTGTCCCTCGGTCCCTCCTCGTTGTCGTCCTCTTGTTGTTGTCACAACATCAGCTGATTGAGGTCATATCTCAGAGGCAAATTCATGCCGCCTTCCCTGCCGTTCGTCTCAGCTTTCCAAGCTCTTCAAGGCTTCTCTCTGGCCCCCCAAAGCGCCCCTCTCCATCTCAAGATTCTCAAGATGGTCGCCCTGCCAGCCTGCCAGCCTGCCAGCCTGCCGCCTCGCCGGGACTGGCCTCTCAAGCCTCTGCAGGTCGCGACGAGCATCATTTTAGGGTGCCTGTCATCGGCCGCATTAGGGCCCAGCTACTACAAAGTACCCCATGGAGGACGGGCACAAGTGCCGCTTCGAGAATAATTACTGGCCGATCCCCTGCAGGACCTGTCCCCTCTTCCCCGCACCAAGAAGGCGGCCTCGCAGGGGTGGCCGGGGCGCCCAGGGCCCCTCTCCACACCGAAAGCTTTTATCGATTATCCCTGTGCTTGGCTCTATTGGGCCGTGGCCCCAGCCTGACGAGGGGCCAAACCTCCGAGGCAGCTTGTGAAAATCTCAGCACCGTAATGTTGGGGTTCAAGTTGGGGAATGGCATGTGCGCTCATGTGAGCTTGCCTTCCCTCTCGGCTACCAAGATGTGCAGCACATATCACGATTCACGCCCAGGCTTGAGCATCTAAACTACAGCATGTGTGTATTACCACCTACCTGTACGAGCCGGTGACAAGACGTCCGGCCGAGCATTGAGGCTCGAGTCCTCTGTCGCTGATGCGGAGCACCCTCGACCCTTTCGGCTGTGGCGCTTGGCGGCACAGGTCATGATGGGACGATGAAATCACCTCTCAGCAAAGCCATTGGGCTTAGCTAGGCCATGGCTAGTGATGGTTCGTTCAAGCCACCGGGCACGCCGCACCCGTTTTATCAGCAGAATCGTCGACGACACGAGAAAATAGCCTCGAATGCCAACCAACCATGCAGCCGTGAGCTGTCCTTCACTCCAGGGCTATTGCCACCAGTCACAGGAACGACAAGGCCCTAGCAGGCCAAGCCAGCTCTTGCTGCTCGTCTGCTCGTCTGCTCGTCTGCTCGTCTGCTCGTCTGCTCGTCTGCTCGTCTGCTCGTCTGCTCAGTCCGAGCTTCGTCCCGGGCCTCGCCGGACTTGACAATCCACCGAATGCAAGTGACCATTCCACTCATGCACCCACCTCGACCGTGACATAAGATGCATCCGCCATTTGGGGGATCTCCCCCGCGGTCCCAGTTTCAGACGACAGGTGAGATCGGCAAAAGTGTATCGCATTCATTGTGACGGCTTGTTGGCCCACCGTAAACGTCTAGAATGGACGACTTTCGGTGTCAACAGGACCGCAAGGTGAAATTTAAATAAAAAAAAAAGGGAGAGAAGGAGAAAATAAAAAGAAAAAATATTAGTATAGCTAAGTAAGATTATGTGGTTTCGCTTCTATTCCGTATACGTCCGAGGACATATATGGCGCCTTTATACGGTGGTAAGCACTCAAGACCCAGCGCTTGGAAAGAATACAATGTCGAGTATCTAGAGTATCTAATGCTAATTTCTTTAATGTTAGGAATTCAGTCTCCTTTACCCTAGGGTAGCTTCCTTACCTTTACAGTCAGCCTCTCTTCACCTTTGGCACGCCGGCTTCTGAGAGTTGGAGACGCACTCTGGGACAATCACTCTTTGTGTAAGGAAGTATGGTTGCCTGTTAGGCAACACTGTGTGTGACTCTATAATTAGAGCATTCTCAGAGAGAGGAATTAGGAGTCTAGCTAAGCAAGCAAGCCAATGAAGGTTATCTCCTAATTGGTTATGAGCTCCTTTTGTTTTTCTCACTGAGCAACTGAATCTTTCGATCAAGTTGATCTCCGACTTGTAAGGCGCTTCTCTGCCATACTGAATATCCTTTGTGCATATGTTATGTTGTCTGTGCTGTACTACGCAGGAGGATCAACCCATCCTGCCAGCAGCCAAGGAGGAGCACTCAAGTACGAGACATGGCATGCCTCATTCTGCGGCCAGCCATTTTGCCTCAAATAACAGGGTTCTTTACATCTAGAATATCCACAGTGTCCTTTTTATCAAAATACCTTCCAACTACTTTTCAGACTTGAGCGCCCAGCTGACACAAGCTGACCATCTGTAGTCTTTCTGCTGGAAAACTTGGGTCAAGTGCTGGAGTAACGAAGCATTGTCATCGTCGGTGCTGGATTCAACGACCTCTATCTGCAGCAATGTGCGATAGCGCTTCATGTGCGTTATGTGCTAGCCAGACCAGCCTGCTTGGGATGTGTTTGTTCTATATTCGTTATGGTGGTTTGATTTCCGTTGCTCACTTGCTTTTCTTTGGATTACGGACTTTCTCAGGGCCCTTTCACCTGGTATAACTTCTGCGTGAGCATATATACTCTATGTTTGTGGTACTCATAGCGACTTCCCGATGTGATTCCTTGTGAAATACCTGAGTTCAAGTCGGACACAATGTATGAAGGCACCGTGTATGACTTCGGGCGCACATGGAATGGAAGCGAAACCAACCAACTCAGACATAGGGTAAGAAACACATGACAGCCTATTGATAAAGATCAAGCTTCTCATTTCTGATCGGCATATCTTTGGCACACATGCCAACTTGTCTCCATTGTGGAATCCATATGACATCATGTGACAGGATCAAGAACAAAACCACTTGACACAGCATAAAATGTGTGGCCACATAGTTGAGATAGTTAAAGAGCAAATTATACTCTTGGTTACTGATATCTAGTATGTTTACTCCAAATATCTAAGGATGTTGTCTTGAATCAAGATATTAGGATCTCTGCATGAGCGGTTGATATTCCCTTAGGTACACTAGTTGACCAGCTTCTAAGTATATAAGAGGTAGGAATCCCAAAGGTGCTGAATCTTTTAATGTAGGGCCAAGCTCTTCTCTAATAACATTATATTATCTAAGTATGTTTAGGGGCACCAAGTAGTATGTTAAATCAGTAACCTACTTTTAAATTACTTGCTAGGTTTAAACTATCTAGACTTTTAAATGGTAACATTTCCTTTGATTTACGTACACAGTGAACGGCTTTTAATGATAGTTGGGTGGTCTACATATAGTTTAAATCCTCCCCTTACTGACGGTATAGTCGGTTTCGTTCTCAATCCGTACATATGCTGAAGGAGGTCTTGAATGTGTACCACTAAATGAGGACGCCATGTATGTCCTTGGACATATGTGGAATAGAAGCGAAACTAGATACGCTGGAGGCATGCGGCTCAAAGACCCAGCGCTCAGGGGAAAAGAAACAGACGATGATAGACTGTTGGCGCTTCATAACGTGAATAGTGCTCTGTGAGCCTCTCCTGCCCCGTTCTTGGGCTTGTGGGTCCTTCCCTTGTGTTGAACACTGAAGGTGGTCAGCCTCTGACACAGTATCTCATGAATCATGGCCTCGCGCGTGATAACCTGGTTTTATTGACTGAGGGGCCAAGAAGGAGTCAATAAGAGGATCCAGTAGGATACTGCAAGTTGGACTCTGTCGGTCAACATTTCCACCTAGGAACGCAGATCACCAGATCACCAGATCACCACATGTGCACCGAGACCTGCCTGTAAGTGAGACTCTGTATGCACAATTCTGATATTGAGACTACTTAAGTACCCAAGGTATATTCACAGCGGCAGTCTTCGTGTTGTATGAGATAGTAGTGCTCATCATGTCCAAGAACCTAGGTAAGTATCAAGCACCTTGATTGCTTTGGATACAGAATTGAAATCTGAGCAGGGCAGGCGCACATCAACTGTCCCCACCTGGGCACGCAGATTGAAGTGCATGTCCGACCATGGGAGCACCCGTGTTGACGGTGTCTGGACCAAGTCCCGAAACCTACAAGACTGCCAATGACACTGGAGCTGGAGCTGGAGCTGGACCATGCCTACGCACGCGCACAGCAACGCCGACAGGGCGTCGCAGGCTTACCATTACATATGTACTGGCTTTGCCTTGTTTACTCGTTCCAGACAAGACACACAACCTCGTCCTGTGGAGACAAGCCTGGCTGGTGGTCTTGGTTGCCCCCCTGCCAACACGCCACGCTCGGTCTACTCGGGCCTTTCTGCGCGTCGGAATGTGAGGGAATGGCCCGAGAGCTTGGGGAGGCTGGGGAGGAGGGGAAATGCTTTCAGACCAGAGTAGGGGGAGAGGAGAGCTGGAGATAATCACTGTACGGAGTACTCGGTAATGAGTGGGTGAATCCAAGGCAGGCGTGCATGGCCGTGCTCAAGTGAAGAAAAGGCGGGAACGGTGACCAAAAACCTTGGTACCGGTGCTGTGTACCTAGGTACCTAGGGAATGGGCAAGAAGCATGGCAGGGAGGAAGGCGTGCCCATCACAATCACAGCATCAGCCAAATGTGCAGTCTGGCAGTCTGGCAGTCTGGCAGTCTGGCAGGATGGCAGTTGCTGCACGGTCGAAACATCAAACACGGTCAGCCATCCAAGTGCAGTGGCCAGGTGTCAGGGTGTGCATGTGCAGCCAAGGTTGGTTTGGTTGCCAGGCTGCCCCTTGCCGGTCCTGCCAGTTTTGTTTGAACTCGTTTCCTTGGATGCAGCCTTGTTTCCGTCCCCTCGGATCGGCAGCTAGGGCCACCGTTTGAGCATAGCTGTCGTGGTGCCCAGGGACAGGGCCTTGGCTGATAACGGCGCCTGGGCAGCCAACCAGCCAACGATGTGAATGCTGCCGTGTCAGATCCAAAACCTGCCTTGATACGTTATCGATATGCCAGCAACTACCAGCCCAGCCAGGCCAGGCCAGTACAACATTGCAATCTTGACTCCATGACAGGCGGACAGGCCTACGGACCAGAAAGGTCGGGCTCGCAGGCTCGACACGCACCGTCTCTGGTTAGCTAGCTGCCAGGGCGCAGGGCCCCCTGGGGTAGCGTGGGATTCTCGTAGGTCAATCTCCAGAGAGCCCGTGGCGTCTCGCCGCAGGCCCATGCCCCATACCCCCCCAAGCGAGGCTAGCAATGTCATGGCCACCTCGGCGTCATAGTGTAACTACATGTGCACATACATCCAGCCAACTGTGGAGCCAACCAGCCAAGCTGGCAGCCCTGGGTCGAAGGTCGAACAGCACAAGAGTCGGACAGTCTGACAGTCAAGTCCTCGCCGACACTCAGGCACTCAACACTGCACTGCTGCTGCCAATGCGACTGAGAAGGGCCCAAGGACGCCAAGCCGTCGCCCCGTGGCGCTAATTGCCAGCGTCAATCTCCCCGAACTGCCGGGAACCGATCTGAGGCCGTCAGGGCCGTCTCCTGCCACATAGCGGGCAAATCAACCTGAAGCTATAGTGCAGCCACCGGCAGCCAAGGGCAGGCAGCCAGACGGGCAGGCGGGCAGACGGGCAGCTCCCTGCCGGGTCCCTGTCTGAGACGGCCAGCGTCGACATACGGAGTACGCAGTATCGCGATCCGCGACACATATCCAGACATCTCGACACACTGCAGTCCGGCGTAGTAGCCGGGTAGCCAGGTAGCCAGGTAGCCAGGTAACCAGGCACAATCAACATCCCCTTCCAACCACTCCCGATGCGGCATAGCCCACCATGCGCCGGCGATCACGGACGGCGGTCAGCTGTGGAGTTCGTTGATGAAAATGTGCCCATTCGCTGCTGCTCATTCTAATAAACACGACCGACCCGACCCCCAAAAAAAGACCGCCCCTCCCCCCCCCGGGCGTGCTCGTAAAGCTCCACCACATCCTCCTTGCGTCGACGGTTCTGCGCTGGGCGACTCATTCATTCATGGTGCCTTTCCACCTGGCGCCCGTTTCTCCATCTGCCCCCCTTCCCTCGTCCTCTCTCCGTGGTCTCTGATTTCCTTCTTCATCCTCCTGCCGCCCTGGCCCTGCTCCTTGCTGGTCATCCTGCACATAGACGCTCGTTTTGTGAGGCTTTTCTGCGGCTGCGAGCTATAAACCACCACTACATTGTTCACCAAAGCCTCTCGGGACTCGGGACTCGGCCGAGTCTGCCCAGGTGTGCTGCTGCGTCGAGATCAAGAAACATCCACCCGCCACCAGCTCCGCCCGTGGCTGCAGCTCTTGTGACGCCCTCAACCGCCCTCTTTCGACAGCCCCGACTAATAATAAACCGACCACAACTTTCAGCTCTGCCGCTCTGCCGCTCTGCCGAGAAGCCCCTGGCAGGTGCCCTGCTGCCACTACTTTGCTGACCGTGGACCGGGAAAAAACAGGGCCCCGCCCCAGCCTCACCATCTCTGTCAGACCCGACAGCAGCGAGTGAACACTTCAGAGGCCTTTGCTTTTGTTGTGTTCCTGGCAGCCTCCTGCCCTCCCAGGACCCGCTCTTCCTCTACAAGTGGGGCTGCATCCCGGATTCCTGCTGCCGCCGCCATCACTTATTCGACCGTGGTTAAATGCTCGGATCTTCCGGACGCCCATTGTGGAGGATGACGACAGAGTGTCGACACCGAGGCTGAGTCGTGAAGTGCGCAATAAACCATCGTTTAGTTTGACTTTTATTTGTTTTCCGCTCCTGATAGCAGCAGCCGATCGTCTCGCTCTACATACCGCTGCTCTACCCACCATCCAGCCCTGGGCAATACCGGAGACCAGTAACATCTAATCGCCCTGCCTCCCCGGGATCCTGAAGCAGACCGAGACAGATTCCGAGGGAGACCATGGCAGCCGCCAACGCCGCCCGGCCGCCCATGCCGGCGGCGGCGAATCAGCATAAACCACGGGCCAGTGGCTCGTGGGACGACCTGCTTCGTAACAAGGGTCAGGACAAGATGCAGCAGGCGCGGGCGCGTGCTGCTCAGAACAATGACAGCCACGGCGGTAACGGCATCATGTCGAGGCGACCTTACAGCAGCGGCGTTGACTGGAGGCCGATGAGCCAGTTCAATCAGCCACCACCACCACCACCACCACAACAACAACAACACCAACCTGTGCGCGCGCGCATGGAACTGCACCATGCCAACCAGCGGTCGTCGCAGGCATTCGCCGCGCACGTCGCCGCCCTCAATGGGAACCCGGCAACGTCGCCACTCTCGCGCGAGATCACGCTCGGGCCAGAACTCGACACCGGCTCCCCAGACTACGGCATCATGCCGTCCGAGATTAATCACTACAGCCTCAAGAACAACCGACGATCCCAGACATACCCCTTGCCACAGGCTCAGCAGGCGCCGGCCTCCCAGCGGCCAGGCATGTATTCGCGGCCCCGGCCGGGCAGCTTCCACTCGTTCGACGGGACGTTGGACAGCCAGGGCCGGATGCGTGCCAACAGTTGGGGCGGCATGCCGGTCATCGAGGAGGCCCAGGCCTTCGGGACGTATCCCCCCGCGCACTACAGCACCTACCAGCAGCAGCACGCGTATCGAAGCTCGGCGCCGGTGTGGCAGGGACGGCCGGAGCCGGCCAAGCAGCAGGCGGCGGCACGAGCCCGCAGGCCTGGGCCAGACGAGCTGTTCAACAGGCTGCCCGTCGAGGTGCTGCGGCTGGTTATTGGGTACGTGAGGGCGGGACACCTGGACGACAGCAACAGCGGCAGCAACAGTTGTGCGACGTGTTGGATGCGAGACAGCTGCGCGGTGGCGCTGTGCAACAGGAGGCTCCTCACGGTTGCGAGGGAGGCGCTGTACGGCGACATCCAGCTTGTCGGGAAGGACGGCGCGCAGATGGGCAAGAGGTACAAGGGTTTGTACGCGCCCCGACTGGTGCTCCTGCGGCGTACGCTCCGCGCTAACAGGAGTCTCGGGGCTGTGGTGCGCTCGCTCAAGGTGCCTGCGCTCCCAGACGGAGCACCCATCGAGGCGACAAAATACCATGACCTGGTGGCGTCGGTGGTGATGGCGTGTCCCAACCTCGAGAGGCTGGACGGCTTCTACCCCAGCTATCGCCACGGTAGCGAGAGTCACCTCCTGCACGCCCTGGAGACGAGGCGGAAGCTCAAGGAGTTGACCTGGGTCGTTGAGGCGACGCCACCCGAACCGTCGGTGGAGAACGGCCGCGCAGGGAAGAGGACATCGCAGTCTCGGAAGAGGCACTCCCGGTGGGCGCCGTCGACACCGCTGCCCGCAGACGACAGTACTCCAGAGCGCCGCCAGGAGCTGGCAGCGGCGTCTGTCAGCCGTTTCGTGATGCGGCACGACAACTGGAAAGAGCTGACCCACCTGACCATCCACTGCGTGCCCGGCGCAGGCTTGTCAACAGACGGCACGACCGTCCCCGCGATCCTTGCCCTCCTCCCCGGGATCGACTCGCTGTACCTCTCCCACCTGCCGGAGAGCTCCTTCAACGACGAGTCCCTCCTCAGGCTGCCGCGGGCCCTCAAGAAGCTCGGCATCGCCCACTGTGCCGGCGTGAACACCGCGGGCCTGACGGCCTTTGCGACCCGCTCCGCCGCAGCCAGGTCTCTTGAGACCCTGACGCTGATCCACCAGGGCATCGATAGCCTAGACGCCCTGGTACGGATGCTAGCGAAGCTTGGTGCCCTCACGACGCTCAGCGTCGTGCAGGCAGCAGCTCCCACGGTCGGTGATGACACGTTTCTGTTCATGCCGTACCTCGCGTCGCGATCGCTGAGCAAGTTGCATTGGGACATCTTCGAGAGCGGCGCTGTCGCAGCGACGGGGGCAGACGACGTACTGTCGCGCAGCATCGCGGCCGGTGGGTTCCCGCGGCTGCGCGCGGTGCGTGTGCCCAACGACCCGGACGGGCTCTTCCAGGCCCTGTGCAAGCCCAAGGAGCGGGCAGACCTCCCCGGCGACAGGTACCGTAACGCCGGGCTGGTGGGCCAGGCCACCAGCTCCAAAGGCCACAGCAGGTCCTCCACCAACCTGGCCAACACGGAGGACGCGGGCGCACGCTCCTCGTCAGACACCAGGGACAGCGGTAAGGAGCTCCGCCTCCTGCCGGCGCGAGAGTACGGAAGCGACCTGCACGCGGCGCGGCTGGCAGCGCAGGGGCGGCTGGAGGCTGCGCGGCGGTTTCCACGCTTCGAGGCCACCGTGGTTGACGAGAGCGGCGAGGTGGTATCGAGCGAGGGGCTGGCTGGCTTCATTGGCGATGCGGGCAGCCGGATACAATACTGCCTGGTGCCGGACGAAGGGGGGACGGACACGCGGGGCGGGCTTGCTGTCATGGACGACTTGCTCGGCGACGGGGGCGAGGACCTGCTCCGGAGGGGCGATGTTAGCAGCAATGCCGGGGGTGGGTTTGGCAGCGGGCTGGCGCCTCATTGCGTGGTGCCGGGACAGCAGCATGAGAGGGTCGAAGGCGCGCCCAGCCGGGGCAGGCTCGTCAAACGAGACAGCGGAGGGAAGAGCAGCAAGGAGAGGGAGAAGGAGAGGGAGAGGGAGAGGGAGAGGGAGAGGGACGGCGAGGACGTTGGCAGGGCGAGGGAGGGGTGCACAGGACGATGGAACTCGTATAATCCCGAAGGGCTGGTGGACAAGAAGAGCGCCTCTGGAGACCGGTGGTGGCACGTCGAACGAGGACGGTGGAGAGGCCGAGTGGAGCTGTCTTGACCAACAGGCGCAGAGGCTGCGAGGGACCAAGAGATACCCCAAACATGCGACGACGGTTTTCATTGTTTTGTATAGAAGTCCACCCACACACATAGTCTTGGCCAGACTAGGCGGATAAGGTACTCGAGTAGTCAGTCAGTCAGCCAGCCAGTCAGTCAATCATAATGAATAATGCCCAGAGGAAACCCAATGCAGTACACAAACGGCAGGCCAGTCATTGCATCAGTGGTCCGAGGTCGAGCAAGCCCAACATTTTGGGGGTGGTTGAAGATACTACCCCAAGTACTCGAACAAGGAGGTGCCTACTTGAATAGGTACCTAGGTACCTAGGTACTTACTGCTGATGACCGGCTTCAGGGTTAGCTTATAATCAATCAGCATTCGGCCGCGACAGAACCCTGGGGTTTTCTCCTGTCAGCCAAGCAGTTGCCAGACGTCATCACAGCCGAAGCCGAGTCCGGCCGGAAACGCCGAGCGAGATAATTCAGCGGCCCAACCGCGACCGCCCCCTCTCTGTCCTAGAACGACTTGACTCGACCAGCCGCAAGCCATGCGAACACGCCTGGCCTCGACAAGCCGCAGCCTTTGCGCCAGCTGCAACGGGCGGCCAAGGGCGTGCCCGCCCCTGCCCTCAGCAGCTGCAAGGACGTATTCGACGACGAGGGCGGCGCCACAAGTCCCATTGGAGAGGCAGGAGAGGCAGGAGAGGCAGGAGAGGCAGGAGAGGCGGACGAGGCAGCAGCGCAGCACGCAGCACAGGTGGTTCTCGTCTCAGTCCCAACCCCAAGCCGTCCAAGAAGCCCAACAGCGACAGCACCGCGACCACACAAAGCCCCTCCCGTACTACAACCTCTTCCCCGAGACTCTACCGCAGGGCCCCCCGCCCCAGGGACCCTTCGACATCGACTTGCGCGCCCTCCGCCGCGAGTTCCTGCGCCTACAGGCCGCGAGCCACCCGGACTACTTCCACTCCGCCTCGACCTCCTCGAGTCCCTCAAACTCCCCGTCCGACCCGGACAACACCTCGGCAGCGACACGCCGTCGGCAGGCCGAGGCCGCGTCAAGCCACATCAATGCCGCCTACAAGACGCTGTCGCACCCGCTCCTTCGCGCGCAGTACATCCTCGCCGAGAGGTACGGTGTCGACCTTGCTGGAGACGAGGCCGGGAGCCACACGGGCGGCGCCGCCGGGGCCGCCGCCGACCCAGCCCTCCTCGTCGAGGTGCTCGAGGCCCGGGAGGCCATAGAAGACGCCGAATCCGAGGCCGACCTGGAGGGGCCGATGGCCGAGAACGAGGAGCGGATTGAACGATGCGTCCAGGGGCTGCGGCAGGCATTCGCCGACGGCGATATCCAAGGTGCTGTTGGGGAGGCAGTGAGGCTGAGGTATTGGGAGAGCATCAAGGAGGGCATTCGGGGATGGGAGAAGGGCGCGGGTGGGGGGCTCCTGCATCATTAACAAGATTCTCGGGTCTGTAGACTTTCCAACCACCTGGGTGATCGCCGGTTGAGCGCATTGACGCTTGGCCTTCAGTTCTCAATGGGGGAGGCTGTGAGGTAGACCTGTCCGAGTTGCCGGGGCTGGACGCAAGCAATACCATGTGGTATTGTACAAGCCGCTCATATGATCGTTTTCCCCCGGAGAGCAAGATACCTTGGCATGCAGTTTTACAACCCACTCATCACTGGCACAGGAGAGGACCATCAGTCGATAGGAGATAAGAAAGAGAGCCTTTCCCTCATGTATTGCGACTTGTATTGTCCTTATACCACCAACGGTGCCCCTGAGCCTTGTCTGTGCGTCGCAAGGCTGAGGCCACAAGCACCCATCGTATTCTAACTATAGTTATCGACATCGTATTTTTTTTAAGCACTGTGTCTTGAGCGTTTACCACCGAATGAAGGCGCCATGTATGCCCTCAGATGTATACAGAATAGAGACAAAGCCCAGATATGCTGGCTCATATCCAAACCTAGGACTGTTTGAATCGCCGCTACAAGCCATCTTGAAATGCTCCAAGAGTGAATGCTGTTAATAAGTCTTTCACGATACCACTAGTTGTAGCCAGCCATGACTTTTAGGGATGTCTCTCCTCTCTTGGCGCCAAACGAACCTGTTCGATGCGCCAAGCTCGCCCAAGCAGGCTTCAACTGTGTCTGATATCACGCACGCAGCTGGATGCTAGTCCAGATGCCTAACACCGGAACCTGACCTGGCCGGCCGGTGACGCTGCGTTGACGCAGGCGTGATAGTAAGGACAGACAGCATCAAGGATGTAGTAGGAACAGGGACTAGGCTGATGTATTTCGGTGGTTCCAAGCACTTGAGGCCAGCACTGACGCAGTGATCTGGTGCCTGGGTTCACCGAACGCGAGGCAGGCATGCTGGTCTCGGCTATCCTCTCTCCAGAGACAGCCGGAAGGCTTGACGATACCTAGGCACTGTATGTGGACGGAGAAGCCCGGGAAGCGTGGAAACACCAGAGGGATGTTAAGAAGTATTGGTTCATGGGCTGGTATACACAATGAAATTAGTGATACTTGAGGACATTAGAGCTGCAGATCAGGGCTACCTAGGTACCCTCAAGGGGGTCCTAGCACGAGTGTAGTCATCATGGATTTCGAAACTCAACCTGGTTCCTGCGACCGCTTCTTATTGCCTGTCCTGCGTGGATTGATCTCGGACTATATCTGCCCAAAAGTATTGATTACGGGCTTGGAAAAGACTCCGGGGCTTGCACCGGTTTCGTTTCTGTAGGAAGGTCTTTGAGACACTTCCCATCGCGCTGCATGCAGCCTGGGGCATCGGAGCGCACGGTCTTTGAGCTACGTCGGGCCTGCCTCAGCTTGAGATTAAGAAAATGTTTAAGGGTATGTCCAGTTTTGCAATGGCAATAATTTCAACCACTCGGGGAGGGAGCCAGCGAGGGGTGAAATGTGGTTGCTGAGTGGGTAGGTCACAAAGAGGTGTGGCCCAGGTATATACTCTTGGCCGGTTGGATGCCTGACTCGTCCAAACAGCCAAGGCATCTGAAGTCCAAGATCTCAACCGAACGTTGGGCTGACGGGAGTCAAAAAAGACTTGTCATCGGGTGTGAAACTCAAGGTGTGGCATGGGACGGGTAAATTTCCCTACTAGAGCCCAACGAGCTTTCTTGGCTTCCTACACCTCGCGAATCAAAATCACAGCTGTAGCTACACCTCAGACAGAACCAAAACTGCCAATGGAAGTCCACGACGGACATTGCGACAGGAAGGGGGCCCAAAAGATGCTTGCCGTTTGCATCGCTACCTACGTAGGGGTCTCAGTGGCTGCTACGAACGGACAGAGCCCAAGGGCTCAAGTATTAAATAACAGAACTCTCCTCCGAGCCCGAAGCAGAGGTGCACACTTTGGTCACACTTCACAACTCCAACAATTCTCATCTTCTAATTCCAGTGCTGGTCCACTGTTGCTTACTAGCTCGTTTCGTTATCAGAAGGCTTGTCTCACCTTGGCCTCACGTCTCTTCAAGATGAAGTTTAGTATCACTCTGCTATCAGCCCTTCTGGCTGTCACTGTCAGTGCCGGTCCTATCAATGCCCAACATGGAGGAAATACA
This sequence comes from Diaporthe batatas, assembly GCF_019321695.1. NCBI lineage: Eukaryota > Fungi > Ascomycota > Sordariomycetes > Diaporthales > Diaporthaceae > Diaporthe > Diaporthe batatas. The sequence goes on along the minus strand of NW_025408561.1, from coordinate 329,434 downwards.
GCTGTTGCCTTTACAAGGCGAGGTATGATGCCGTGATTCCTGTTAATACGTGTAACCCATCAACTAATGCAAAGGCTTCAGACCTGAGGGCATTGAAGCGTGGGGGCGGTGGCCAAGGTAATGCCAATGACCAAGCGGACGGCGTGCAGGCCAATGCTGCGCAAAACGGCCAGCAGGACAACCAGCAGGAAAACCAGCAGGACAACCAGAATAATCAGGACAACCAGCAGGACAACCAGCAGGACAACCAGAATAATCAGGAAAACCAGCAGGAGGACAACAACAATAATGCTAATGGTGAGGAGATTGAGAATTCTGACTTGGACGAGAGTGGAGATGTGGATGCGCAGGAGCAGGCTGCAGCTGAGCAGGCTGACGCCAATGGTGACGGGCGGCTCAATGCCCCAGAAATCATTGAAGCCACAGATATTGTTGAAGCCGCTGCGGAGGAAGACGCACGTAAGATTTAGGCAAGCTGCGGCCTGTTGATGTGATGGAACTTGAATTGCAGCCCAATTGCCCTTGATGGCACGCTTGAAAAAGAAAATCAGTCATTACTCTCCAAGGTTGTTAAATTGCTCGTTGTGAAAGTTGTCTCTGGGAATATTTCCTGGCGCCTCGGGAGTCGTGAGTACTCAAACTTCTCAGACCACGGGTCTAGGATTAGTGTTTTGCATTTACATACCTAGGTATGTACCAAATAGGTACGTGTGTGTGTATGTGTTCCTACGCCATGTTCAGCAACCCCTCACCTAGGTAGCTAGGGATCAAAGGCAGATGAAATGGAAACTCGTGCTTATCATTACCTAGGTAGGTATTTCTAGTTAAGAGAAATAGGGTGTGTCCACATTGCATTAAAACTTAAGGCACTAAGTGTGTAGTGATATATATATATATATATATTATAATTTAAATAAAATAATAATTTAAAGTTTTTTTATAAAAGAATTATAAAAATATATATAAAGTAACTCTATTAAATATTTATATTTTATTACTAGTAATAATAAGCTAGTATATAATGCTTTAATCTATAGGTTAGGAATGGATATATACACATATAGTAAAGTGGTAGAGAGTAAGTCTATTTAATTTAAGGGGTGTGGTAGAGTCATCCTTTGAGACCCTATCCCATGGGATCTGGCATTGTATCATGGGGATAGCTCACAATCAGAAAGCCTCGTGTCTCTCTACCTAGGTCAGTTATAGTGTGGTCTGGGGAAGTGGGGTGGGGTAGGGTGGCCAACACCACTTGTGTACATGACGTACAGTACCTTAGGTACCTAGGTAGATAAGCCATCTACCTACTACCCAGGTAGGTACCTAGGCAAGTACAGGCGACGGCTTGGATTTGAAACATCAAGTCCCCCATCCTGGCCCTTCACCTGACACCATGCTGTGAACTCCTACGGTCACAGCCATCACTGCGGCTATACTCCAAGTGTGCGTGGTGTTTTTCGAGTAGACTCCAAAGCCTCTCTCCCCGCTCAGTTCGTTTTGCCCCTCTGAACACACAAGCGTCTCCTGTTCCATCGCTTGCCGTCACCTCCAACCCGCTCGAGCATGGATCCAGCTGCCCCAGCCAGTCATGGCTGCGAGCCAGCCAGCCAAGATTATATCGCCACTGGCTGCCTGGTCTGCAAAAAGATTGATCTGGAGGATACTATCCGCCCCTACTCGAAGCTTCTGGACTACCGATGGTGCCGTTTTGAGACCATTGACAGTCGCGATGACCACAACGTCGCCATCGTCAGGGTCCATGTCCTCCCAGATGACTCCTTCAATAGCCTCGTCCCTCGAGACGACCCCATACTTCGAGGCAAGAAGAAAACACTTCTTGCATCCCTGGACTATTCTTCCTCCTCATGGAGAGGATGGCCCAAGCGTGGAGCACCCCTAAGCCTCCCCCGCGGTTCACCCCAGATCGAGCCTTCTCAAGGCTTTTCTCACCATGACGGTTCTTTGCTTGCTATTTTCAACAGCATCCCATCACCGAGGCCAGACTTTGCCCTCATCCAAGACCATATTACCAAAGAGGCAATGACAAACCTTCTATCTGGCACCGTCAGAGGCTTGAAAACCGAGCTCTACCCCTATCAATGTCGCTCGGCCGCAATGATGGTCCAAAAGGAGGAGTACCCGGGCGAAATTATGGACCCGCGACTTGTGCAGGTCCCAGATCAACACGGAACGTCTTGGTACTACGATGCGAATACAGGCGAGGCTCGCAGAGGGCCCCGTCGTTATGATCGCATATGCGGTGGGATCTTGGCTGAGGAAATGGGATCGGGGAAGACTTTGATCTCTCTTGCTCTCATAGCAGCGACAAGAGATCAACCAGCTGTCATCCCAGAGATCTTTCGCGGTGGTAACCTCATCGTCCGACCCACGGTTGGATCTCTGATGGACATGGCAGCTTCAGTTGCTACCAAGAGCGGCGTGTCGTGGAAGCGCTACATCGACTCACGGTACCAGAATTGCATCCGAGCTATCGAAAGGAACCCCGGATGGTATCCTTTACCCAGGCCACGGGGCGCAAGAACTTCTCGACGCACTGGGGCTGAAATCAGTCTTCCACCAACCAGAGTCTTTGTCAGCCACGCAAGTCTGATAGTTGTGCCTCCCAACCTACTGACGCAGTGGATGCAAGAGATCGCCAAGCATACAAACGGCCTCATGGTGCTAGAAATCGCATCGAAGAAGAAAAAAGGTGCAGTCTCCAACAGCATACCATGCATAGACGATCTGATTCATTGTGATATTGCTATTTGCACTGTTACGCGGTTGGAAACGATATGGTCAAACCACAAGCGACTGGAGGCTGATGGGTCATACTCGCTGAATTGTTCTCTTGGCCAGGTTCAGTTCAAGCGTTGCATTGTGGACGAAGGCCACAAGCTCGGAAATATCAGGCTCAGCAGTGTTCGGACGGATTTACTACAGGCTCTGGAAGCTCTGCACGTCAATGCTCGGTGGATCGTGACGGGGACACCAGCCAAGGGACTGTTCGGAATGCAGAAGAGCAGCGACTCCAATACCTCACTGGCGAAATCGTCCACTAAACAGGAGAGCGAAGACCTCAGGCGTATTGGCTCTATCGCGACCTTCTATCTCAAAGCCCGCCCTTGGTCGAACACGACTCAGAGCCACCGCGATACCCTCGCCGATTGGAAGACCTACATGGTCCAGGGCCGCAAAGATTGCCTTGCCTCCACATTCAATTCTTTAATCATCCGGCACCAACTCTCAGAGATCAGTGACATGTTACCGGCGGTCGATTCAAAGGTCGTCAAGCTCGAGGGTTCCTACCAGGACAAACTCTGTATGAATCTTTTCTCCATGATGATCATTTTCAATGCCGTCCAATCTCAGCGAACGGATCAAGACTACTTCTTTCATCCGAGAAATCGCAAAGCTATGCTTGAGTTGGTCAATAACCTGAGGCAAGCAATCTTCTTCGGTGGCTCGTTCTTTTCGGAGTCTGAGATCCAGAAGTCTGTGGAGACTGCAGAGAGCTTTTTACAGGAAAAGCCTTTTCCCATTGATGAGATTGACGAGGCTCTCCTAAAGGCTTCAATTAGTCTCGGAAAGACCGCCGTGGGCAACAGAATCAAGCGGGCTGCAAATGTTTTCCATGAGATGCCTATTTATGTTGACCGATTTCCAGGCGGTTGTTCCACCGCGTGGTCGGTGGATGAAGAGACCGGCAATGGTCCGTTGTGTACCAACTGGAAGCTGGTGATCGCAGCCCAGAGGACCCTACGCCCATTCCTGGGTTCGACTGCAGTCTTGAATACGTACTTGAACAGTGGGTCATTTTGCACTGAGGGCCTATCGGCGCGAGGCCGTGCTATTCATGACGCCCAGCCGCCGCAGAGCCGAAGTGTAGGCCGGAATGCCGAGAAAAATCTAGCAGGCAACACGAAGTTGGGTGAAGGTCACTTCAACCCACGAAGGGCCCACTTGGCAGGCATCAAGCTAGACGGGAAGGGGATTCTGACGCCGCCGCAAACACCCCAAGAGGACATTGAGATCGCGGAGCCGCTGGCAGTGACCCAGCTCATATCGACGGTATCCGCGAAGTTGTCCTATCTCATAGACGAAATTGCTTCACACCAGAAGGAGGAGCAAATGATCGTATTTTATGACAACGACAACATAGCCTGGTACCTTGCCGGCGTATTGGAGATGCTCCAGATATGTCATCTCATCTACTCCAAGGGAATCTCGGTGGACCGGCGGGCCCGTTACGTTTCCACCTTCACACACAGCAGTAAGTTCCGCGTGCTGCTCATGGACATTGCTGAGGCTGCTTTTGGCCTGGATATGAAGTCTGCATCGCGGATCTACTTCATTAGCCCCGTGTTGGACCCACAAGTCGAAATACAAGCCATTGGGCGCGTGCGGCGGATCAGCCAGCGGAAGAGGGTCACAGTCGAGACGCTGGTGCTCAAGGATAGCATTGAAGAGCTCATTATCGAGCGGAAGATGAAAATGACGCAAGCGGAGCATCGACGTTGCAAGACAGTTCTTGATGACCGCCCAATTTACAACTGGATACTCAATGCGAGGATTGTCCCCCTACCAGATGTGAGCAACGACGATGGACCAGCACAAATGGCGCCGCTAGCGATACGACAGTATGTTTTTGGGCGGGAGTTCGGACGCGAGGTGGCCGATCCCGACGAGGATATACTCTGCGGAGACCCATCACACACCGCGGCAAGTCTGGACAAGGCGAAGCGCAAGCGACCAGGTAAGGACAAGGAGCCTACTACCGACGAAAGCACGACCAGTTCAAGGGAATCCGAGGGGGAGCCGCGGAGCCCAATTCGACCTACCAAGAGGGCCCGCTTCGCCGGTGCAGAAGACGAGGTGCCAGGTGTATCCGGCCGAAGAGTCAAAGCCGAGGGGCAGTCACATTCGCGTACCGAGACTGCGCTGGACACGACGAGGACCGCCTTGCCGCAGGCCTCTTGCAGTTCGCAGCGAGCTGGTCGCTAGCATTTTCACAAAACATGCAGGTGACATCCCTAGTGGCTCCCAGCCTCCGCTGCCGGGCCGACCTGACAGACGTGCTCGCGTAATGAAACCATAGGATTCTGCGGTCAAAACGAACGGGGGAGTGAGGAGCCATGAGACTCGAGCCATGTTGGATGGGGTTTATTTGTGTATCCAAGAGACGGAGTCCTTGTCAACGACTACCTAGCTACCTAGGCAAGTTCTTAAGTAGTTTGGGATGGGAGAATTGAGCCCGTCAACATGGGCATCCCGGCCAGCCCACCTTGGTGACAAGCTTTCTGGGCGTCTGCGGGCCAAGGGGCCAAGGCGGCACCCACGCAGCCACCGGTAAAATCCGAAGAGAAGAATACACACACACACACAGGTACGCAGCCCCTAACTGCCAGTGATAGCGAGTCGGCAATGAGACACGCCCCTGCCAGGCCCGGGGCAGGTCGAGGGTCATGCAGACACAGGCAGACTGACCGCTGTCTGGTCACCGGGGCCTGGCAGTAGTAGCATTGCATCAGCCCCTCGATGTTGGGACACTTGCCGATTCATTGCTGTGTATGTACTGTGTGTACTGCGTGGTAGGCGCCTCGAGAGAGCCGAGGAATGTGGGAGCGTGTCCAATGGCACGCCCCTGCGCCTCCCCACCTCGGGACCCCTGAGACGTCTCACAAGGCGTCGCGCAGAGCCTCAAGACTACCATGTCCGTTAAGCTTTCCTCTCCACTTTTGACTTCCCCTTGGCAGCGATCACTACAATCCCAGCTCGCAAACAGGGGCTGAGTCGGCTGATAGCCCCCGTGCCTGGCAGGCTGGCCGGCAGATACACGAGCTGGCCGCGTCGATGGCCACGACGAGTCAACATGCGTGTGTCGTGGGCCCCCGCCCCCGCCGAGCAGAGCAACAGTCATCGTCGGCCAGGCAGCCCAGGACACCTATCTGAGATGGCAGGTGCCAGATGTCGGATGTGTGGCGAGTGCTTCTCACAAGCACCCACGGCCCAGGCTCGGGCGGCAGGGTGGCAGGTGGATCGACCAAGGCTTGTGCACATCCATCCTGGGGGAAAACACAGCCTGGGGAGATCAACAATGATTTTCATGATCTTCAAAACGAGGATCCCGGCGGATCAAAGCATCGACGCGCACCGCTCGCGCTCGCAGTCGCAATCGCAGTCGCAAGTCGCCTGTCTGATCCTGCCTCTGGTGCCGTCTTCATGTCTTCGATTCTACCACGAAGCATCATGCCTTTTCCTGCATCGTCTTCTTCCTTCCTCAATATCCTGCCCGTCTTGGGCGAGATCGGTTTCACGCCAGGTCTCATCCCAACTCCGCCACAGTCGTCGGCGGAAATGCCACATTGCTTTCTGCGGCATGCGTTCACGATCAATCATCACCATCCCCTCCTTGCTATGGGTTTCGTCTGGTCTCTACCTCGTCGCATGATTCACCAAGCCAGCAACTTGAGGTGGCAGCCTACTGACATGGCTTGGACGTGTGCGCCAAGCCGTCTCATGCATGGGTTTGGGAGCACCAACATCCACCAAGTCGTTCCCACACCAAGGTTGTATGTCGCCATCGCACAGCGCGTCTGGTCCGACTTCGATCTCATCTCCCGCCTGTGTGGGGGAGGGTAGGGATCCATCACGACAGGGGATACGGGATCCAGGTGTTTCGTCCCCCCCCCCCCGGGCTGTGATGTTGCGTCTGGCGGCTTGACCGTGATGCCCTCTCGTGATGATCCTCTGACAAGTCAGTCAGGCGGCATTGCCGCGCGCGAGCCTTGGTATGGGGTCAAGTAGTCGGCTTCGAATGCCTTGGTGACGCCTGTGCCACCATCCTCCACGTGTTTGCCCAACGTCACACGGCAGTTGCGCTCCGCACACTGAATGCTTCCTGTCTTGGTCGAGTATTAATATGAGCTCTCTCGCCCGCCTCCCTCGGTCGACCATATCTCATTCTTATCACCACCGGACTCATCCTTCTTCTTCTTCTTCTTCTTCTTCTTCTCTACGCTGTTCTTCACATCAAGGCAGGGCCTTCTTCACTTCTAATCACACACACAACTATTTTATACATACCTCAAAAGCCCCTGCTGTCGCCAGACTTGGTGCAAGTACATTCCCCTCCGATCCATCGCAACAAAACTATCACCATGTTCGCAAAAGTCCTTGTCCTCGCACTTGCTGCCTCACCCCTCGTTGCCGCTCATGGCCGCGTTGATGTGGTCACTGGCGACGCTGGTGGAAACGGCACGGCCCTCGCCATACAGGGCGGCGTCGTCCCTTTGACAGGGAGGAACAAAGTCGTAAGTAACAAAAACACGCTTGCCCGCCCCCAGAGCCCGAGCTGACCGGAGCCTACAAATATCTAGACCGAGGTAGACACCACTGTTTTCGGCTCTCGCAACCCGGCCAGCGACGGTCTGGGCAAGACCACCGACACAGGCAAAATCCAGGCTGCAGACCTGAACCAGCTCATGACTCAGGCTACGGCGCAGGCGGGCACGACATTGCCGCAGGTCAACTCGTCACTGAGCGGAACTTGGCATGTGGTGACATCCGATGGTTTCGGCAAGGTCTTCGCGGTCCTCGACCCGACAGCCACTGGGTCCTTCGCCGACGGCGTGCCGTTGACTACGACACTTGACGTTCCCGGAAATAACGGAAACCCGCCAAAGGGAAACAACAAGTACAAGAGGTCCGTCCTGCGGCGCCTGGCTGAGAGCGTGGGCGTGATCGAGAAGCGCGCCACCAACGTGAATGAGGACTTCCCAATGACTTTCTCGGTCCCCGCCGGGACGACCTGCAGTGGTACCGTCGGCGACCAGAATAACGTCTGTCTTGTCAAGATTGCCAACAAGAACGGTGCGGGCCCCTTCGGTGGCGTCGTTGCCATCCAGATGGCTGGCGCTGCGCCCGCTGCTGCGGCTGGCAGTGCCGGGGCTGCTGCAGCAAAGGAGAGGCGGGAGTTTTTCGCTTGAGAGACTCGCCTGCGTCATCCCGGCCGCGACTGAACAGCGACGTGGATGCCAGGCTTTGCTTCGTTCTTTGCGCGACGCATACAGTCTCGTGGACTGGCATGAAGGAAATGAGCGAACCCATATGCTGCTGCGGGGCGACGGATGTGTGGCAAGAGGGTATGAACAACTGGGTTGATTCTCCTCTTCCCATTCTCGTCCGTGTCCTTGCGAAGACTAGGTTTCAGGGCTATCGTGCACGTATATGTGTATGTATTATATCACTATATACGCTCCGGAAAACGGGCTGATCGAGGGCTGGTGTGTATGGAATGCACTGTGGATGTAGATTCTATTCTGTCGCTGACAACACTTCAAATACATTCTTCACCTTCATGCATCTCTGTTCCAGGCTGTCGTGCGCTTGTGATATGGAAGGAGGAAAATTTGATGCGCATTTATTCACAAGGGGGCTTGGGGCCGTTGGGTTGGCCGCTCCAGTTGGAATACAGTGCATACGGCTCAATGGAGGTGTGAACTTCTCCCCTACCAAGGTGGAATGCCGTCAGGAACGGATAGATATTGCACCATTGATGTCTAAGCAAAATTGAACATGAGTGCAGGAAATTCAGCCTCTGATCTTTCGGGGTTCATTGCTCGCTTTGACCCAAGAAACAACACACCTTGAACATGTGAAAGAAAGCTTGGCGTAGGAAAAAAACAGTGCGGGCACTTGTGTTATTGACATCTCCTGAAGTCTATAACCTCCCCTCTGAGCCCTTTGACACTGCATGGCGTTACTAAACAGAACGTAAGGAAGTTCATAAGTGTACTACTGATCGTCCCTGAGCCTTGTTGCTTCGATTGGCTGTCCAACACTCTTCAGTGTTCTCGACACTTCCTTTCTGCATCCCAAATCTTACACGGCGGGACCTCTGCCAATCCAGTACCGATAGCTCCTAAAAGGGCCGCGCCGCCGGTCTCTGTTATTATACTGCCTCATGGGGGCCAAGCCCTGCTGGTTAGTGTCGAAATACAGCCAACCGTCCAAGATGCAGGCCGTGTCGGCGGCCTGGATCAGGCCACTGCGTATCAGAGTCCTGTGGACAAGGTTCTCGGCAGTCACGACTCCGGAACCGCCAGGGGCGATCGGTGTGGGCTCTGTGACCTCAGATTCGAGGGTATCCACATATAGGATAGCGTTATGCTGTTGGAGAAAGTAATTGTTACGGTTTTCTCATCAATGAAGGGTGGCTGTGAAAAACTGCTAACCTCGGAAGCCATAAGGTATATGCGACCTCTGTCGTCGGCCGTGAAGCCTGCCTGCTCCGAAGGAATATTGCCAGGAACTTGGACCTCCGTGGCCAGCTCCTCATCAGTCAGCCCGCCAAGCAACGCTTCCTGGGAGACAAAGTACCAACGGTGGGAAGACTTGACCCCCCAGTAGACATTTCCAGAAGCTAGGGCGATGCCGTTTGTCCCGGATGTCATGTAAAATGGCCTGGTACCGTTCCAGTTGCGGATTGGCTCCCCGTTGTACATGGAGGTAAACCTCTCATCAGGTCTGGTAAAGGTTGTATTGTAAAGGTGGCGGGTGAACTCGCCCGTATCCAAGTCCAGAGTGGTGATGGACCCGTACTGGGAGTCCTCCGTAATGAAAGCATAGCCGCTGGCCCCAAGGGTGTTGTTAACTCTGACGTCGTTCAGCTGCAGCTTGGCAAACCACTCTGGGTATGACATTAGTCTTGCTATGGACCAATAAATGTTGCAATCTACAACATTCAAAGACAAGAGAGGCGAAGGTCGGTTGTAAGAGAGGGCTGGTGCTTACGTCCCTGCGGATAGATGTATGTGCGGACGACTTCACCGGTGGCGTAGTTGAAATTGATCAGCTTCGGACCGTCGGGTACTGGCATTGACCTATTCAACCATGACTGTTATTATAGGCCGCATAGTATTACGCGTGAGACGATGCGGAAAATACTTGGGTATGCTTACGCGCCGCTGGGGATACCAGAGTCGAGCACCCACCAGCCACCAACGGAGTCAAGCACGACATTTTGCACATTCACAAAACAGGTAGAGGCATTCTGGCCATCTGAACAATCCTGCCACTCCTCAGAAGGCCATGGAATCTCTTCAGTGAACGATACTGCCTTTGTTAAGGAATACCTCTGCTTCTCCATGTTCCTGGCGTAAGTGAAGAAGATGTTATGATCGGGGTCTAACCCGATCCCTGTAGGAGGCAAGAGTCCCTCATGAACAGCCTCTGGTACGTTACCGATGACCTCCATATCGCTAGAGCACATTCCAATAGGCTTGGAGTCGTTGCAAGTCGACGAGTACGGCAATGGGCAGTTGCCCGTATTAGTTGACGACAAACCGCCGGGGATTGCGGCAGCTGGCCCTAGAACCGCTGAGGACGCAAAGACCGTCGCCATAGCGTGGACAACTCGGGAATACGGATGGAAAGAAGGCATGTTTTCAGTGTGACCTTGGAATGAGCGACAAAACGGTGAGCGATGTAGCAAAAGTATGCCTAGTTGTGTGCAAAAAAAAGAGGCTAACTACTTAGGCAACGCTGTCCCGCGGTCCGAAGCCAACGACAGGAGATTAGATTTTTTCCTCTGATGGGATGGCGGCACTAATCATGGAAGCTCTGTTTGTCCGAGCCTTCGTTGGGATGCCCTGTCGCAATTGAGGAGAATTGAGTTTAATGACGGGATGACTTGAGGGTCAATGCACATCAATGATAGGATCGAGCCAGCTTCTACAATTTAGTGGGCATGTCGAACCTGAGAAATCTAGCACATCTGATATTGGACGCACAATCGGATGTGATTTGTGATTGACTAGAAGCAATCTACCTAGGTAGACAACCAGGTGCCTACTAGTAGGTGCAAATGGGCAGGCTGCACACAGACCACTTGAGCATGCCCGTCTGCAGATCATAGGTGCTTTATAAACACTATAACTTCTACCACACTATAATTTTCTACTAAACTATATAATATCTTTCAACTTTACAATTTATTTTATATCTCACTTAAAGCTTATAAATATACCGCTATAAAATATATCTTTTTTTTAAGTAAGAGTTTATTTTAAATAGTTATATAATTATTTAAATATAAATAATTAAAATTAAAATAAACTTATATATAATTTAAATTAATATCTTTATATATTTTAATTTATTAATAAGTTTTAATTATTTTAAATTTAATTATTAAAGATACTTTATAATATATATAAACTCTTTTAATAAAAGTTTAAAGATTATTAATTATACTTATTATATTATATATTACAAGTATTTAAATATAATTTTAAAATTATTATTTTAATTTTTAAAAAATAATATAAATAGTTTATAATACTTTATAATTATTTTTTATTAATATACTTTTATAATAATAATAAAATATATTAATATTTTTAAATATTAAATATTTTAAAATTAAAAAAGCTTTTAAAAGAAATTTAATTAAAAGTTTAATAAATAAAAAATAAATAAAAATTAATTAAAAGTTTATATTTAAAAATAATATTATAAAATAAAAAAGTTTTTAATTAATTATTATATTAAAATATAAAGATAATATTAAAAAAGTTTAAAAATAAAGTTTTTTTAAAAAATATATTAAGAAAAAAAGAACTATTAATAGTTATAATTATTATTAAAGAGTATTAATAAGAATATAATTTAAAGAAACTTTATAAAGAGTGTAATAAAAGTATAACTAGTAGCTTAACACTCTATTATCCGGCTAAAAGACTATATTATACTAGTAAATAAAGGAGATCTATAAGTGTTATAGCTCTTTATAAAGGTTATATATATTATAAGAGTTACGCTTATTATAAGAGATAACTCCTTTTATAAGAGTTAAAGGATTAAGGTATAAAAGTTATATAAAAAGATTTTAATAATTTAAAGGTTACTCTACTTACTTAAGTGTAGAAAATAACTAAAAAGGATTCTTCTTTTAGAGTAATTTTAAGGTTTTCCTTCTCTAACCTACCTTAGAGTATTATTTCATCTTTATTTTTATTTTTATCTTTATCTTTATCTTTATCTTTCTCTTTCTCTTTATAACTACCTCTTTATAACTACCTACCTTAGGCTCTTCCTTAAATAGATATATACCTACTTCTTTCCTAAAAAGTCCTTATATAATTTCTACATTTAAATTCTCTAACTCTTGTGGAAAGGTAAGTCAGCGCACCGGTCTACGCACATCCCCACCAACGCACACGCATTTCCCACTAAAAAGGTTGATTTTTATTAGACTTTATTTAATTTTATAAAAATATTATATAAATAAATTTAAAACTATTAAAAACTAAATTTTTTATTTATAGTAAATAAAAATTTAAATTATTAATAAATATTACTATAAATTAAAAATAAATTATTAAAGTTTAATATTTTCTTTTTTAATTAAATAACTAATAATTAATATAAAAATTAATTAAAATATTAAAATTTAATTTTAAACTTAATTTAATTAAATAATAATATAAGTTTTATTATAAAAATATATATTATTATAATATTTATATATATTTTAAAAGTTTTATTTATAGAAATTTATTAAAATTAATTATTAAAGATTTAAGAAAAGTAAAGTAAAAAAGTAGGGATATTAATTTTCTATAAATAAAAACTCTTTTAATTTTAATTTTAATAATTTTAATAGATTTTCTATATATAATAAATTATAAATATTATTAAAACTATATTTTATAATAACTTAAAGTTTTAAATTTCTTTTATATTTAGTAAAGAAACTTTAAAAATAGAAATCTCTAACTTTAAATAATTCTTTTAAAAATACTTACTTATTTATTTTATTATAAAAGTTATTATATATATAAATAAAAATATAAATTTAAATAAAATAACTTACTTATTTTTAATATTTAAATAAATTTATTTATTAATAAAAATATAAATTTTATATATTTTAATTTATTATTATAAATAATATTATTTATATAATAAAACTATATTATTATATAAATATTAATTATACTTATAATATATATTTAATTTAAAATTTTAAAAGTTATATAAAATTAATAATTTTTAAATATAAAGTTAAAAACTTATAATTATAAAATTCTAATTAATTTTTATTTAACTATTTTATTATATTATAACTTAGTTTAATTTAATTTAAGTCTTTCCTTAAGTTTCTTTAACCTTTCTTTTTAAATAAGTTAAAAGTTTATATTTTTAAATTTAAATTTAAAATTCTTATAAATCTTAATATACTTTAAATTAAATTTATAATCCTTTAAATTCTTTAAAAATATATTAACTATCTTAAATAATAATAATTTCTCTTTAAAGTAAAAGTTTATTTTATATAGTTATAAATCTAATTATTAATAACTATTTCTTCTTCTATTTATAATAAAACTATTAAAACTATAAACTTAAATATTATATATAATAATAAAATATAATTACTTTACTTAACTATCTTTTAATTTAATTAAATAACTACTTTTAAATAGTTTTATTTATAAAGTTAATAAATAGGTATTTACTTATAAAGTAGAGTTAAAACCTTAATTAAAGGAATAGTAGCTTTATTTTCGCCTATTTTAGCTAACTTATATTTATACTTAAGTTATACGGTGAATTTAACACTTATATATAGTGCTTACCGGCGTTAAACTAGGTAGCCTGTGGTCTGCAATAGCTTTAACCTTTAATAGGCTAATAGTGCTAACTTAAACCGACTAAGCACAGCCTAGCACACTAGCGTAGAAAGGTGTCTTCTAATAATAGATAGTATTATAAATAATTATAAAGTTACTATAAAAAGTTCTATATAATAAACTTAATTAAGTTAATTTTTAAAAGATATATTATATTTTATTCTTTTAAAACTTTAACTATTTACTTTTAACTTAATAGTAGAATTAAAAAAAATATAAATAGTTTATAGAATTAATAATAATATATTATATATTTAAAAAATAATATACATTAGTGGGGATGTGTGTAGACCGGTGCGCTAACTTAACTCTTATAGTAGGTATAACTCTTATACTGAGGATAAGTTTTGAAAATAAGGTAAGACTTACGGGCCTCCGCAACTTTTGCGAGCTACCTACAGATACCGGTACGGTAATAAGCAATCTGCCCGATTAGCCATTCCTAGTAGTATATAAGACCCGTACCGTTACTGGGAGTGCTATGGGACTTAGCTTCTAGAAGTAATAATATATAGCATTTTAAGATCCCGAAGAACCAATAAACACATCCGGATAGTAACGGAACAACCAGAAAGGTTGCCTAGGCTCAATGTTCCCGAGTCTGTCGCTATTATCAAGACCACGGATGCTCTGAGGACGACGAATCTAAGCCTGAGGAACCCAAACGGACAAAACAAAACACTGGCTGTGGAGGGTTACTATGTGGTAGAAGTTTTCCGCCGCGTTCTGCAAGGAATCTCTAAAATTGTGCAGGCGAGTCCGATTCAATTTCCTGTGTGAGATCAAGTAATCTGGATTGAAAGAGATGTCAGGATAGACCGAGGGCAACACAGACTCCAGAGGTCTTGGCCCACGGCACATTGTCCCGCCCATAAAGCCTTCTTACAAGATTCACTTCGCTTCAAGCTCCTAGTAGTCCCTTGAATTTCATGCGAATTTGTTCACAGTGGGAGAGGAGATCAACGTTTAACATGTGGTATCAGCTCAATTATTGGGTACTCTATCACCGAAAGACCATACAAATAGTGGCTTGTACATGAAGAATAGTTACTTATAGACTCCTTCTTATATATCGTCAGGGAATATTGTCGGGTACACGGGCAGACCGGGAAAGGACCGGGAAAGACGAGGCGGACACCGTCTGCGTAGCCAACCACGTAAAATCCAGGCTCTCGGTGTGCTGTTTTGTAGACTCTTTAAGACGCGTCTCTGTAGTACCTGGGTCGCATGTCAAGCATTCGATTTCAGATCGGAACACTTCTTTCGGTTGGTATAAGTGTGCTCTTGTTAATGAGGAGTAGAGAGCTTTGCATCTTGAGGCGGTGTGGATCCAGCTTATTAGCACCGACACAGCCACCTGGGCAAGGTGAGCAAGGAAGACACACCTTGATCATTTGGGGAGATCCGCCAAATACGACGCTGACAGAACCCAGCCATGACCACCGCATAAATGCACAATTAAGCGGCTCGACCGAGAAGTTCAGCTCTTGGTTGGCCTCCGGCTTACTGGACGCGCCAAGGACCTAAGTAGACGCACGTAAGACAAGGCCCCACAGGTCCGGTTGGTCCCCAACTGCCGTGATTGCATTAGCCTCGGGGTGATAGGCACAAAATACGCAGAGTGTTTTTCGTCGTCAGCTCACTCCGCTCACTCTGAATGGCCTCTGCCGGATAGGGCTGAGCCCGAACCCCGCCCAAGGGTGACGTTAGCAGCTTCGGGCTGGGAGCGGTCGAAATGTGCTGTCGGGGTACACAGTCCAGTCCACATGTCTCTCCAGTGGCACGATTCCTTCTCTAGCTGCCTGGCCTGCGACTCTGCTTGGCCTTGGTTCCTGATATTTGAGACACAGCCATCCACCAACACGACTTCCCGTTGTCTTGCACATTCCAAGGTTCTGCTGATATTCTAGTCTTCTACGCTCGTTCAGATGACGCCATCCTTCGCTCTCCCAGTATGGCTTGGGCATCACACATCAACTCTTCGTTCCAGGTGGGCATAATTATCCTGTGCGCGGTTCTGGCCCCCGTGGCGCCCGTTCTAGTTGGCCTACGTCTGTGGTCAAAGTCAATACTCCGCTCGCGTCTTAAATGGGGCGATTACCTGGTCATTGGTTCCTGCGTAGGTGGGACATCGTTTGTTTCCGTCCGGTTCATTGAGCACTGATCATCGGCAGGCGACGCTATTCGGGGTATGGCTCCCTATTATACTTTGTATGTGGCAAGACCTTTGAGAGGCGAGACATTGACTGCCCGATCGGCATGGCTAACAACATTTGCTTGCTACAGTATTCGCGGGTGGAGGCGGGGCCAACTGGGAATTGAAAGACAGACCCATAGGCTTCTGGGTAATGAGAGTTGAGGTCAGTTAGAATGACAGTGGTTGCTATGCGGCGAACAGACGTCTCTGGGGTTGGAAGCAAAAAAGAGCAAGCCTAACTCAGCCCTATGAAGTGTCTCGTCATCGCCTCGACATTCTACCTCCTCTCGAGTTACCTGTGCAGAATATCTATCCTCTGCATCTACTATGAGCTTCTCCGACAGATCCCCTGGATGGGTCATATCATCTTAGCTGTGGGTGCTTGGGTGATCGTATGCGGCGTCACGTCCATGGGGGTCCAGCTTGGTGTTGGAATACAGGACGTGCTCTTTGTCCTCGCGGGTAAGCAGCTATCACACATAGTTTCAACCTCTTCTAACTTCAATGTGTCATTCTCCTTTCTGTAATTTACAAGAATTTTGAGGCTGGACTGGGGACGGATTATATTTACGCCGTAGACAGTTGCTCCTCCCCTTTGTACGAAGGCTCTGTGATTAGTGCTTAAATAGCTGACTCTAATTTCATCAGACCAAGGCCCGGATGCTGTAGAGGAAGGGCCGAAGTGGGTAGTATATGGTGTCCTCCCTGATGTTCTGAGCTGCGTCTGCGATATTATCGTTTTCGCTCTCCCATTGAGATCACTGTGGAGTCTGCAGATGCGAAATCGCAAACGTAAGATCCGTTTGATGTTCACTTTTACCGTCGGTTTTATGTAAGTTTTCACTCTCCATGATTGCCGTTGTTCGGATGCTGATATACTTGAGTATGTAGAGCATGCGTCTTGTCACTCGTGCGAATTCTGGCCTGGAAGCTGCCCAGTTTCATCGGGCAGGCCCCCTCAGACATCTATATTAGAAGCGATGCATTCGAAGTGTTGTATCCCATAGAAATCACCTTTGGTATTCTGGGGGCCTGTCTCCCAATGCTTCGACCAATATTTCACCGAAAGGAGTACCCCAGCAGATCAAGCGGTAACAGCTATGCGATGGGGCCAGTGAGGAATGCCGGGTCAAGAACTGCACTCACAAGTGACTCTGGCCATGGCAACAACGATGGTGTACACAGTAAGAGGCCTTCAGTTGCCCATGATGAAGAAACAGCAGCATGGTGAACTTTAGAAGAGTGAACAGCTGGAATTTTCCAGACACCTTGAAGGCCAAAAATAGCATGATATACTGTTATCACCATAGCCATAGCCATAGCCGAAAGAATATATCAGACGTTTGGTTGCTCAAAAGGCTGGTATCGATCGAAAATAACTGATTTCGATTGTGTAGACAAATTGAACAATGAACAAGATACTGTGGATACATTTGACGTTAATCGAGCAATCTGTTGACCGCTCTTGTCTTGTTCAACGTTTAAGAGATCAATCGCAGAATTCGCGCGGTTGCAATTTGAAGACTAGTCTTGGACTTATAAGCCTTGGAACAGTTCAACAGTTTCAGTTTAGTTCAATTGACTTGACTGTTTCAAATTGAGTTGTTCCCTACGAATTACCTAGGTAATGGTTCAACAGTCTTTACTCAGATGCGTAGTCTTTCATACTTGGGTATCTGCCTCTTTGGGCGGTGGACGACAGTAGGGACGTGATGCATCGGCCAGAGGGTGATTGGTTGGCTTGAGCCATGGGGTGTTGGTTGTGAGCCGAGGGGGATACGAGCCTGTGAAAGCGGGCAACCAACCTTGGAAGACATGGACATGAGGCAAGCGCATGGCGGGACGACAGGCCCTTCACCTGGAGTTGCACAGACACAGTCGACTGGCCCACTGGGCAGGTGGGCGCTGTAGCACGTGGCGCGCGCTCAGGAGGCGCCCAGGGTGGTCTTTGAATGTGGCCTGGGCCGGCTGGCTGGCAGAATGTGGTATGGAAGTGATTGGGGAGCTGTGATGATGCTAAAAAAAGGCAAGCGCGCTGGGTGCAGGGTCATTAGAGCGTGCAGCCCCACGTGGCCAATCAGACGGCGGTCCTGGGGGCCCGGGTGCCCATCACAGCGGCTACGGGAGGGCGAGACAGGGGTCTCCCCAGCTGACCAGGTCTGGAAGTGCCGTGCCTGGCCTCTGGCCTCTGGCCTCTCAACCTCTCTCTCTCTGGCCCTCTGGCCCTCTGGCCCTCTCTCTCTCTCTCCCTCCCCCTCTGGGCGCGGCGGCGCTTACTGAGGCAGGCGGGAGGCAGGCGGGAGGCAGGCGGGAGGCAGGCGGGAGGCGGGCTGGACTTGGAGCTTGCACTAAGGCATCCTGTGGCACACAGGCATAGTCGCGGGGGCCAATGGCAGCAGGCGGAGCTGTCGAGCCCCTCCAGATCGCGGGCCTTGTCTTCGATCTGCAGACGCTTGTGCTCTGGCGGCCCACCCTGCCATGCTGCCATGTTGCCATGCTGCCATGCTGCCATGCTGCCCTGCTGCCCTGCTGCCCTCTGGCTCCTGGCCGCCCGGCGTCTATTATTCTTCCCATCTGTCGCTCCTGGCCAGCCCATTGGAACACGTCCACACCCCGGCCTGGCCTCTATTAGTCGGCCGAAAAGCCACGAGCGCCCAAGCGATCCCTCGTCGTCCTCGTCCTCGTCCTCGTCCTCGTCAGCCCTTTGCCGCCGTCTCTGACCCGCCCGCGCGCCTACCTGCTCAAGTGCTGGCAATCATCAGTCATATAACCACCTGGCTCCTGCTACCGCCCGCTCTTGTTCTCTCTCTTCCCCCCCCCTCTCTCTCTGAACGTCCCGTTCCCCAACTGCCGGACCTGACCTCTTCCTGCCTGTCCTAGGCAAGTTGGTCTCCTGTCAGCGCGGCTCACAACGGGTGAACCAACAACAACAACAACCCCCCCCCCCCGAGTCATTTGCTTGACTTGACAGACAGACCGACGGACGGACAGACAGAGAGACAGAGAGACAGAGAGACAGAGAGACAGAGAGACAGAGAGACAGAGAGACAGAGAGACAGAGAGACAGAGAGACAGAGAGACAGAGAGGCAGAAGAGAGACATATACGCCATCTCTTCCACCACACACACACCACACACACCGCGATGCCTCCTGCGAAGCGACCCAAGCTGGCCGCCCTGGCCACGCCAACCTCTGGCAACTTCCCGTCCGATGCCCTCCTGTCTGCGTCGTCAGTCCGCACCCCCCACTCGGCCTCCATCAAGGGCCCCTTGCAGTCAGCAGGTCTCTACTCGGCCGGCCTCCCGTCCGCCGGCCTCCCGTCCGCCCCTTTCGAGTACCCCCCAACACCCAGCATGCTGTCGGGCAAGCATGAGGACCGGCCAGAGCCCACCCCCATCACCCCGCCCCTGGCCTACATGGACTTCCTCAAGACAATCAGCGTCGCGAGCCCCTCGGTCGCGAGCCCCTCGGCCGCGAGCCCGCCCCTGACCGCGCCCCTGATGCCCAAGGCCCCGCTCACCCGGTCCTCCACCACCGCCAGCACCGCCAGCACCGCCAGCACCGCCAGCACCGCCACCTGCAAGTCAGAAGATGAGCCCGCCGAGGCCGCCGCCGCCGACGTCGACCTGGACAGCGCCCCCACCACCGCCGGCACCGAGTCCACAGACTGCAGCTGCTCCTGCGAGCTCGTGCACAAGCCCGCCAGGCCTGCCCACATCTCGGTTGCCCAGCCCGCATCCCCGCTGGTGACAATGCCCCTCTCCGCGCCTGCAAGCGGGCCCACCACCTTTCCAAGCCTCCGCATCCCGCCAAGCCCGGCCGTCGACAGCCCCGTGCGGTCGCCATACAGCGCACGGAGCATCAAGAGCCCCTTCGACTGGGACGCAGCCCTCAAGGCCAAGAGGTACGCCGATGTGAAACCCCCAACCTCGGCCGTGGGCTCCGGGGCAGCCCACTCGAGCCGCTGCGACAAGGGCAAGAGCGTGAGGCACATCAGGGAGGTCGTCACAAGGACTGTCACGTACACGCCGAGGATGGATCCGGCGCCCAAGGGGAAGAGGAGGAAGGTCGAATGACGAGGCTGTGCGGTCGGAATACGATGCTCGTCGCTTTTCTTTTGTTGGCACATTCATTAGCCCCCGGTATCAACGCCGCCGTCTCACGCCACGCATCCACATTTGCAAACTCGGGCCTCTCCACCTATCCAGCCCACCTCATCCACCCTCACCAACCCGCCACACCTAATGATGATGAACATGAACTGCTTGCCGTTTACGATCATAAAAAAAATGCCAGCAATCGGAGTTTTTTTTTCTTCCGGGGGAGGGGGAGGGACACGGAAGGGATTGAGTCATATTTTGGATATGTGCCACACATGTACAAATGCGAGAACACACACACACACACACACACACACACACACACACACACACACACAGCAATTGGCGTTGCTGGCGGCGTCTTGAAAGCCTTGTATCAAAGCTTGGATATACCCCTGGAGGCGGGGCAAGGGGCATCTCGGTGGACCAGCGATCGAATCTTTTATTGTTTTTTTTTTATTGTTTTTTTTTTTGGAGAGCCTCTAGGGACGGACCTCTTGGAGATGGCCAGGCCCACATGCGGGAACCGGAACCGGCGCATAGCTGACAGACAAGTTCAATGTGAAATCACAATTTCAAAGCCGAGTGCGAGAATGGTGAAGATGGTACACGGTCGTGGTGTCCCAGCGGTCTGGCGACTGAGACCACCTGTTGTTTGTTATTCCCGCGGCACCCCAGCCATGGAGGGCAGATGCCTTGCGAGATCAACACCACACGGCAAGGGGTCAGTATCGCAGAGGACTGCCCACGCGAAACCCTACGAGGAGAGCAATGATCGACATGCCAAGGCTCAAGAGCCGGCGGGAGAACACAACAAGGACCCAGGACGTCGAATCCGTTTCGAAACACAGCGGGTGCATTTGACAGAGGAACAACTGGGCTTGGCAGTCTCCGTTCGATCCCCGTGCCTACCAAAGGACCACGCCTCGACACAGTACTGACTGAGCTCTGGATACCTGCGGGTCTCCTTGCCAGCTGAGTCTCGAGGTGACAAGTTTTTTTTGAGGGGGGTCCGGTTCCGCCGGGGCTTCGCTCAGCCTGCATATCTCGCTTGCACACCGCCGAGATATGGGCCGGGATTGGGACTATGGATGGCACTCGAGTACTACTGTGTATGTATTGAATGGGTTGTGGGCTGGGGCCGGCAAGTGACATTGTGACAACGTGATGGGAAAGGGCAGTAGTGGTATTAGATGTATACTATACTGCCCGGTACGTACGGGTTTTTTGTGTGCTCCACAACTGCATGGATGTGTCACTGGGTACGGCTGGATGCTGGAGAACGGTAGCTTGGGCGTGGGCATGAGATGGCAAATGGGTCAAGGGGGGCACATGCGGTCCAGATACTATTAGTTGCGCATTTTGTGCGCCCTCGTACTCGCTGCTTTCATTGGTGCCGCTGGATCAAGGACGTCTTTTCAGTGGTGGTGGTGATGTCGCCTTATTGTATACGGCTTGCTAGGTAACCAACTACCTACTTAAGTACCTACCTAGTTAGGTAGGTACCCATCCTAGTATACCCATGTACTGCTTCTCTTGTATCATGACTACTCGGCAGGCATTCAAGCAAAACAGATAGATGGGATGAACGGCTTTGATAGCATGAGTAGAAAGAAGCGAGACAAACAGACAGCCTTGAGTCTAAGTACAGCACGCATTTTGGTGTCTCCTGTTTATGCTAACGCCAGATAGCACTAATAAGTGCAGGTTTCAGTAAACCTGAGTGTTATACTGTCCCCTCCTCCCTCCTCCCTCCCCCTCCCCCTGCCCCTGCCCCTGCCCCTGCCCCTCCCAGGCTTTCCCGACTGGCCGGCCGCCTGGTCGTTGCGCAGAACCTCGTGCCAACGGGCCGACATGGATCAGGGATCTAGATTGTGCAGCTCGTCTTACCACCAGAGCCACACGCCCCATCGTTAAGCGCCCGGCATCCCCATGTCGTGCAGTAGTCGGAGCCTGCGATTGGCCGAGCCGCTAAGCGCCGGGCCACCATGCACACACTTCTTCTAGCAATCGCTGTTGCAATCAGGAGGGGTGTTTGTGTTGGCGCGTGCTCCCTGCGTGGGGATGGAGCTGCTGTGGGGCCGGAGGGTGTCTATTACCTATCTTGATGATTTTTCGTTGGTATTCTTGCGCGTGTTTCTGTCGGAATAGGGTTTCTAAGTCGCAAGTTTGGGCTGAGATCCTAGGGCGGGACAAGAACAGTTGTCCTATGTGGCGGTGGGAATATCTGCGTCTCCTCGTGCTCCATTGGGCGGTGCATCTCTCTCGATAGACAGTTCACTTGCGCTGATGGGAACGATCTGGCTCAATATGGGGCCGGCTGCCATACAGATCCCGATATATACAGTTCAGGTCCTGGTTATTAATCATGTCTGTACTTCGTTGCAGCGAATGAACCCATCCCTTCTCCCAGTAGATCACAACGGTGAAACTTGAATGCTATGGGTCAGGCTAGAGGCAGCACTGTTCCGCTCCCGTATCCACCGTCCGGACGGCGGCCGACATTGCCAGGAGGGACACATCTCTGGCCCTGGACGACCTAAACATCGGCAACTACCACGCGTGCTACTTGTTTACCGCAATTTTTGGCCACAGATTTTGATGCCGAGTACACGGTCGAGCTTGTGGTAACATGTCTCAGAACGATCCTGTAGCACCAGCCGGCCTGGGAATGCCAAGGTACCAGTTGACACCTTGGACATTTGCCTCCATACATACTTAGGTAGCGCACACATTCACGCGTTGACGGGCGACAGGCAAGCGTATCACAGAACAATACCACTGCATGAAACAAGGTCCGAGAGTATTAGGACGCCCATGTGGTCAGCATTCAATAATGGTAGACTTCATTTGTAGTCAAATACACCTCTTCGTCCATTGTTGAAGAGAACGGATATTCACGTAGGAAGAAACGGATGGTACACAGGTACGTTATTTTCTTTAAGGCTGCAGCCAATTAGGGGGCTCCATTCAACCTCCTTGACTATACACACTACTAGTACTAAGTGCTTTTTATGCCCCTACCTATAGCAGACCTACTAATCCTCTGCCTATTAAACAACACTCTCTTATCAACTTATCAACTTACTAACTTGTTAACTACCTGTATAAGTACTTATAGGACCTTATAATAGAAGTGATGATGGGAGGATGAGGAATTAAGGATTGATGAGGATATGGTGAGTGGGTGGTGTAAATCAACGTTGGTGTACTAGGGGCGTATTTGTGCCTGTGTACTATCCGTTTTCTGCTGTGCGAATATCCGTTCTCTTGTTGAAACGGTCGCCCCAACCTGTCTTGTGCTTGAAGCAGGTAAATCATATAACCAATATGGCAGGGGATACTGTTTTATTTTCTCATATCACTCCTGTTCCCTATCCTTATGTAGAAACCTTGATAGGATAGGATTCCTGGTAGGTCTTCCAGTTGTCTTGAGGTCTGACCTAAGCTGCTCATCCAAACTCAAAACACCACGACAGGAACATGGCAGGGGTATCCGAGTTCAGCAAATATGTCACGCCCTTATTCAGGTGTTTCGGAAGAGGGTGCTCTTCCTCTGACCCACAGCCGCCAGTCAGGATGTTTGAGGTCAACTGGTGATGTTGATCTCAACAGGCGTCTGTGTCGCTGCCGACTCGGCCACAAGACTGTCGATGTGTTGCGCATCAAGCCCATGCCCAATTCTCTCAGTGCCGAGATCCAGTACGGCCCGGATTTCCACGGGTACTTTTACGGGCCCGCTCATCAGTGAGCCTCAGTCCCGCCTGTCTGGCATCCGCATATGCCTCGTGCAACTCCCTGGCTGGCCCTCGACCTCGTCGTCTCCGATGCCGACGCCCACGATGCTGGGAAATTGTGTTCTCAGTTGCGCTGCGAGCCGTAATATCTCTCCCACATACTCATGTCCCCACTACCGTACGGCGCCTGCGATCCACAGCAGTGAGAAGCAAGCCCCTTCAGCCTGGGCCTCGGCTTCGGCACGGAAGCACTCACCTGGGCAGTCTCCACCGCGGCCATGACTTCCTCGATGCATAGGTTCGGATTCCACCGCAGGATATTTCCCCACAACATGAAGACCTCTGTGTAGACCACACCCTGCGTGTGTAGTGCACACATGATCCCGGCAACAACAAGTATACACATGGTCTTGGGGTGTCTAGAGCCGGTCACACAAGCCTAGAGGTGCACTATAAATGTTTAAAGTCGCTATATATACACACTACATTCATTACTCTACTATAAGTAGTATTATATTATATTATTATAAAAGAAAAAAGACTATCTTAATATTATTATTTCTTTAAATATAAATAAAACTTTATTTTAAGATTATAATATAATTAAATTTATAAAAATAATATAATAAATAATATTAATAAAAATAATTTTAATAATAATAATATAGGCTGCGAAACCTGTCTCGGCGCAAAGCTCCAGATCTAGCAAGGTAAAGGTCGCACAGTCCGGACAACGGGGGAGAACAGTTACAGAAGCATGATCATCTCATTTCATCTCAGCACATCACCTCAATACCCGGAGAGTGCCGGACGACTATGCGGTCTGGCCCTTGGATGGGAAACCCAGGGGAGGGGAGGATAGACGGCCCGGTGGCTCTGGAAAAGGCCGCCCAGTTGCAAGCCGGCGGGCTGGCAGTCACTCTCCTGACTACACTATAACAGAGAGCCCGGGAATTCTGCCGGCCTGTCAGTGTGACAGAATGCAGGTCAGACAAAAGAAAAGCAAGAAACAGAACACTAGCCCACCGCTCCTCAGCCTCACCCAGTCATCCACCGGGGGGCCAAGAATATCGGCACTGCCTGAGACACGAGATAATGCTTCTTGTTCGTCCCACGCACGGTAGAGTGACACAAAGACAGGCCTCGCCCACGCGGCACGGGGTATTCGACCAACCCAGACACGGCCCATCGCGGCCGCTGCACAGCGGGCGAAAAGCAGCTCCGGGTTTGGTGCCTTCTTCCACGTGCTGAAGGGCTAGCCATGTCCCTCGGAAGTACCATCAAGTGTCGGCGTGGATGTGCAGATCTGATGGTGGCATCAACCGCTGGGCTTGGACTCGCGAGCCTGCCATCCCCCTCTCGTTTTCGGGGCGTGGACATGACAGCCGATCTGGAACCTAAAACGCCGCTTATCGTCCGTCGAGGTTTCCCTGTCAAGCACCTCATGGAGATTTCTCTAGGACCGCGCTGCGTGTCCTGCCTGCGAGGGCCAGGCACGCGCGAATGCTGTGAGATAGATGTGAGATAGATGAATTGAGGTGAGACATAGGCAAAGCAGGTAGGTGGGCATCATACATGCAACCACAGGGACCCGCCTGCCGTGTGGTGGGGACTACCAACCAACCGGCGCTCAGCTCAACTTTCAAGACAACCGGCTTTGCGGGCTTGATTGGCTGGCTGCACCGACCGTGTCTTGTTGAAGAAGAAGTCAACACCGGAGAGTGTGCCTAGGTAAGTTTAAACGAGACCATGGCGCCGTTGGGCGCCTGAGAGAGGTTGTGGGGGAGCAGACGTCGAAAGAGGCTGTCGGCGCATGTGGCAGCGGGCATTGGTGAGCCTTGTCCAGGCGGTGGGTTGAGGGCCGAGTTGTGATTGATGCATCGAAGCACCAACGACTGGGGACCACCCGCACTGTGGTCACTGGTCGCAGGCCGGGCCAGTAATAATCAGCCCGGGGGAGACAGGTGACGACAAGGCTGAAGTGGCCAGTGGCAGCCAGGAAGAAGCACAGCATCAGGAGCACCAGGAGCACCAGGGGCACCAGGAGTTGAATGCCACGCTGTAATTTGAGGACCAAGACAGCCACGCAGCCACGCCACCGGCCTGACGTTACCCGTCGTGCCGTCGGTCGCCAGGCCAGCGCCAATGTTGTCTGTGTGTCACCCACGACGCAGATGACGGCAACTCTATCGACTCTTGCCGCCCGCTGGGACACAGACGTCGTGCCCACGGCTCTGTTGCCATTCTGCATCCTCACTGGCTGTCGGTCCCGAGTTTCTGACCAACCCCAGGCCCCCCCCACTCAGCTCGTTGCTCGTTTGTGAGCCGCGGACGCCGCCAGTTGGCCAGAAAATACGAAACAGTTTCTGGCCACTCAGGGGTGCGAGTGATTCCTGTCCAACCAGAAAAACGATGCTGGACTGGGTGGGCGAGGCTGCAGGCTGCAGGTGCCTGCTGCCTACTCGTAGTATGTAGTACCTGGGGTAGCAGGGCACTAGTAGGTGTCGCTGCGTCGGCCGTCACTGATGGGTACATCCCTGCTGCCTCGCGTTGAAAGCGTCGCACAGCAGCCGCCGACAAAAGTCCCCATTGCGAGGGCAGCGGAGTGGGACTGCAGCACCGACGATCTGCCAGATTGCGCCCGCTGACAGATGGCTGAGTGATGCGGCCTGTTGAAGACACAATGACCGCATCGGTCGCCCGTCTCCGGATCTCGCCCCCCCCCCCCCCCCAAAGCGTCTCGTCTCGTCTCGTCAGGTCAACCCAACGAGGCGAGGCGCCCAAGGGCCGACAAGGCAGACAAGCCAGCAAGCCAGCAAGCCAGCAAGCCAGCAAGCAGAGCATCGCGCATCGAAAACATCTTGGGCACTCAGTCCATGCCCATGCCCATGCCCATGCCCATGCCCGTGACGGTCTGAGAGCTCGGGGAAGGGATCCGGTCACATCAGGTTCGCCAAGGGCCTGGCGCACAGAAGCTGTCCGGCCTCTCCAGACCCGCGTGGTTTGGGTTTCGGTGACCCAGCCAGCCTGCCAGCCTGCCAGCCTGCCAGCCTGCCAGCCCAGCGGGATCGAAGCCCCGGTGCCGCCTGTTCGAGCCCTACCGACTGCCGCGACAGTGCGGCCGCTGCCTGCTTGGGTTCTGCTTGTCTCCATGGCTGATATGGTTGATGAGGAAACAGTTGCAGCGTTTCATGCTCGGTATGTACCTGGCACTGTCCTCTGCCTGTGTATATCAGGGCTGTCAGGTTCGATGCCGGCTGATTCGAGGCCTCCAGAGCTGCCAGGATGCGCCAATTGTGGGTAGTCCCGACCGGAGCAAGCATGCGCCAGAAGAAGCGGGGGTGCGCAACGCGGGTTGGCGGGCTGGCGGGTCACACACAGAACTGACTGAGCATTTTCACGGGCGGATTGATGCAGTTTTTGACACGGCTGGCGTGCGCTTTTTCCGGACGTCAACAAAGAGGCCAGACCTTGCTATGAAGCCGCCTCCAGGACGCCGTAGGGCAGACCGCTACCAGAGGCAATCCCAAAGAGCATACCGAGAAAGGAAAAAAAAAAGACATCATGGCAGGTTCGTGCTCACCGACATTTCAATGGTGACAAGGTGGCACTCGAGCCGCGATGCGATGTCTTGGGGCTAGGGCTGCGTCACCAGCCCCGACGCGGCGGGAGGAGGAGGGCCCTCCTGGGTTTAAAGTTTACAGGCAGGCATT
The DNA here is from genome assembly GCF_019321695.1 of Diaporthe batatas. Taxonomy (NCBI): domain Eukaryota; kingdom Fungi; phylum Ascomycota; class Sordariomycetes; order Diaporthales; family Diaporthaceae; genus Diaporthe; species Diaporthe batatas. The sequence continues at coordinate 301,989 of NW_025408561.1, read as the reverse complement.
TCTGGACCCAGAGTACCCCAAAGCATCGACCGAGCCGGTCATGACAGGTGCCATTCGTCTCACGGCGACCTGGCACCATCGCGAAGGGGCCTTTGCTGGCTGGGAGCGGGCACACGGGGTATGTGGTGTGGCCTCGTAGCCACTGTCTACTTTATGTGCGCTGATTGTCTGTTGGGTGGAGGGAGGATCATGTCACGCTGCTGCACACACATTCTGCCTCCCTTTTGCCGTGGCAAGTGCATGCCGCTCTTGATTCTAGCCCCGGAGCTTGTTGGTTCCTGGTGGTCCGGACTGGAAGGCCGTTTCAAGTGTTGGTGTTTCCCATCACCGTGGCCTGCCGAACCCCAGTCTGCGCACAGTGCGCGCCAGGATCGGGACTTTGCATGTGGTCAAGTATAGAACTTGGCAGCTCCGCACAACGGTCCAATCCCTCCATGGTGAAGCAGCTGAGCAACGAGCCCATTCCTGCGCCTGTGACTGTTACTACTACCTAGGTACTGTGTATGTCAGCAGGTCTCGGATGCCCCCATGTGAAGAATCTCGATGCAGGGAGGGCGGCGTGCGACCGTGTCGGGCCGCGGCCCACGGCATGGTAGATGGAAGTCATCTCTAGGGCCGGTTTAGCGGGACAAGATGCCTGGCATTTGACATTGGGCACTTGACAATTTGGCTCTTTGACCCAAACCAAAGCTTGTGACAGCGGTGGCTGGTGCTGAGCGCGACGCCTCGACTGGTCGTTGGGCACACACAGCACGAGACTTGGTTTCCCCGGACGAGAGAAGGGGAAATACTGCGTGAACTAGACAACTTCAAAAGTCAAACGGGCTGACGGGTGGCAAGCGCAATGCCTTCACCAAGACCAAAGCGGAAGCTCAAACCCTTGAAAGAGAAGGGGGCGGCGGGCACTGATCGTTCGACGGATGGACGCGTCGCGCAGAAGTTGCTTCCGTACTGTGCGAGGAGATGGAGGGCGGGAGAGGGGGAGGGGGAGAAAAAAAAAGACGCCGAGCCGAGAACGAGGGGCAGGTACATCACGTCACCTCAGAACGCATGAGAAGAAGCTCTGTAAGCGGCGGGAGGTCGGCGGGCAGGGGGCCAAGGGGGCCAGGCGGCGCAGGTGATGAGCCTGAACCATGAGCCTGATGAGCCTGAACCTGAGGCTCAACCCGCACAACCTGAGGCGGCAATCAAGGTATTGGATGGCTGGCTGTGTGTGAGAGTGCGCCAGTGTGTGGTGTGCGTTGCGTTGCGTTTCTGCTGACTGCATGCAGCCGACTGCTACTGCCACTGCTAGTTGATGCTGAATGTTGATGCTGCGTGCGGTGCAGCAGATCAGATATTGCGCGTCTCCCGAGCCCAGTCGACCGTTGGCAGGGCCAGCCTTGCTTGGGATGACTTGACCAGAGAATGATGCATCTCCTGTCTGCCTGTCCGTCCGTCCGTCCGTCCGTCCGCCCGCCCGCCCGCCCTGCCTGCCTGCCCTGCCTGCCTGTCCCAGCCATCACCGATGGTCGGCAGCTGCCTGTAGGTATGTGCACCGTACTCGCCTATCTGGTAGCATGTGCCAGGAACTGCCAGGAACTGCCAGGGCCAGCCAGAACCATGCCAGAACCATGCCACACCCCCCCCCCCCCACCAGCCCCCCTCCCAGAAAGGAATTCAAGCTCGTCTAGCTGTTGCTGTTGCCGACTTCCCCTCACGAAATCTCACACTGTCCCTTGCCCCCTTTGCGAACCTGACGGAGGGCGAGGGCGAGGGCGAGGCTTCCAACCAGACAGAGAGCAGGCCCCCCCCCACCGGCTGGTGTTGATTTTTTTTCCCGCCGAGCTGGGTCCTCGTGTCCCCATCCTGGCCCTTCCTGCCCTTTGCTCCTTCCGTTCCCTTCCCTTGCGAGCCTGCCTGGGTCGGGCCCTGGCCCTGGCACTTGGGCCATGCTCCGGAGCAGGGAGGGACCCACAGCGGTGCTGAGTTGAGCCATTCACACCGTCGGATAAAGAAAGCTGCTCCCGCCCTTCCCCCCTTCCTCGAATCATCTTGCAGTCCTGAGTCTCGACCTTCTGGCCTTTCCCCCTCTCCAGTCCTGCAAGCCGTCGTCAGCCAGACAGAACCGACAGACCTCTCCTGGGCCCCAACAGAGTTCCCAACCAACCCGCCCACTTCCGCCCAATCCAAATCATCCTCCGCCGCCGCCGCCGGCCAGCCAGCCAGCCAGCCAGCCAGCCAGCCAGCCAGCCAAACCCGCAGCCCCCTCCACTCTTTTTGTCGTGACTTGGGCCAATTGCTGGCTTGTTCGCCCTGAAGCTTCGCAACACCAATCAATCCACGCTCTTTATTTCCAATCCAGTCATATATGTGAATCTCGGCCTGTTACGACGGCATCGCATCACAGCACACCTCTTCTCTTCGCGCGTGCAGCCGACAACTGCGCACCGACCAGCAGCAGCAGCAGCAGTCACCGACGCATCGATTGGGTAGGTCATGCTCTCCCCTCCCACCAAGCCACCTCGCCCGTGCCGGATGCAGTCGCGTCGAGTCCAGACGACACATCGTGAGTGCCAAACCCCTGGGTGCGAAACACCCAATCAGCTAGCGGGCAGCCCACACCCGTCCTCGGCCGTCGCGTTTCATTTGTCGTCCAGGCTCTCGTCCAAATATTCCTGCCCCGGATTCTCTCTCCCGTCCCACGGCACCCAGTCCTGCCAGTCTGCACCGCGCCCACGCAAGCACGCACCCGCAGAGTGTCTGAGCTCCCCCTCCCCGGGGCTCCAGCTTTTCCCAAGCTCTTCCCAAGCTCTTCCCACCTGCCACTTTGTGCGCTTTGTGTTGTGGCCCCATGGCCTACAAGCCAGCCCCGAACCTGTCGCTGACCATGGGCGAGACGAGCCAGCCTGCAGATCCCTAGTTGCCCGCTAGCCCTGTCCTTGACAAATCGGGCGAGTCGAATCCTCGTCCAAGCACAAACGGCCCGGCACAGCCAACACAGCAGTGAGGACGCCTCGTCTTGTTTTCTCCACGTTCCGTCAGCCTCGCCATAAAGTGCTGCTTCAAGCAAAGGTGCGGAATTATTTGAGTTGCTTCTTCTGTCTCGATCCTTCTACAACGTGCCCCGGTGTGCATCAGCCAACATGTTCCTGTCATTCCCCTCCTGCCCATCCACTTTGGTCCTGCAGGTCGCGCCACGGGGTCGGGCGCCGACGTCATGGGCCTGCTGCACACGGCTGCACAGAACAGAAAGACGAAGCTGAGGCGGAGAGGGAAGTCAATCGAGAAAAAGAAAATAGACCCCAGGCCCCAGGCCCCAGCCCGGCCCCAGCCCCAGCCCCAGCCCCAGCCCAGCCCGGCACACAGGCTCTCGTCTCAGATGGATTTGGTCGGTCTGCCTGATGGCTCCATGAGTCCAGGTATATGGGCCGTCCACGGGCGCCATCTGCCAACCATCTGTGCCGATATGACAGACCCAGCGCAGCGGCTCAGTCAACCTGCAAGGTGACAGCCTCGCAATCGTATTCCCCGTTGACTGTTATTGTTGCTGCTGTTGCTGCTGCTGCTGCTGCCGCCGCCGCCGCCGCCGCCTTCGCCTTTGGTCCTTGGCCCATGGCCAGGCAGGGTCTGGTCAATTCCATCGTCGACACCCGCCAGCCTCGTCATCGCGTCACCCCGACCCCCTGATTATTCCGATCCGTCGTCGAGGGTCCGTCCCACTGGTCGCACACCCGCGGGCTTTTCTGCCTGCGAGTGGGCCATGTGGGCCCGCCCATCCCAGCCGTCAACCAGTTACCGCCCTGGCGCACACACAAATAAAACGGCCTGACCAGCCCAGCAAATCAGCTAACACCGTCTTAGATTTGCGACACCAGCCCGGTATCCTCACCACTACCACGCTTTTAAACCTATCAAGACCGTCAGCTTCGCACTTGACGGTCTTCATTGGCTGCCCCCATAGTCCCGTGATATCAGCGGCCTGCGGCAGCGGATTTCAACGTCTTCAAACGCCAGTCTATCAGATCGGCCAGTCGTCCGTCGCCATCTTAGCAACGCACTGTGATCCTTGGGGTCCTACTCCGTCTCATCCACCCTAAAGGTAAGCCCTGACCCGTTTGTGCCCCGTCAACCCTCTTGCCCTTCTTCCCTGAGGTGCCCAGCGACTTCCGTCTTACCACACCACCTGGGCGGCCTCGACCTGGTTGTTGTTGCTGGGTGCGAGCCACGACCCGTCGCTCTCTGTCGAGACGAGAATGCAATGCAGCAACAGCGTGGCCCCAATCTCGCTGCAACAATAGCACCGCCGAGCGACCACCCTGTGCGGCCCTTCCTCCTCGGCATCCCTCTGGCGCCCACCGCCATGCATCATGAATCCAGCAGCTAGACATGCTGACCAAGTCCTTCCCAAGCCCAGAGAAACCACGAGGGCCACTGGCTCCCCTCTAGAGTCTCGTGAGAGAAGCTGGTACGTTGCATTTCTTTTGTGTCAGGCTCGTTTGCCCGTCGCGGTGGTGGCCCTTCCCAAGCCGGGTGGGTGGGTATTCATCCAGCTTTGCCATACCCTCCGCCATGAGACCACCGGCACACCACCAAATCTCGAACCCCTCACCCACCCACACACACACACACTCACACCCAAACGCTCGGGAGTATTCTCTAAGATTGGAGAACCCCGCCATGGGCTAAATGTCGCGCACCTGCGGCGCATCGGGCCTGGACGGTCGGTCATACACACACAATCCCTCTCACCACCTGTTCCTTCCTCCGCGCCGCACTCATGCAGCATGTGTGTTAAATTGGTTCGTTGCGGGCGGCACAAGCGTGTCCGTTTATCGCATCCCACCTGTGCATTTCAAGGCTTGGGGACTCGACGGCCACCTTTGTCATGTGCTGCTGGGTGCGCACGTTACCTTGCACAACATAAACTTGCCGCTCTAGGTCCAAACGTGCTCTTGCATGTAGGCCTATTCTACCTGCTTTGTCAACAGGTGCATCATCCTGTGATTTGATGTCGCACGTGCATTCTGCCCCTCAAGTTGACAAGACCGACACCTGGATCGGGGCCAAGGGCCCTTACCCAGCTGTCGTACCAGACAGAGTGCTTGCATGCATGCCCGGATCCTTGGTGTCATGCACAGGTCATGTCACATTGATCGCTTTCCTTGCTCGTCTTTTTTTTTTTTGAAGGTGATTGTTGCGATGTCACTATCTCGTCCTGATTGCCATCACCCTCGGGAACAAGTTCTGGCAGTGGGTGGAGGTTGAGCTGGCTTACATGGTAGGCCCGGCTCGTGCATACTCCGTCATGCATGCCAGCGCATCAAGTGGGAGACCAGGGCACAAAGCATCCCTACCTGACTGCCACACCCCGACCATCTGCCCCTCGTCTATCGATTTCGGTCCCGGCTTCTACGCCTGACATTCTATTTTGCGCACAACAACTAATGTCAATGGTTGGGCAGATCCTGCAAGCCGATTTGAAGCATACACTTGAGTCCAAAGCACCGGATCCTTAGGGAACGAGATCCCCCAAGTCGTTTCGTCAGAGCTTCTTTCGCGACGGCCCGCAACCAGCCGTTGGGATTTCTTTGACCAGTCAACGTCCCCGCATTGCATCTTGCTTGGGTCAGTTCGTTAAGTACCAAGTGGATCACCATCTCCATTGGCAGAGATCTCCTTGCCGTTCAATCTCACGTGGCTTCATCGCCCCCGGACCCATCTCGCCCAGGGACCTTGCACCTCAGCCCGCCCCGCGTGTACATCAGCTTGCATGTGCCGTGGTGCAGCCAATTGCGTAGTTCGGCTACAACCTTTGCGACTGCCAGCGCATCCACGCATATCCAATAGATTGGGTGTGCACCAAGCCCAGGCCACGGGTAACTCAGTGACGACAAGCGACGACCAACCCATCCTGGCGCGCAGTGCCCAAACCAACAACTGATCCAGACTTCATACCCGACTGTATCACAGAGAACCTTCAACCCTTCTGTGATATTATCATCCAGTCCACCTATCTTTGGACCTCGACGACGACTTTCACCTCCTTCGGCCGTGATACCGTGAATCTCTCTCTCTCTCCCCCCCCGGGCCGAGCACCAGGAAGACCATTTGACCTGCACCCTGTACCAAGCCAGCCCCCGAACTCACACAGAGCTCCCCAAAAAGAGGCCGGCAAGCATGATGGAGTACGCGCAATACCAGCACAATCCACAGAATTCGCAGCCACACATCTCAACAGCCTATCCCAGCTCGACGGGCGCTAATAGTATCACGTCGCCCCAGGCACAGCACATACAGCAGTCGCCTGTACTGCCGTCGCAACAGCAGACGACACCTACCCAGAGTCACGCCATGTACCAGCCACAGTACGGCATGCCCCAACATGCGGGCATGCAATATGGCGTCCCCGGCATTCAGGCCGCAGCCATGGCCGCGACGGCTGCCGCATCGGGATCAGCCTACCCTTACCCCATGTCATCGGACGCAAACCTGCAGACGTCCCCTAGGATGGGCAGCATGAAGACCAAGACCGAGCCCGGCCGTGATCCGCGGTCACCCCAGCAGATGAACAGCATGCCTCAGCGGAGGATGAGCCAAGTCACGAGCCCTGGTGTGCCCAATCCCCAGGCCATCATGAACCATGCCGCCGGCCGCCCCTCGGTGGCCCCTCCAATGCCACCTGGCCAGGCTATGCAGCACCCCCAGTCTCCTGAGATGCCGCAGGGCCAGGAAGAGTCGCCTCTGTATGTCAACGCGAAGCAGTTCCACAGGATTCTGAAACGAAGGGTGGCGAGGCAGAGGCTGGAGGAGGCCCTGCGTCTGACCAGCAAAGGTCGCAAGCCTTACTTGCACGAGTCTCGACACAATCACGCTATGCGCAGGCCTCGCGGCCCAGGCGGCCGTTTCCTCACGGCAGACGAGGTTGCAGAAATAGAGAGGAAGAAGGGCGATATCGGTGGCGAAAATAATGAGAATGACGAGGATGCAGCATCGAGGCTGGGGTCAAAGAGAAAATCCGTGGGTGGTGCGGACACGCCGAACAAGAGAAGCAAGACGGACACGGAGAGCCCTGATGAAAACGACGAGGACGAGGATGAGGAGTGAAGATGAGGCAGTGCGCTGCGAGGGACCGAATCGGACTGTTCTTATTGCAGCTCGGACGAGACGGTTCCGATTCCATTTGTCCACACGATTACGACGTCATGACCGCGAGAAAGATTTCGATTACCCACGTTATCTCCTTATGCACACACGACCTGGACGTCGGAGTTTGTTTGGCGCGGAGTTTGGCACGGCTGATCGATGTCTCTGCTCCGACAGAACGCACGCACGCCAGACGGACGCTCGTTCGATACCTTCATGTTACCCACTTCAGCCACGACCCTGCACTAAACTTGGGACCTACGGTGAGGGTCGGCCCTCCACAAGTGGCCCAAGGGATGAAGGTGTTTGGGATATTACAAGGGAGGGAGGACCACAGGACTGGTTTTCATTTTTGTCAGACCTTGTGCCACACGGTAATTGATGATTTGGATAGGGAAGAGGCGCGGAAGCATGGTACGCTTGGGGAAGAAAAACGTGTTTACTCCGTCTCTCTGTCTCTCTCTTTCTCTCTTTGTCACGAAAAACTTGCATCACGACACCCCTGGTAACAAAGTTGAAGGATACCCAATCATGCTCTTTATTTTTCTTGCTCTGCTATCTGCTCCTCGTCTCATTTCTCGGACTCCAAATCCCGTATCGTCACATTGTTTTCTCCATGTCGTGATTGCATCCTGTCCCAGTGGGGTCCACTTCGCTTCTTGTTTCTACTTGGACTATCTATGGTGAACGGAAAGACGCACGGTACTGTGTGCCAAGCAGTGACTACCAAGACGAACGAAGCCGGCCTGTGACCCTGTACGTTCGTTTGTTTCCGGAAGACGAAACTTTTGTTTCTACGGTTGTTATTTTCCTTTCCTTATTCTGACGCCTTCACGAAGTAAATTCAACGAGTGACACCCCGCCTTCCAAAAGAGAGGGAAAAAAGAAAAAAAAGGAAAAGCCGAATGCAGACAAAAGAGAGTCGAAGAGACAGAGAGGGACAGAGAGGGGGGTGGCATTGTCAGGCCCAGGTAGCAAGCGGAGAAGGACACGGCAGCGACACCAAGCCATCCCAAAGCATACATACAGAACCCAATTTTCTTCTTCTTCTTGGGGGTTAGGTTAGGGACTTATCTTAAGAAATTGTCTCAAGACGGAAATACGATACCTAAGTTTTTTTTTTTTTTTTTTTCTCCTTTAACAATTGCTCCTGACATATCGTCAGCCACACTGGGTGTCTCAGATCTGTCCTCTGATGCGAGTGAAACTTGAAAGTAGATACACTGCAGGATGTAGTTAGTCGGGCAGCAGTCAGTGACTGAGGTTTGTGCAGGGAGGCCCAGCCCAGCCAACCATAAGGCTGTGAGGGTCGCATAGCCTTAGTTTTGGATGTCCTGGGTATCAGTGGACTGGATGCGCTCTACAGGGGTGACCCCTGTCTGCTTAGCTCAGCGTCGGCCAGAGGGCCTTGCGGTGGGCGCCCACTACCTAGCTAGCTGCCTTGGCAGCCACTCAGTAACAAACGTCAAACGTCAAACATCCAGACATCCACCAACTCAGCCTCCTCTGCCCTGCGATAATCCCAAGCAAGACGACGGCGGCGCGGGCAATTGACGCCTCGTGACTAAGCTCCCCTTCACATCATCTCATATCGCCTACTTGGTTACTCTTGGCCCCGCTCGTGACCCCCAAGCTTGGTTGGATCAACGGCACCGAGACGATCCCTGCCAGATTCCGAGGCAGTTCGAACGCAACAGACTCACACACGTGCGCCCTGCCGTGGCCTCTCTCACTCAGGATGCTATTCTTCAGGTGAGTTATCCGGCATGTTTCGGGGGCTTTTGCATATCTGTCCGTCCACAGGGCATCATGGCTCAAGGGGACCGCCATTGCCAGGGGCGTGTATGAGACGGAGCCGCGAGTGAGGGACTATGTATGCTCGCGAGACGGACTGGCTGTTTTCACGCGTGCATTGTCCCGCTATTACGGGTGGTCCGCTGGCTCCTGCTCCTGATGATGGGCGACGGCTCTGACCTGGGATCTGACCTGCCTCCTGCACCTCGCCTGTTCGGGGTCTCTTGAGATGCAGAATCCCTCTTGCACCACATCATATCAGGCTGCAAACCCAAAAGCCACGCCCACTGACAAAGCGTCCCTGTCCGCTCCGGGCCAACAGTTTCTTCAAGACCCTCATCGACCAGTCCGTCACCGTCGAGCTCAAGAACGACATCAAGGTGACGGGCACGCTCAAGTCGGTGGACCAGTACCTCAACATCAAGCTCGACGACATCTCGGTCCACGAGGAGCTACGCTACCCCCACCTGAGCGCCGTCAAGAACGTCTTCATTCGCGGGTCCGTCGTCCGCTACGTCCACCTGCCCGCCAGCGCCGTCGACGTCACCTTGCTGGAAGATGCCGCAAGGCGAGGTGAGTTTCCCCTGCTTACACTGTTGCCTCCATGGCACTGCGTAATTTACCTTCCCCACCATCGCGGGGGCGTCGTGCGGTAGACTAGCAAAGTCATTTTGCTGACCAAGCGGTGTTCCGTCTTCACAGAGGCTTCGAACCAGGCGGCCAAGGTGAAGTGAGCAGGTGAGGCTAATGTGGATGGGTAGGTGGCAGGGCAGGGCAGGGCAGGGGGGAGGGGTCGTGATCCTGCGGGGAAAGGCAGTTTAGGACGCGGTTCAGCACGATGGAGGGTAAGGAAAGCTAGCAAAAGGAGAGAAGCTGGACAAGACTGGGCGGGAGGCCCCCTTCACTCGACCATGGACGCGGCAATACCCAGAGAACGGTATAGGAGGGATGAGACGAATCGGGATATATCGCGTCTTCTCGATCATGACTGCATCTAGAACGCTAGTCTCGTCCTTGGTCTTTTGTTACATGCGCTGCTGCTCCCTTACTGCCGGGGGTTTCCCCACGGCTAGCCCAACCAGTGGCGGAACGGTGTGCTCGTGAAGTGTTTGGCTCTCGTGGCAATGTGTACATGGCTGTCAAACTGGACATGGAGCCGAGTCGGCTTGGGACAGTCAGCATTTGAGGCGCCCGCCACCAGGGCATTACCAATACACGCCGCCTCCCCGCCCATCCTTTCCGTCCCACATGGCGGTATTCCCAGCCCCGTGACCCTTCCCGTCCCTCCCCTGCCGTGCCTCCCCATCACTCCCAAGCTCGTCCTCGCCCCCGTCGCCGTCCTCTCGGATGAGCCTTACGACCCCGCCCCTCCGCCTCTCGGCCAGCCACCGGTCTGTCCATCCGCGCATGCGGCGGCGCGACGGCTCGCTGCCGACGTTGACCGTCGGCACAACGCGCTCGATGCGCAGCGACATGACGAAAAGCATCAGTTCCCTGAAACTCGAATGCTCGCTGTAGGGCACCCCGAAGCACATTGCGTCGCGCGAGCTGCCCTGCTGCGGCACCAGATCGCGCGGGCCGAATCGCGTGCGCCAAGCGTGGCCGTGCAGGATATGTGCCGTGGGCACGGAGCTGGGCGGCATGTTGGCCGTAACCTGCGCCGCGGAGGAGCCACCACCAGTAACACCGACGCTGCCGTTGTTGTTGGCGAGGCTGGGCCGGTAGTTCCACCCGCTGGGGCGGAACCCGACGACGCGGCCAAAGTGGGGCCGGTTGGCGTCGAGATACTCGGCCAGCGTCTCGGCGCGCAGCTCCATGAGCATCTGCATGTGGACTTGGGCCTCGGCCGGTTCGGACGTCATGAGCGCGGCCAGCTCTGGGTCGCCCAGCTGCGAGCAGATGCGGATCTTGGCAGGTGGCGCAAAGATGCGCGTTCCCAGCGCCTGCGCAATGGCTTTGCAGATGCGCTCCTTGCCGATGCTGTACGTTCCGCAGACCACCAAAAGCCTGTTGCGGTTGTCGCGAGCCTTCTGGCCTAGTACCGAGAAAGCGTTTGGGCCGGCGCCGGCGGCGGCGGCCTGTGTGGAGGAAGAGGAGGAACTGGACGTGTTGGCAGTGGTGGCTGCGGCAGTTTGGCCCCCTTGTCTGGGTCCCGGGATGGGCGGCTTGTCGGCCGCCGTGACGAAAAAGCGGCTGACGGTATCATTGTTCCCCACGCCGCGGCCCTCGCGCCGGCGCAGGACGCTGTTCCACACGGATTCGTCTTCTGCCCGCAGACTCTTGTCCAGCTCGAGGCACAGATTCGCTGTTGCGTGGATAACGTCGGTCTGCGGCGGAAAGGAATAGCGCGGGTTGAGATAGGTCGTGTCGAGGTAGCAGACGTCGATCTTTTGCTGTTTGACTTTGCCCAGCGCATCGATCGTCTCTGGCTTCAATTGCGGGTGCTCGATATGTGCCGGACACGCCCGGAAGTCGCCGCAGTGCAGGATGCGTTGCACGCGCTTCTCCTTTGGGCGTGCGTTTGGGCTGTGGCTGGGGACAGTCTTTTCAAAGAGAAACAAGGAGCTTCCAGGACAGTGGTTTGCGGGGATCATGGTCACAAATGCCCCGTCGGTCCCCGGTATGGGGAGCTTCTTTTCAAACTCCAACTCCACGACGTACTTCTCCGCCGTCCTGAGCTGAGACTTGACCAAGTTTCCAGTCACCTTGCTGCAGTATATGGGGCCATGTGTCCAATTGGCCGTGAGGCCGACATAGTGGTCGCTGTGGAAATGGCTGAGGAAATACGCTCTACAGCCATCAACCGCGCCATACCGAAAAGCATCAACGCAGATGTGAAAGCCCGGCATGATCTTGTAGAAGGGGCATGTCCGCTGGTAGGCAGGCTTCCCCCGGGCTGCATTCTCGGCTGCGGCTGCAGTGGCCCAGGCAGTGTCCTCAGCATGACCAGACATGAGCCTTGAGAAGGCGGTCGTAGGGTTGCCGCCATCCTTGCTTGGCTCGCCGCCGAGCTCTATCGGATTCACCTGGCCAGGCCGCGCGACCGCGGCGCGGGCGAACCGTTTGCCGACCTCGGGTGCTGACACCAGGCTAGCTGTCCTCTCGCCCAGCACCTCGTCACCCATACGCTTCGGTTCGGGTGAAGGCGCATTCGCGGGTCTGGCCGATGGCAGGGGAGTAGGGCACCCATCGAGACACGAGTTGACGTGCACTGTGGCCTGGGCAGGCGTGACGCCCGCGAGGCTGCTACTGCAAATCGGACAGCTCTCCGTCATGCCGTCGTCTTCCATCAGCGTCTCGAGCCCGTCGTCACAGGTCTGCGCCCCGGCTTCTTGGGCCTCGATCCGAGCCTGCTCCTTGATAAACCGCATCTCGCGCAACTCCTCGCCCTCGAATATGTCGTCGCCGTATTCCTCATTCTGGCCCTCGAGATCGCCAGAGTCTTGGACCTTCGGTGATTCGATCTTGCGGGGGGTTGAATCGGAGGTCGGGGAGGTCGGGGAGGTCGGGGAGGTCAATCTGCAGACTGGCTCAGGGGCAGTGGTTAGACTCGTCCTCTCCAGATCCTTTGGCGTCGCTATCCATACTTTGTGGTCCTCCTTGTGCAAGGGCGGTTGAGTGGGCAGTGGGCTGCCCGGCCGGCCTGGCGTAGCTTTACCACCGCTGTCGGGCCGGGGCTCGGGCTCGGAGTCAGAATCATCCAAGAACGGGCCTTTCCGCGGCTTCCTCGACGGCGGAGACGACTTCGCAGGCATCGGTCTGGGCCCTGGCTCAGCTTTGGCGCCGATTGGCACAAGGCTATCGTCAGCTCCATCCCCGCCACTGCTGAGTTTCCTCCTCTTGCTTGGAGCCTGTGTCTCGTTGTATCTAGCTTCCAAGACCGGGTCCTCGGCGCCATAGATGTCCTCCCCTCGGGCTGGCTTTTGATCCACCGAGGCTGCAGCATCGCCACCCACGAACATGGACTCTTCGGGACGGTCAACCTTTTGGAAGAAGTTGAGGATGCTCCTATTTGCTGTGCTAGCACGCTTTGTGGTCCCCCGAGTGGAGGTGCTGGGCGACGGGCGCGTGTTCTTGCTCGTCTTGGAGGGCGCCATGGCTGCTGCTGGGTCTGGTCAGGCCGGGTCGAATGTCGGTGGCGGTGGCGGGGGCGGCAGTCAAGCCGGGAATCAAGCGACGCTGCGGCTACGGCGGGGTTTATGTGTGCTTGTCTGTGTATCGTGCCCAGGTGGGGACGGCCTCTTGGGAACGGGTCTCAGCAGGTGTCGGTTCATACCGGGTTTGGCATTGATTGGAAGACGACGAGGCCAGAACAAGAACACAGCAGACGCGGCACAAAGGGAGACCAGCCTACAGGGGTGACAACCAAAGTCGTGACGACGTGTGGGGCAGACGCGAAGAGCTCGGGCCACCTCTTTGCGCGCAGTCACGGGAACCACCATGCCAGGTTCTCTGTCTACCTAAGTACCTAGGTACCTACCAATAGCCATAGGAGACTCTGCGTGTTGTTTCCCACCTTTTCGGCTGGCCTTTGTTGCGTGTCATGCAGAGGGGCAAATCTCACAAAGTCCGGCTCGTTGAGCGGCTCGGTATCCTTGATTCTGGTCCATAATTACACATGTATTAATAGACTAACCAGAGATTTCCCCAAGAAGAACAAGCTAATAATGAACTGAATTAATTATATATCAACATTCTCTCATACCGCGGGACGTCATGGATTGCATGAATCAGCAACAAATCGCTTTTCCGGACAGACCTGGCGTTTTTCCTGCATCATCTACTTAACATACAGCCAACATTCAAATCAACCATCAAAAGTATTCCTAAAGCAAGCTTCCGAACGATGAGCCTCTCACCTGAGCGCAGCAAGAGCCTTCTAAGTTACCTTTCAGGTGCACATCGCCAGCCGAATCAAAAAGCATCATTGTCCTCGACACGGCAACCCTTCAGCGAGAGGCCTCAGCGCAACAGCACAGGTGTGACCGATGTGAGATCCTATCCAACTTATACCCCTAGAACAGATGAACACAGATACCAGCACCGCCGACACAAGAGCAGCCGATCCTTGGACTATCGGTCGAGCTATAGGGGCGATCAACTGCCTCATCAGCCTGAATCAAAACATCAGCGCCAAGGTTCGTACTTTGAGGACTCAGACTCGGACTCCCATAGGGAGAAAGAGAAATCCTTCTTCTCACGCGCTGCTTTCTTGGTAGATGACCGACGCCATTCTCACACTAGCCAAGCTGGGAAAAGCACCATCTATCTCCAGTCGCCTCTCGAGTCACCCGGGCGCCGAGAGCCCACCCTCGCGGACGCAAGGAAGCACCACATTGCCCCAGGAAGGTGTCTGAAGCACTGGGACCCAGACAAGGAGCCTATACTGCTACTCACGTCAGTCTTTGATACTTTCTCTCTCGGAAAATGGGCGCTCGGACAGACGGCGCGCATCTACGGAGAGCAGGACGAAATGACAGATCTCGCCACAGAGTTCTGGTTGGAACACCGAGACCTGGGCACAAATATCAAGCATGCGAAGAGCCACTTGCCACAAATAACGGATCCGGGTACCCATGAAAGAGTCAGCCAGTCCATCACTTCCGGCGGTCAGCTTGTCAATCAACTCGGGGAAGTACTGAAGAGATGTGAGCAACGTGTCCTGGAGGTGACGGGCATAAATGAGATCCCAAAGCTCGGCCACAAAAGTGTTGTTGTCTTTATTGACACCTTTATCGGCCGCAACCCTGCGCAGCAGACTGCATTTCGTAACCTTATACGCAGTATGAGGACATGGAATAACCAGTTTGACGCTGAATGCTTGAAACTCATGGCGTAGGAAGTCGATGTTAGGTTGTCATTGAATCAGGTTACCATTCCTTGGAGTGGATGGCTTTCTTCTACTCAAGTGCTACCTCTCTATTGGTCTCAAGTAAATATGACTACTAACTCTTTCAAATCGTCAATGTGAAAGCCACCTTTACTGGACTTTTGCGTCTAATTGGATAATTAGTGAGGGGCGGACACATGCTGGAGCACAGGGCCTGTTGGCACAGCTCCGGACTACCAGAAATTTCTGTCGCGGTCTTGCCCCTCTCGTTCAACGCATTGCTAGAATTTGAGGATCGGGTTGCCGCTGATCCTCCAGCATAAGCACAATCGTTGTGCTCGTTGATAATATCAACACAGGTCCTCATTCAAACAAACACAAGTATGATCCCGGTCCTATTACCATCGTCTCGGTATTCACCTATGAACGAAGTCCAAAAAAGGCCTCATCCTGATCTTGACCATGCACGGCACGAGATGCAGGCCTGCCCACAAATATACTGTATTCTCTCTAAGCTTTTGTTAGCATTCTTTTTTTTTAAAAAAAAAGGAAAAAGAAAAAGAAAAAAAAGCTCTAGGTCTTAAGCGTTTACCACCATATAAAGGCACTATATATGTCCTTAAATATATATAAAATAGAAGTAAAACTATATAATAAAATATTTAATTAAAAAATTAAAATATTAAGTTTATAATTTAAACTTTATATAATATATAAATAATTTATAATATTATAATATAAAATTATTTTTAAAAATATTTATTAAGTTTTTAAATACTTTTAAAATAATAAAATATATTTATATATATAATTTAAAAATTAAATAAAATAATAAATAAACTTTAAATATTTATTTTTAATTATTTATTAAATAAAAGCTTTTATTTTAAGTTTAAATAATTTATTTAAAAGTTTAAAACTTAAATAACTTTTTAAATATAAAAGTTAAAATTTATTTTTTTAATTTAAAATTAATATAAATTTAAAACTATATATATATATATATATATATAAAGAATTATTTAATTAAAAATTAAAATTTTAAATTTATAACTTAAATTCTATATAATATATAAATAAAGCTAATATTTATACACTTAATAAGTTAATTTACACACTTAATATTTTATTTCTATATACTTAATACTTTTTTTTATATATATAACCTATATAAAACTATATATTTAACTAAGATTCTTTAAATTTTTAATACTTTAAGTATAAGCTTTTTCTAACACCCCTTTTAAAACCCTTCACCTTTACTTTTTAAAACCTCTTTTAAACCTTTTAACCTATATACCTTTAGGTATATTTAGGTACTAACTAAATATTTAAATATTAATTAAATATTAAAAGGTTAGAAAGTAAGAAAGTAAAAGTAAAAACTATACTTTTTTTAACCTTTTAACACCTCTTTTAACCTTCTAACCCTTTAAACTTTTAACCTTTTAATATTTAATTAGTATCTAAATACTTAGTTAGTACCTAAATATACTTAAAGGTATATAGGTTAGAAGGTATATTAGAGGGTTAGAAGGTGTGCTAGAAGAGCTGTTAGAAGGTAATGTCCCTAGCTTACATTCTAATAATTCCCTAAATTTAACTACCCTATACTTATATTTATATATATATATATCTATTTCTACTCTATTTATACCCCTTTATAACTTTATAAAATTTTTTTAATTATTAAACTTTTTTAAATATTATTTTAATTATTATAAAAGTATAAAAAAGTTTATAATATATTTATAATAATTAAAAATAAAATATTTATATAAAAGTTTTAAAATTTAATATATTTTATATATTATATTATAAAATTATTTTTTAATATATAAAATAAATCTATTATTTATAAATTTTATTAACTTTTTTAATATTTAAAAGATTAATTAATATTATTTTTAATTAATTAAAATAGTTTAAATTATATTTTAACTTATTAAAAATATAAACTTTAATAAACTAAATAACCTCCTTCTTTTCTAATACCTTTTATTAAAAATAATTAAAACCTTTTAATCTATTACTCTATCTTTAAAAATTATAAATATTAATAAATTAAAGTAAAATAATTAAAAATAATAATAAAAAATATATTTATATAATTTAATTTAATATAACTATTTATTATAAAGATTATTAAATTAAATAATTATTAAAATATTAATAAAAAGAATTAATAAAAGAAAGTTTAAAATAATATTTATAATTAATTATTTAAAAACTTTAATTTATATATATAAATCTTTTATAAAGTATATATTTATTATAAATAAATCTTTAAACTCTTTTATTATTTTTAAAAATTAAATATATAATAATAATAATTTCTTATAATTTTAAAGATTATATAGGTTAATAGTTTATAATAATAAAAAAGCTAAATAAAAACTTATTATAATTAAATAATTAAGAAAAGTCTTCCTCCTTTAAATTATATTAAAAACCTATTTAAATAATACCTTCTTATAATTAATAAGTATTATATATATATTATAATTAACTTTATATAAAAATACTTTTAAATAATATTTATATTATTTTTTATTAATTTTAATTTACTTAAAACTACCTTTAAAAATATTTATAATATTAAAATAATTATAATTCCTTATTAATAATTATAAAAGGTTTCTTTATTATTATTATAAAATATATATTAAAATCTTTATAAAGTTAAATATTTAATTTAAATAATAAATAATTAATTTATAATTATTCTTTAAATATAAAACCTTTAATATATACTTTATTAAAAATTAATAAATTATTAAAAAAAAAAGCTATTATTAAATAAAATAATATATATTTTTATATTAAATAATATTTTTATTAACCTTAAAACTATTTTTAAAACCCTTAAATAATTATAAAATTATATAATATAATAATTAAGTATACTTATAATAAATACTTAAACTTTATATAATAACTTCTTTTTTATAAAATTTTAAAAATTAAAATTAAAAAATATTAATTTAATAATATTTATAAAAAAGTTTAAAAATTAAAATATTAATTAAAAACTAATAGAATAGCTTAAAAAGGTTTAACTTAATTTAAATAAGTTATTTATAAATATTAAAGTAGTTTAATAAATTTAAATTAAAGTTAAATAGATATTTAAAAAAAGTAATAAAAATAATTAATTAAAAACTTTAACTATTAAAGAGAATAAAATTATAATAATAATATAGATAGAGTTAAGATAAAGGGGTAGTTAAAGGAAAAAATAATTAGATTTAAGGGACTATTAGAATATAGGCCGGGGATATTAAAGGTAAAGGGGTTATAAAAGGGGCTTATACTTTAAATATTAAAAATTAGAGAAAATAATTATCCTATAGGGTCTCTTAGTATTAACTTAGAAAGTACTTATAAATATAAAGAAGTTATTAAAAAAAGTAGGTACTAAATAAGTAGAAAGAAAACACTAGGTGTATAGACTAACTT
Organism: Diaporthe batatas; assembly: GCF_019321695.1. Lineage (NCBI taxonomy): Eukaryota > Fungi > Ascomycota > Sordariomycetes > Diaporthales > Diaporthaceae > Diaporthe > Diaporthe batatas. The sequence goes on along the minus strand of NW_025408561.1, from coordinate 283,781 downwards.
GCTGGGTGTGTGGACGCTAGCTCATATAAGTATAGTACTATATTGTATTAAAGGTGCTATATATATTCTTGAATGTATATGGAATAGAAGTGAAACTATATATATGTGTGGGGGTTAGAAACGAGACCACTCGAGATCAAGCCCATAGCCCCACTCACCTACCTGATGCCACCTCCTGGCTTCCTGTCCTGGCCGTTTCCCATTATCATTCATGCACAGTACCCATATTCAATCCAACTGTGAATGGCAGACACTCATGGCGCTGGACTTCGCGGGGGCTTGAGTCAATGCAGATCAAGGGCGGTGAGCCGCACTCGTTACTTCGACCTGGCATTCCAGGGTGTGCAATTGTCCACCCAACAAACCCCGTCCAACAAGTTGTAGATATCTCGACTTTTTGTTGCTATCTGGCGAAGTGACTGGGCCAATGTTGAAGCCCCCAGGCATCGAAACATTCGCGGGATGAGAAGTACTCCTGTCCTTTGCATATCGTGTTCCACACAATTTGCTCAGACATCCATTAGTACAACCGCCCAGCTCGTCTGCACGCAGTGAATGCTATGAACACCCATCGGCGATCTTCACCGTCACTGTGATCATATTAACAGCGGAGCACAAGCTTAGAAAAGACCGGTGACTCAAATAGGATATCATTCACTCGTCCAGATCATTGCAATAAATCAACATACATCACTCTCACCAGTCCGCAGATAGTCCAGCTTCGCATTCAAGAGCTATAATCCGTGTGATGCACCAAGCAGGCCCAAAGGTTGCTCCGGCTTTGTCGAGTAGATGGCCTCCAGCGCGTCACGGACCTCAAACTCTTCCATGACGGCTCCGAATCTAAGTCCCAATGCTTGTTAGTCAGTCACAGCAGCTGCGAGGAAAGCAACGATGGGACAGCCGACGCGTCATCTACTGCCATGCCAAGGCAAACTCGTTACTCACCCGTAACATCGGACCTTGCTACCGAGCTCGTCCGTCAGCTTCACGAAGTCCCTCTCGTTCAACTCCCCGAGACGCGGGTGGGCAAGCACCATGCCCCATGCCATTACAGGCGTTATCTCGCCGTCAAGGTTCAGCTTCTGGCTGAGGTCCAACAGCGTCGCCAGGTCCGACTTGCTCAGCTGCCACGTCCGCAGCGGCCCCCCGGTGGGACCGTCTACATCCATGGGCGCCGAAGAGTTGGGGTCTGCGGCCGTGGCTGCAGCTGCACCTGTCCTGTCCGCAGCTGGCGGACTGGGGGCGGCGTGGTTCCGGCTGAAATTCCGACTGATACTAGAGCCTTTTTGGTAGCTTGGCTGACGCGCGTGGCCGTTTGGGCTGGGGCTCTTGTCGCTTTGCTTGTGACCAAACGGGATGTCCGGTGTCAGGTCTGCAAATGGCTCTGGCGGGCATGACGCCATCAGCGCGTGACCGCAGGGCTCGGTGCCACCATTGGCGCTCGAGCGATCCAAGAGCCAGGGCATGTGATCCATGCAGGGCCTCTCAAGACTAGAGGAGCGAATCCGTGGTCAGCAAAGCATCCTCTTCCCGTCGTGCTCATCAAAAAGCCGTTGACCGGATAGTTGAGCCGAGGCTTGGTGTTGAGTGGGTGTGGTGGGTCCACTACAGTGTGTCCCGCCGTGCAACGATCAGGGTGTCGATGTTGTGTGCGAGGTGAGACAACGAGTATGAAGAAGGTGCGGGTACGTGATGAAGACGGTCGCTAACGGGGAGGAGATAAATAAGCGTTCGGGGGGTTTTCGTACGATAAAACGAAGTCAACGCCAGCCTGATCATAGTCTATGCCCGGATTGCGCCGGGGTCCGTTCAAGTGAGCGGATGGCGACTGTCGATGAAGGCCCGCAGCCTGCTGGTTCGGACTGAGGCCGCCCAGCGGTGACATGCCTTGCATCGCGGTCGTCGTGCTCAATGCGGAGCCTGGCGGCGGCGTGTACGCCGAGTTCTGAGTGGACGCCGAGGCGAGGCCATAGCTGCCGGACCCGGACATGGATGCCGAGCTATTGCTGCCGATGTACGGGCCCACGGATGGGCTGCTGAGGGTGTCGTCCATCATGGTCAAAGAGCCAGACAGCGCCAACCCATTTTGTTGCATCAAGGCCTTGAGCGAACGGTTCTCCTCGGCCAGACGGTCCTTGTCTTGGCTAACGTTGGAGTAGACCTCTTTGAGACGAAGGACCTCATCCTCAAGGGCCTTTATGTATAGTTCTTTGCGCTCTCGATGAGTTCTGCCCATGAGCGAGGTGACGAGTCAGCGGGAGGTGACCGATCAGGGTGGCGCAAGACCTGGGCGGGCTTACCTCTGTGCCTGCCTGTTCAGCTCCTGTCTCCTCGTCAGGGCGGGCTTGCTGTCGGGTTTTGGGCCGCGGCGTTTTGCGGGCTGGCCGTCGCGGGTCAACTTCTTTTCTGAGGAAGTAAGAGATTTGAGGAAGCCGAAGCCGAGAGCGCCGTTCTTGTCAGCGGGCTGCTGGGGCGTGGGATGTGGCGGTGCACCGTATGCGATGCCAGTGCCGACCCCGCCAAACTCGCTCTTGATGCTCGGCGGCGACATGGAGGTAGTCGCCATGTTGTGGTAGGTCGGATCGGAGAGCGAGGCGTTGGAGGGCTTACGGCGGGTGCTGGCCGAGTCGTGGGAGGAGTGCGAGTTGGACGGGGAGTAGTGGCGATGGCGGTAGTGGTTCGGAGGGGACGGGTATGAGGCGGCTACCAAGCGCGGTCCTGGGTCAGCCATTTTTGCAATCTCGTGCCCTGGGCTCCTGGGAAAGGTGTGTGGGCCAGCCTGCTGGGTAGGAGAGGGCCGCGCGCAAGCATTTCAGCGCGAGAAACGGTATTCCTGGACGGCGATGGGATGGGCGGTTGGACGGCTGGACGGCTGGATGGATGGATGGGCAGACCAGCGAAGCAGGAGAGATGGCGCAATGCCCGGGTGAAGAGAGGGAGAACGTACCAGGAGCCCTCTGACAGGAGCTGGCAGGAGCAGCACCTGCTTAAAGATGCGATGGGGGGGTTGTACTCGAGGACGAGGGCCGGCAGGTGGCAGGTGGCACGTCGTGGACCCGGGACCGGGACTGGGCACTGGCACTCGCACTGGGGCAGGGTCTGGGTTGGGCTCTGGGACGGGGTCAGGGTGGGTTGGGGACGACCCCGACGACCCCCGGCTCGCGGATTGAATCCAATCGCGACAAGGGACCGAGACTTGGAAACGAAAGCGGCCGGGTTTTCCGGGTCAGATCGAGTAATAGAGCCGAGGGGAGGGCTTGGGAGGGCTCGGGAGGGGCTCGGGAGGGCGACTCTGGCTGTCTCGGTGCGCAGGCTGCCTGGATTATCGTAGGAGAAGAAGGGGAGGAGGAGGAGGCGTGCGTGGCCAAGGGAGGGCGGCGGCGGAAGGGCTTCGTGCCCTTATCAAGAGCAGATGGACAGAGAAGAGGCCGACAACAAGCAGCCTGCAAGCCTAGGTCTTGTTGCAAGTAAGAACTAGGTTAACAAAGAGCGGCAGGGTGGCGGCAGGGCGGCAGGGCGGCAGGGCCCGCCGAGTGGGCAGGTGGGGTGGCACTGCTGCACAGGCTAACACCACCTGGAGGTCAGCCAGTGCATGTGTACTTCAGTACCTAGCTGCCTACCCAGGTGGGCTGGCCGGCCTTCCTGGACCAGCTTTTGGGAGGGCGGTGCCAAGAGGACGGGATGGTAGCTGTTGTTGTTGGGGGGAGGGCAGGTTGGCAAGCCTGTGAGTGGTGCTTGGATGATGATGAAACCTGTCGAGTGCAGAGGAGCGTCTGAGAGATGTTGGAGCTGGGTGATGCTGGAACCTAGACACTGACCGTGTTGATGAGGTGTACTGCAAGGTACTGGTCTGGCGGGCAGCGTACCTACATACCTACCAGGTAGGTACCTACGTGTATGTACGCTGGATGCTGGACGACAACAGACGAGCGGGACGGATGAAAAAAGATGGAATAGACAAAGCATGCCAAAACGGCGGTCGGGGTTGATACAAGGTGAGGGCCATGCCAAGCTTTGGGGAGGTGCAACCAAGTACCGGGTATCGTTGGACCGCAGACTGCAGGCGTGCAGGAACCCTTGGTCCTGCCGTAACAAGAAGGAGCTTATTCAGCGGGCCAGACACGTGGGGTGCGCAGGAATTTGTTGGGCGATAAAGGATCTCTCACCTCGGACAGCACGGTCTCCCTAGGTTCATAGGTACCTAGGCACGGAGCACCTACCTACCTGCCTAGGTAGGTACCTAGGTAGGTGGTAGGTAGGCACATGAAATATGTCACCCCTTCTATCTAGAATGGTCAGCCCCATACTGACCATGCAGCCGTCAACTAGATCTCTGTCGCAAGTACAAGTGCCTGTGCTCAGGCACGCTGGCATGCCTGTCACTCCTTGTGCTCTCCATCTGCTTGTCAAGACCTAGCCCCGCTGACGTGACATCACATCCATCGCCTGCCGAATCTGTCGCCGTCGCAAGTTGGCATTTTGATACTTGACCACATTGTGACAGAGACAAGGGGCTACCAGACGCCAGCCACCAGCCAGGCATCTCGGCTTGCAGCCGGTCCTTGTCGCCACCTCACTCGAGAATCTATCACCTCTTCTCCCGGCCAATTCCACCTTGACTACTGTCACCCACCCTGTCAATTCTGCCCCCTTCCGTGCTTCCCACCGTCTGTACCGGCCCCGACAGTCCCGTTCCAGACCGGCCAGCTGGGTCCTAAGATGGCGGGCCCTCTCGGCAGCCTGATGGCCCACCTCCGTGGCATAGCCATCATCACTCCCTGGGCGCTTGCCCTGCTGCTTCAGGACCTGCTCCTCTCGCTCCTCCTGCTGCTGAGGCCCTTCAACCCCCTCATGGCTTACAACATCTCCAGCCCCATCGCGTGGTCCTGCTGGGCTGGCATCCAGTTCATCTTCGAGCGGCTCAACGGCGCCAAGATCGTCGTCTCCGGGGACAAGCTCCCCGCCGGCGAGTCGGCCGTCGTCATCGCCAATCATGTGGGTTGGAGCGACTTTTACATGATCCAGCATCTGGCCATCAAGGCCGGGATGCTCGGATACTGTAGGTACTTCGCCAAGGCCCAGCTCAAGAAGGTTCCGCTGCTCGGATGGGGTCTGGTTGCCATGGGCATGCCGCTTGTGACCAGGAACTGTACGTCTTGCTCCCTCCTCGCTTCTATCTATCGCCTTGCCCCTTGCTCAGCCGTGGGCGGCTCTTTACCACGAAATGCATCCTGGCCTGCGCCATCACAACCTCCACACGCGATTCCGGTAATCACCAGTACCCACAAAGGCGTCACGAACCACTCTGCACCACCCCGACAGGATAGGCCCGTGGCTAAGACAATATTAACACCCCTCACAGGGCAGCAAGACAAGCGCGAACTCGATCGTGTCTTCTCAGGGATCACCCGGCACCGATTTCCAACCTGGCTCATCTCGTTCAGCGAGGCCACACGCTTCACACCGCAGAAGCAACACGAAATGCGCGAGTGGTGTGTGGCCAACGACCGCCCACAGCCCCGTCACCTGCTCTACCCGCGCACAAAGGGCTTCATCGCCACCGTCCAGCACGTGCGCCGGGCCGCCCACGTCAAGGCTGTTTATGACCTGACCATCGCCTACCGCCGCGGGGGGCAATTCCTGGCGGCTCCTCCTTTCTGGGACACTATTCGCCTCGGTGGTCTCAGTAGCGGGGCCGGCCGGTACCGCTTCGAGGTGCACCTGCGCCGCTTCGCCATGGAGGACCTGCCGCTGGAGGACGCGCAGTTGGCCAAGTGGCTGGAGACGCGGTGGCTTGAGAAGGGGGAGTGGCTGGAGAGCAAGAGGCTTCAGTGGGAGGCCGAGGATAGGGTTAGATAAAGTAATAGCTTTAATATTACTTATATTCTTATTTATTTTATTTTATTATAAATAGTTATTTAATATTTATTAAAAAGATTAATATTTAAAAAATATAAATTTTATAAAATATTATTAAAATAAAATTATATATTAATATATTAAAAATTAAAAAAATATTTAAAATAAAATTAAAAATATATGTAATATTTTTATTTTAAAATTATAATTTAATATTTATAAATATATTTTTAAAAGTTTTATAATATTATAAATTTATATATTATTAAATATAATTAATTTATTTATTTATTATAATAATTATTTAATTAAAATATTTATTATAATTAATAATTATTTTTAAATATAAAATTAAAATTTATAATTATAATTTTTAATTAATTTTTATTTAATTAATTTAATTTTAATTTAATTTATAATTTTTAATTTTTAAATATTAATAATTATATTTAATAAATAAAAGTTTATTTTTTATAATTATAAATTTAATTATTAATAATTATTTTTATTTATAAATTATTAAAATTATAAATTTAAAGTAATATTATATATAATAATAAAATTTAATTATTTTATTTAATTATTTTTAAATTTAAAATATAATAAATTAAATAATTATTTAAATAAAATTAAAACTTTAATTAAAAATAATAATTTTTTAAATAATTATAATAAATATAATAAAATATAATTATATTTAAATATAAATAAATAAATAAAATATTAAAAATAATTATTTAATTATTAATTAATATTAATTAATATATATATAAATTATATAATAAATTTAATATTTATATATAATATTCTTCTTTTAAATATAAAGTTAAAAATTTATAATTACAATTTTTAATTAATTTTTATTTAACTATTTTATTATATTATAATTTAATTTAATCTTTAACTTTATTTAAATCTCTTTTAAGTTTATTTAATATTTTCTTTTAAATAAATTAAATTTAAATTAAAACCTTTAAGTTTAAATTTAAAATTCTTATAAATTTTAATTTACTTTAAATTAAGTTTATAATCCTTTAGCTTTTTAAAAATATATTAATTATTTTAAATAATAATAACTTCTCTTTAAAGTAAAAATCTATCTTTATATAATTATAAATTTAGTTATTAATAGCTATTTCTTCTTTTATAAATCTATTAAAACTATAAATTTAGAGTAGTACTATATATAATAATAAAGTATAGTTATCTTATCTAAAGGTTATATCTTAATTTAGTTAAATAATTACTTTTAAGTAGTTTTAATTAATAAATATTTACTTAAGTAGAATTAGAACCTTTAAAGGAATAATAACTTTATCTTTATCTATTTTAACTAATTTAAAAGGCTTAAATTATATAACGACCTTATATATAATACTTAATAGTATTAAAACTAACCTATAATTTATAATAGTTTTAACTTTTAATAAATTAATTTATATTAAAGTTAATAATATTAACTTAAACTAATTAGATATAGCTTAATATATTAGTATAAAAGGTATTTTTAATAATAGATAGTATTATAGATAATTATAAAGTTACTATAAAAAGTTTTATATAATAAATTTAATTAAATTAATCTTTAAAAATATATTATATTTTATTTTTTAAAACCTTAATTATTTACTTTTAACTTAATAATAAAATTAAAAATTATAAATAATTTATAATTTATATATAATATTTATTAATATTAAATTAATTTATAATTTATAATATTTTTAATTTTTAATAAATTAATTTATATTAAAATTAATAATATTAATTAAAATAAATTAAATATAAATTAATATATTAATATAAAGAAATATTATAAATATAATAATTTCTTTTAATATAAAATTAAAAGTTTATAATTATAATTTTTAATTAATTTATATATAATTATTTTATTATATTATAATTTAATATAATTTTATTTAATTTTTTAAATCTTATAAAATATTTATTTTTATAAATATAAATTTTAAATAAAACCTTTAAATTTAAATTTAAAACCTTTATAAATTTTAATGTACTTTAAATTAAATTTATAATTTCTTTAATTTTTAAAATATATTAATTATTTTAAATATTAATAATTCTTTTAAAATAAAGATTTATTTTTATATAATTATAAATTTAATTATTAAAATTATAAGTTTAAATATTATATATAATAATAAAATATAATAACTTTATTTTTATTTATTTTAATTAATTTATTTATAAATATTAAATTAATTTATAATTTATAATAATTTTAATTTTTAATAAATTAATAATATTAATTTAAATTAATATAATTTAATATATTATTATAAAAATACTTTTAATAATAAATAATATTATAAATATAATAAATTATAAAGTTATTAAAAGAAGTTTAATATAATAAATTTAATTAAATTAATTTTTAAAAAATATATTATATTTTATTTTTTAAAACTTTAATTATTTATTTTTAATTTAATAATAAAATTAAAAAAATATAAATAATTTATATATTATTTTTTATTTTTTAATTATATTTTATTAATATTAACTATAAAAGATTAAAGTTAAGAATAGGATAGAGTTTAGTAAGTATATTAGATTCTTATTAGAGGTTTAGTAATACTACTTTAGTTTAAGAAAGGTTAGAATGGGCTGCCTAGGTGCCGCACTTGAGTTCTAAGGTTGCTTGGTGGTGGTGGTCAGCCCCTCCACGGAGGGGCAGACGATGAACCAGTCTCCTCACCGCCAAATGTCATCAGGAAGCAGGCTGGTTGGAGTTACTGCACGGGCGAGTGTTGTTTCACATTGGCAGTTACGGATAGAGGAGAAGGGTTCGCGTTCTGTGTTCCTGAAGGTGCGCAGGCATCTACACGGCTCCCCGGAAATAAAGCCCTTGCCCAAGGGATTTCCGCACATAGCCAAGGTGAGTGAACTTCGGCTCGGCAAGCCTACATGGTCGATTGGCGTGCACTGCCACTGGATGTTTTGTTTGGCGGACAGTACGTAACGCTCAACTTTAGAACCGGTAAGATGGCAGTTGGCCCGGTGGGGAGCAGTGATTGGCTCCTTTGAGAGTCAACGCTCGGCCTTGCAGCGGCACTCAATACCCAATGAGGACTGGGCGTTTCTTTGGGTGAGATCTGGCGGTTGATCAATAGGTGGTGGCTGGCGTGGTGAAACTTTTAGAAGCGTCTTCGGAATACAGCCGGCAGTCTGACAGTGGACAGACGCAGTAGACTACATACGTATTCTGGGAGACGGCAGCCATCCGGGGCCGTGGGGGTGTGTGCCCAGGCACAGGTGCGAACCTGGCCGGTGTGGCTTCCCACCATGTGGCTTGTCTGGTGAGCCTTGGCCGAGCTTTCAGGAAAACACAGACTGGAGTGCTGCCAGTTGAACCTGACGCAGGTGCACGTAAGTGTACCCGTGAAGAAAAACAAGGAAAGCAGATCTTGAAGGTGTCATGATGCGAATACAACCTCTGGCCGCTGGAGCCACTACTGTCCAACGCGAAATCGTCATGCGAAGGTGGGTGCGCGCGCATTGCATGGCCAAAGATGCAATGCGACGCCGGATTCTCACATTCTATTGGAATCATTTGGGAGGGGGGTGAGCCGAGCCTATGAGTGGCTGTACGCCATGCAAGACTGCAGGATGGGCCCCAGGTTGAAGAGGCGCCCCGGAGGCAGTTGAGCACATGACCATGTGCTCGAGCCCATTTGTTCATTCCAGTTCTGAAGACACAGATGAGTGCCTCGCTCCTCGGGCACCACACCTCGTCCAAGACAGAGAGTATTGTATGTTTGGCCAGCGACGCTGGCTGGGATAAGAAGGTTGGGGATAGAGTTGTCACAGCCAAACTGTCGTGCCTCTCACGACAGGTCTGGGCCCATCCTTTGAGCAGGACAAGCTTTGGATGTTAGCCTCGTAACTCCGGCTGCGGATGGTTCGCACAGTACTGGCTCGGCGCCTCAACACTGCTCGGCCAAGCAACAAGTCAACCACGACGGTGGTTGTAGGCTCACCCAAAAGCTCCGGGGACGCCGCCGCGACTGCAGCTATCATGGCCACAAGTGCACAAATTGGTGATGCTGAGAAAGCAGTGAGACCTGGCCGAACAAGAACAAGGCACGAGTATCTACGGTGGCTCGGGTTCCATCTGACCTGAACGGGCGCTTGTCCGGCTGGCTTGGTCAACTTGACCGACCTACTGGCTCTGGGAGTCCGACCTATTTTGGGTCCTCGGACGTGCATTCTGGGAACAGGCATTGGGACGAGAAATCAGAGGAACGACGCGATTGAGCGTATCCCCGAGGTGGAGGATGACGGTGAGACAGTGAGACAGTGAGACACGGCGCGACCTGCGGGGGAGATGCAGTAGCCGCCTCATTAACATCATGCATACTATATCCGCACTGCCCACACACTGCATCCTGTGGGTGGCGACCTGGACAGGCGTTGTTAGCTGCCGTTGCTAACCCCCCCCTTCCACAACGCATCACCCCCTCCGGGGAAGAAGGGAGCTCGTTTTTTTGTGGAGTGCTTCCCCAAAAAGTAAGGAGGTGGAAAACACGAGGAAGAAAAGAGAGAGCGAGAAAGAAGGAGAGGTGTCGGGCGCCAACCAGGAGACCCTCCAAAGCCGCAGCCGACCTTGCCGACAATGGCATCACCCGTAGTCATGTCTTGGGGATATAAGCCAAGCATCGGCAGACCCGGCTGCCATCTCGTCTTCCAATGTTGAATAACGGCAGGACAAAGATGGCCAAGGGGGAGGTGCAACCGAGCCTGCCGAGCCGCTCTACTGCCTGTCTGCCTGTGCGCCGGCGCTGCCCGTGGATATACTTACCTAGGTATCCAGCCTCAGGGATGCCTCGAAAATCCAGTAAGGAAGCCGGGCATGAGGGAAAAGTATGGTTGACATGTGGGAAGTGGGATTCACGCTATACGCGAGACGCGAAAGGCGTCCGTTGCGAGGTGGGCCGGGGCAGCATATCTCGAGCAGATCCAAGTGTCTCTGTACGACGGGACCATGCAAACGTGGTGTCTTTTTGTCTCTTGGTCAGCCAACGGTGGCTTGACCTGTGAGACTAGCCAGGGTTTCTGACTTTCTGCTCCGGTGGAAGGGAGAATGCCCGGTCAAGACACGGCTCCTCAACCGTACGCCCCTTGTCTTGCCTGCCGTTCAGCCATGGTATTTACTGTAGCCGTGGCCGAGTCCGTTCCAAGGTCGCTACCAGTCTGCGGATGGCATCATCCAGAACCTGTGGGGGGGGGGGCGAGATCAATGTTCTAAGTTGGATGTGTTGACAGCTGGAGTCATTTGGGCTGTTAGCGGGGGGGGGTCGAGGTGTAACACCTCGGTGTGACGGTGACAACAAGCGCCACCGTATGCATCCAAGATCCGGGGAGGCAGTGTGGCGCGTTGATGAATGCTTCAAACAACAAGAATGCTCATCCAGAGGCAGAGGCAGAGGCAGAGGCATGCTCAGAGTCAGAATCCCATGACCACCGGATGGGGTTGTACCACGGTATCACTCGATACACGTGTTTGCTCCGTCACTGCGTGTGGCACGGCGTACTCCACTACCGATCCCATGCGGCGGGATCCGCCCTGGCCGGTGCCCGGGTGGGTAGATCACCTCAGTGTCTGATTCGGTCGAGGGAAATGGGGACAGGAAAGGGTACTTCAGCATGTTTATTGGTGGGTAGGCACGGACTATAAATTGCCAGCAGGAACTGGTTGGCGGCCATCATGTTAGCATTTGATATTTGGGCTTTTGTTCAGCCTGTCTTGGGATACTTATGAGACTTCAAGAGGGCTACTTCTGTTACTCGGCCAGATGTCCGGATGAAGTGGTGGGTGGCCCATGTCATGGGGGGGGGGGTGAGACCCCAAAACCAGAAGGAGAGGGGACAGATGTTACTGCAACACCTCCTAATAATAATAACAACAACAACGCTGCTGCCAACATGCCGGCTTCTTAGACAAGAAAAGCAGGGCTTGCTTTACCTGGGCTACATAGGTACCTAGGTATGTAGTATCCAAACCCCCCACTTTTAAACTTTGCCCCTTCCCTCCCACTCACAACTGCCAGACTCAAATGGTGTGCCGAACTGGATGAACCAACAGTACTCCATAAGCTGCTGCACACTGGACCACGGGAACCCCCCTCACTAAGAGCAGATAGGTAAGCAGAACACAAGGCCAGGTGAACTTGCACTGCTGAGCTCACTCTCACACACACACACACAGCCCTTCCCTGTTCAATCACCCCCCCTTTCCCTTCTTCCATTTGACCTTGCCTCCACTACCTCCACCGCTTCCGTCTTGTTCACACCAACAATGTTCCCCAACTTTGGCACAAGCTTACCGATCCTCTCTCTCTAGCTTTCCCTCTTTTAGTGCTCAAGTGTTCTCTTTTCTATCTTTCTTTATGTTAGTGACCCGTATTAACCCTTCTCTGCTCTCCTGCCTCACTTGTTGCTCACTCATGGCCTCAACAGCCAAAGCTGGGACATGCTCAGCTGTGGCTCCTGTACAGCTTGGGCGCAGAGATTGAAGTAGGTGTTGGGTACTTGCTGTGCCGTGCCCTGTGAGCCTTGTCCTCACCACGGTTGACCTGACCTGACCTGACCTGACATTACATTGCATTGCATTACAATAATCAATCATCTACCTGTGTTGAGTAGAGTCGGGCAATTGTACTCCATCCACATGCACCAAGCGTGCATGCATAGTATAGTCTGGTGTGTAGGTCCTCTTTTTCTTTGTCCGTGTTGTTTTGTTTCCCCGCTCCCCCCCCCCTTCTGGTAGTGTGAGCGCGTACTACAGCACCGGCCCACTAGCAGCAGCCCGTCAAAGATGCTGGGTGCTGCCCTGTAATCCATGCACGGAGTATGGAGTAGCCCTCTCTCGCTTCCTACCTCCTACACTACACAGTACCACTTCCAACCTAGTCCTGACACCGTCCCACCTAGACCAACTAGCCTAGCCAGCCCTTTGCTAATCTAAGTACGGAGAGAAGTTCATACAGGCTGCCAGGCCTAACTCAAGACAGGCCTCCCTCCTTCAAGTCTCTGGTCAAGCCTGAGACCCCACAATTGAAACAGGCCTCTCCTGGTGCACCTACCCAGCACCCAGCACCCAGCACCCGCATGCGCGACCCGCGACCAAGGGCCCACAGACCAGCCCAATACCAGCAGGGAATAGCAGCAACTAGCCCATTTTTGTTTTCCAGTCCGCAAGACAGTGTCAGGGCCTATTGTCTGCTTGCTCTTCTAGGCCTCTCTCTTCACGCTCGACACTGCATCTCATAACCTCACCCGCCTCCCCCTCCCCCCTCCCGCCAAAAAAGATAGCTTCACACAGGCACAGAGACATCACCACCAGCTATGTCTCGGGATGCCGCATGCTGCTTGATGTAGCTCTGGGCTGTTCGTGCCGGACTCGTCTGTTCTGGCCGGGCTGTCGGTCCAGCCCTGCCTGCTGTCGGCTGCCATCCATCACCGCCTTACGACTTACTTTATCGCCAGTCTACTGTCCGCCCACACAGCGTTTCGAGCCTTCTGGCCTGCCACCCTCAACTCCATCCACGCCTCGATCATTCATGCGCTCTTTCACCTTCGACGCGTCTGCCCCGCACGGCTGCAACCTCGAGGCACCCTGAGACGCCCCCTGAACGGTTCGCTCCTACGATTCGCTCCGAGCCCGCGTTGTCCTCAGACCCGGCGGACAGATGAGCTGGTCCAGGTCGGACCTGTCCTCTGAAATCAGTCCTCAATGGATACGGATCCGTCACAGCTGGCCCCGCCGGCGGTGACGTCGCTGCGCGCTCACACGGCAGGCGTCATGGAACGGTCTCTCAGCCAGCACCAGAGGGAGAAGGACAGGGACGATCTCAAGGAGGCTGCAGAACAGACCCTTAACGTCATTGTTGACCTGAATCTTGACGGTTCCATACGGTGGGTTAGCCCCTCCTGGGTAGACGTGATCGGTACAGACGCGGCCCAGACCGAGGGCACCCCCATTTCCGATGTCGTCGTAAGCGAGCCGACAACCATTTTCACCGACGTCGTCGAGTCCATGAAGCAAGATGACTCAGGCAGCAAGTTCATTCGCTTCTCTGTCAAGACTGGCCCCGAGTCAAAGCTGCTCAACCCGGAAGGAGTTGCTCTGGAGTGTGAACAACCGGAAGGCGGCGAACAAGATGAGGGTTGTCTCCAGGTCGTCGATCTCGAGGCACAAGGCATCATGGTCCACGACACTGGGGGTGAAAGCCACGTAGGTCATCTGGGTGAACTGATACGCAACGACGAGCTGACTGGTATACTAGGTCATGTGGATGATCAGGCCGTGGGTTGCGCCTCGAGAGATCAAGATTGATCTCGACTCTGAACTCGTCGACTCGCTTGGTTCAGGCGCCGAGGTTCTAGCTGGCTACCTGACCCGGCTCGCAGAAGTAGGACTGGACGATTCAACTAACTATGACCCGCCGCCGCCCGTTCTCTGCCGAATCTGTGAACGCCAGATACCGCCATGGTGGTTCGAAAAACACACAGACCTTTGCTTGCAGGAGCACCAAGCCGAAATGGAGGTGCAAATGGCCCAGGAAAGCCTGTCAGAGCACCGCCACGCCATTGTCAAGGTTCTCGATGCCCTGGAGGCCCGAAAGAGCCGCTCGCTGATCGGGGAGCAAACGGCCCTCCCGGCAGCAGAATACAAGGGAATGCCTATCGGGCCTCCACAATCGAGCTCTTCCTCCCCCGGCACATCCTCCCCGTCGACCAGCGGCGCCCGCTCACGGGAGAGATCTTCCGGGTTCGGCCATGCCCGCGCCAGATCCTTCGCCGTCCGCCGGCCACAGGCGCGGATCGTCGAACTGCTGTTGGATCTGTGCGACACAGCAATCGAGATTAGCACGCCAGCGATAAAAGAGTCTTCGACTCAGAACCCAGGCGAATTCCGCACCCAGTCCCCTCAGTCCGAATCTAGAATTGCCCAGGTGATGCAATGGCATTCTCCCAGTACCAATACTCTGGAGCAGGAGCAGGGTCTGGCATTGCTGTGTGCTGACACGGAACGCATCGCAAAGGCCAAGATCGATGCCGTCTTCCGCCACAGGAAGATCATTGAGTACGCGGAGCGCATCCGCGTCGAGTTCTCCATCAAGGTCCAGGACTGCATAGATGGTGCCATGCGACGGGCTGCTCGGATCGCTGCCGGGAGAATGAGCGACTCGACCGAGTCTGGCTCCGAGACCGGGGAGGATGATGTGACACCTGCCCAGGAGGAGGGCATCTTCCTTGGGTCGTTCGATGCAGGCACGTCCCTGGCTCTCGCTTTGGAAAAAGCAAACCTGAGTGACGAAGTTGACAAGCGGCGCTTCTCCACGGCCATCGACTCGACACGGTCAAGCAGCCCGAAAGAATGCCCCACACCCCGCTCACACCACGGCATGCTAGGTGCGGCCGGCCAGGGGACAAGAGAGTCCCGCCGAGAGTCTATGCTCCTCGAGAGTGACACTGGGGACAGTGAGGGCAGTGCAAGGTCCTCCTCCGTGGCCTCTCGGCCACCCCCACGGACAGAGTCACCGATCTCAGAATTCGGGGATCTGAGGAGACAAGCCAGCTCTCGGTCGCACAACCGACGGAGTTGGATTCTTCCTGGTGCTATTTCTCCGCGGAGGCAAGAGTCGCCATCACGAGGCGCTCAACAACCGTCATCACCCCTCAGGATCTCGAAACCACGCGTGCCCGGGTTTCAACAAGATGGCATGGTCTCTCCAGAGCCATCACCAAAATTGCCCCACAGCGAGTTCAGCTCCCCTATCGCTGTTCCTCAACACCAGCATCACCAGCACCACCAGCATCATCATCACAGGAGACAGTCCTCTGCTGCTATATCGTCGTCGACAGGAGAGAATGTCAGGTTGCCCCCGTCGCCGCGACTCAATGGTGTGGGTGCCCCGCCCATGGCCCGTGCGGTCCCACCCTCGATCAAGGACTTCGAGGTCATCAAGCCCATCAGCAAAGGTGCTTTCGGGAGCGTCTATCTCTCTAAGAAAAAGTCCACCGGAGAATACTTTGCAATCAAAGTGCTCAAGAAGGCGGACATGGTAGCCAAGAATCAGGTGACCAATGTCAAGGCCGAGCGGGCAATCATGATGTGGCAAGGCGAAAGTGACTTTGTCGCTAAGCTCTACTGGACTTTCTCGAGCAAAGACTACTTGTATCTCGTCATGGAATACCTCAACGGCGGTGACTGCGCATCTCTGATCAAAGTGCTCGGGGGACTCCCTGAAGACTGGGTGAAGAAGTATCTGGGCGAAGTTGTCCTTGGAGTCGAGCACCTTCACAGTCGTGGTATTGTGCACAGAGACCTCAAGCCGGACAACCTCCTCATAGATCAAAAGGGCCATCTGAAGCTCACCGATTTTGGTCTTTCGCGGATGGGTTTGGTGGGCCGGCAGAAACGAGCCCTTAACAGTGGTTCAACCGAGCCCGCCCCTGACTTGTTGAAGACAGGCCCATTCGCAAGGTCGACATCTGTCGGCTCCTCAATCTCTCGTTCCGCGTCGCTTGATGTTCATGCACCACGACACCCGTCATCGCCCGGCTCAACACCACAGATGACGCCCAGTGATTTCGGTATCAACCTCGGGCAACCATCCTATTTCAGCCTCGGGGCCGCGCAGGAGCCTCGCCGGATATCTAGTAGCCATCGAAGCGACAGCGGGGGTAGCGAGTCCCTGGCTCATATGCTTGGGAATTTCACTCTGAATGACAGTGCTCATGGGCTGGCATCTCAGGCGGTCATGTCACCGCATGAGGCAGGTGAAGGGGGCAGCCCTTCCTTAGACGCCGGACCCCTGCGGCAAGCCAGCACGACGAGTACACAAGGCAGCATGGACCAAGGAAAGGCCACCCCGCCGTTACCAAGCATGCCCCCTCCGAACTGGGCCCTGTTTGACCCAGAAGACACAAGCCGCCGTTTTGTCGGCACGCCGGACTATCTGGCCCCCGAAACGATACGCGGCGAGCCTCAAGACGAGACGAGTGATTGGTGGTCAGTTGGCTGCATTTTGTTCGAGTTTCTCTATGGGATACCCCCTTTCAATGCAAGCGAGCCCGACCAGGTATTTGAGAATATCCTCGCTCGGAGGATACACTGGCCGGATGAGGGTGAAGACGAAGTGTCCCCCGAGGCGAAAGACCTGATCAATAAATTACTGTGTATTGACCCCCAAGAGCGACTGGGTTCAAACAAGGACGAGAAGTTCGTGTCTGGTGGAGAAGAGATTCGAAACCATACATGGTTCCAAGGACTTAACTGGGAGACCTTGCTGTTGGATGAGGCTCAATTTGTTCCTCAGCCCGAGAATCTTGAGGACACCGAATATTTCGATGCCCGGGGCGCCACGTTGCAATCCTTTGCAGAAGAAATGGAAGACCAAATGTCATCACCGACGAGCGGCCCTGCCACGGACTATCCAGATCGTCCGCATGACGCTCTGAACCGCGTCCGCTCTCAAGTCAACTCGATGAAGCGAGGGCTGATGCCCCTTCACATACCACCACACGTCCGGGATCTCAAGACCAGGAGACTGAGCGAGCCCATGGTCAACGATGACTTCGGCAACTTTGCTTACAAGAACTTACCCGTGCTAGACAAAGCAAATAAAGATGTCATACAAAAACTGCGCGCCGATGCCATAGCGGCCCAGAACAAATCGTCGGCCGCAACCAGCCCCATCGGTGTGAATCAAGTCACATCACCAGGCGGCGCCGGCCTCGAAGGTAGCCCTGTGTTGTCAAACCCGGTGCATCGAACCTTGTCCAACGCCAAAGCCACGCAACGGCCCCAGTCACCATCAGGCTTGAGCAACTCGCACTCTTCACCAAGTCGGGTCTCGCAACCATCATCGCCTCTTCTGGTTTCTTTTGTTGCTGGGCAAGAAGGAAGACGTAAGGCTTCCAGTAATGCTTCCAATCTGTCTCAACAGTCTGGCTCTGGTAGCTCACTTCAGCCAGGCAATTTCTTCGATGTGCCCCGAGTTCCGCCGAGCCTTCAGAAGGCTGCCTCATCGGTTTCAGCATCCCCTGTAAAGGGACGCGGGGCACCACCACCACTCGCATTATCACCACAGAGAACAGTCACGACGCCTCGCCAAGGAAGTGGCCAATCGAGCGCGCGGTCGAGATCACTTACCGTTGGCTCTCAGGAAGGGAGCCCCGTGGCCGCGGATCTCTTAGCACACCACCGGAACCGTCGCAGTCAGGTCTTTGATATGTCGCCTTCTTCGTCCGACAATGAAGGCGAAAAGGCCAATGCCGCCCTCCTCAGGGTCCAGAGGCGGCGCCACAGCTCCCGGCGCTTGTCGCAGATTACATATGACTGTCCCACGTTCCGCCCGTTGGACGTCCTCATCTGTGAAGACCACCCTGTATCCCGGATGGTCATGGAAAAGCTGCTGGAAAAGCTACGTTGCCGCACCATCTCCGCTTCCACTGGCTCCGAAGCTGTTCGGTATGCCATGAGCGATATCAAGTTCGACGTCATCTTTATGGAGTTCAAACTACCACAAATCAATGGTGCCGATGTTGCCAAGATGATTCGCGAGACCAAGAATGCCAACTCACATACCCCTCTGGTAGCCATCACCGCGTACCTGAAGGAGCTCCAGGCACCACACTATTTCGACTCGTTGATCGAGAAGCCTATCAGCTCGTCTAAACTGACCGAGGTCCTCACACACTTTTGTCAGTGGAAGCCAGCATCGCCCAGTCAGCCTCACATGACGCCAATGTCCCTTTCCCGTCCCATACCATCAAGTTTGAGGCAGGAGAGCCTGAGACTGGAGGATAGCCCTACCAGTGGTACGTCTTCTGGTTTTGCAAACCGGCCTGGCAGCAGCTTCCGTGGTTCTAGCCGCGATGACTCGATTTCGTCTAGCCTTTTTGGCGACTCAGAGTCAATATCGACTGATGACATTCCTGTCGTGATTAGTCGCAAGGCTACGGGCGATTGGACCGAGCACGGCCTGGGAATTGAAGTCTCATCGGAAGAGCATATCCTGAGCTCGAGCGATCCCGCAAAAGGCATGCCTCCTCTACGGCTCCAGACGAGTGCTCCGGGGCAGATCGAGCACGGCAGCACCACGATGCCGGTAGCCGGTCCACAGCCGCGTCGCTCTTTCGAGAGGCTCAGGGCAAAGAGGGAGGTCATGGAGAAGAGACGCCTCGAGGGCAACGCGGGCTTCGATTCCGCAGATGATGAAGACGAAGAGCTCGGCCTTGGGAGCGTGGGGAAGGCAGGTAGCCCCGGGCCAACATCTTCTCCGACATCAGGTCAAGCCTCGAAGCAGCAGCACTACCGCAGCAAGTCGGTGCTACCCTCGTCGAAGCTTGGAATTGAGATGATGCGCGCCAATAGCCACGAAAGCAACCACTTCCCAGATGGTCCGGGTGCAATCGAGCTCAGGGTGCATGGTCTTTCCACACCTGTGAACGAAGCTGACTGCCTGTCTCCACGGTCCGGCAGTACTCTCCAGCCCGCCGGGCCGCATGCCGATGGACCAGCTCTGAGCCCGGCTCCGGTGATCAAGGAGGAAAACGAGGAAGACGAGAAAACGGTCATCATCCACACGCCCCCCAGGGTGCAGGCGACAGAACTACCTGCGGGGGACGCAGGTGAGGTCGAAGAGACACCAAGACCGGCCCCTACCATGGACGACCGAAAATTCTCGATTTCCACGCTCAAGGCCCCGTACGAGTCCAAAAGAATGACAGCACACGAGAACTCTACCAATGTGGCAGAGCAGGCCACTGAGGGCGGCGGCGGACGAAGGGCGGTTGACGACAGCTGACTATCCGACCATTGCGGTGACCGAGATCAAGCAGCCGGTGTGGTTACACAACCAGCAACTGCCGGCGTCGGCAAGAATAACACCAACACTTTTTCCTTGCGTCATTTGATTTCAATTGCGAACCTGAAGCTCAGCGCGGCGTTCAATGGGCCTGGTCAGGTTTGATTTAAGTGTGTTGGAAAGGAGACCACGGGGACTTCACTTTTGTAATTCCGAGCGAGCATTTTCACCTGCTGGAAGACTTTATGGCAGGCGTGCGTGGTCGGTTTCCAGAAGCGTCCAAGCCGATCATTCTAAGCGAGCGGGCTGGTGGCTAGCGGAAGCTAGGCTGACCGAGAGAAGCAACCTTTTACCACACTGATCCTTTTTCCCCCTACACCCCTTCAGCACCGCCGTCTTTCTTTTGCGAGGGAACATGGAATTTCAAAACGCGTGGGCAGTAATCAAAACAAGGAGTGCAAAAAAGAAGAAAAAAATCCCGCTGTCCCGGCGGCATCATTATTGTTGTCGTCGTTATAGTTAGCGTCAGAGGCATCCGAAGTTGCAATTGAGGACAACACGATCACCGGCCCACAGAAGCATGACGGTTACGCAATCGGCCTTTTTGACCTAGGCGCTGACCCTTTTTCCTTTGTTTCTCTGTGTATTTTAGCCTATCAAGGAATGTCTGTTCTTGCCGTCACAGCCCGTCATCCTTGGGGCTGGGAATATGGCCTGGCAGCTGTTAGCTTTCTGAGCTTGCTGGGATAGTCATTGGGTCAGATTTCATATACTCATGGCTTTTACCTGGCCGGCTCAAGCAGAGCACGGCTATATATGCGAGCGTTATGTTATCTATACACGTGTGGTCTCATTTTGGGCATGAGGCGGCTAGAGTCGATAGGGAGTTTGAAAGATGGATTGGTGACTTGGCCAAAGGGAAAGCGATGCTAGTGTTGAATTTGTATGTACGTTATGGTGGTGGTATAGGAAAACGGGACAAAAAGTTGACCGAGTAAAATAACGATAAAAAAAGGAATTGGATCGACCGGGTAGTGCTAGGTATATAGATAGATAGTTAGTTAAGTAATATAAATCTATACTTAACAGATAGAATAGGTTTTAATTAATATATTTCTATAAGTATAGAATAAATATAAATAAAATTAAAAAAAGTATATTTTATTATTAATATTAAATAAATTTATATTATATAGACTATTTATATTTTTAATTTTATTATTAAATTAAAAGAATTTATATTATATAATTAAATATAAAATATATTAAAATAAATTATTATAAAGTTTTTAAGAAAATATTTAATAATATATTAATTTTTATTATTTATTTATTTATTTATTTATTTATTTATTTATTTATTTATTTATTTATTTATTTATTTATTTATTTATTTATTTATTTATTTATTTATTTATTTATTTATTTATTTATTTATTTATTTATTTATTTATTTATTTATTTATTTATTTATTTATTTATTTATTTATTTATTTATTTATTTATTTATTTATTTATTTATTTATTTATTTATTTATTTATTTATTTATAAAATATTTTAAATTATAAATAAATAATTAAACTTTATAAATATAATATAATATTATTAAATATTATATAAAATTTAAAATTATTATATAAATTAAATTTATAATTTTAAAATATTTTTAAAATAAATTTATTAAAATATTATTTAAATTTTATAAAATTAATTTTAAAATTTATATTAAATAAAATAAATTTAAAAATAAAATTATTTAATAAAGAATTTATTTTTAAATTTTAAAATAAAAATAATAATTTATAAAAATATTTATAAAATTTACTTATTATTTTTAATTATTATTTTTATTTTTATTAATTATTAATTAATTATTTTAATAATATATAAATTTATATTATTATAATTATTTTTAAAATATTTAAAATATATAAATAATAAAAATTAATTATATAAGTTTTTATTTTAAAAATATTTTTTTATTTTAAAATAATTAATATTATATTTATTTTAATTAAATAATAAAAATTATATATATATATATTAAAATTAAAAGTTTTTTATTTAATTAATTAAAATATAAAGTTTTATTAATTAATTTATTTATATATATAAAAGTTAATTAAAATAATATATATTTATATTAATTAAAAGTTTATTTAATTAAATAATAAAATATTTAATTAAATTAATTAAATTTATTAATTAAATTTAATTTATATATATATATATATATATATATATAAATTATTTATTATTTATTTAATTTATAATAATTAATTTATTATAATTTATTATTTTATAATTTTAAAGTTTTTAATTTTAATAAATAAATATTTTTATAATTATAAAATATAAATATAATAAATTAACTTTAAATTAATATTTATTTATTTAATAATTATATTTATTTATTTAATTCTTTTAATTATTTATTTAATATAAAATTATATATAAAGCTTATATAAAATTATATATTTAATTAGAATTTTTTAAATTTTTAATACTTTTAATATAAACTTTTTTTAAACTCCTTTTAATACTCTTTTTAAAACCCTTTACCTTTACCTTTTAAACCTTTTAAATTATATATATTTAAATACTAACTAAATATTTAAAGATTAATTAAATATTTAAAAGTTAAAAGTTAAGAAGATAAAAATAAAAACTATATACTTTCTATTAGTTAGCTTAGCTTACACGTAAGAAGTAGTTAAAGTAGTGTGTATTAATGTTGGTTAGAAGTCTACCTGACTGGGCAGCGAAGCGCTCAGTTGGGTTGGCCAGACCTGCTGACTAAGCTAAGTGGTCCGTACATAGGCACGGACCCACTAATCTTGCTTGCAGTGCCTGCAGTAGCTAATCCACTACAGCCTACTATTCCCACACTAGCACCTTTTTAGTTTTCTAAAATCTTCCTTCCAGCCAATTAGAGAGCTTTATTTTACTAATAAAGTAGTTTCTGAATTAAATCACTAAATTGCTTAGAATTACTACTAAATGTATGATTATAATTTATTTAATTTAAATGCTATAAAAACGCTTTAAATTAATGTTTTATAAATTATTTAAATTGTTTAAATTTGAATTATTTTAGTAGGTGAAATTAAGTTTAAATTATTAATTAACTAATTACTTATTGGGCTATCTACTAGGTAGTTACTAATTATAGCTATATTTAACTAGTTAATTCTTTTAATAGTTTCTTCTTTTTCTTTCCTTCTAGTTTATATAATTAATTAGATTATTAGGCTATCTAGTAGCTATTTAGTAGTTATTAGAGAGTAGGGCTTATTTTAATAGTTATTTAAGTAGGGGCTTAATTGTAGTTAGTTGCTTAGGTAGGGGGTTGTTTAATTAGTTGTTTAGTTGAATTATACTAAGTGTAGTTCTTATATAGTAAATATATTATTATTTTATCTATATAGTTGGTTATTTAGTCTATAAGATTGTTATTTGTACTTAAGGGTTTCTTAAATAGTATTTAGGAGGTTGTTATAAAAGAGACTTTTATTTATTTACTTATTTATTACTTTAAACTATTGTATAAAGTCTTTTTTCTTAATAAGTTTTTTAGTAAAAAGAGTATTTTTTATAAGCTATAAAAGAGGTTATTATAATAGTAGGTTGCTTATAAACTTAACTAGTAAAGGTATTTTATTTAGTTGTTAAGGAAGGAAAGTAGGTAGATTTTAAGTTTTTAAAGATATTTATAGTCCTTTTTAAGGTACTATTAGAGTGTAAATAAGGGTTTAGTGATGAGAAAAGCTTTATAGGTAGATTTTAAGTTTTTAGAGATATTTATAGTTTTTTAAAGTATAATAAAGTGTATAAAGTGATAAAGGGATTTAAGGACTTTATTTATATTTAGCTAAGTTTTTATTGAATTGATGACTTTATAAGGTTTTTTAGTAGAGGGTATAGTTATAAAAGAGAGAGAGAGAGAGAGGTTTTTTTTTTAATGACTAATTAATACCTAGGTTTTAAAGGCTTTGTAGCTTTAATATAGTTACTTTAATAATAAGGACTTATAAAGAATTTAGTTACTTTAAAGTAATTAATTATCTTTTTAATTTTATTGTTAAAAGTTAGTTGGTAACTAATTAGTATTGATTAACTTAACTTATGTGTAAGAAGTAGTTAAAGTAGTATATATTAGTGTTGGTTAGAAGTCTACCTAACTAGGTAGCGAAGCACTTAGTTAGGTTAGCTAGACCTACTAACTAAGCTAAGTAGTTTATATGTAAGCACGAACCTACTAATCTTACTTATAGTACTTGCAGTAGCTAATTCACTATAGCCTACTATTCCCACACTTTCTAACTTTTTAACTTTTCTTTTAACTTTTTAACCCTTTAAACTTCTAACTTTTTAATATTTAAATAATATTTAAATATTTAATTAATATTTAAATATATATAAATTAAAAAATATATTAAAAAATATATTAAAAAATATATTAAAAAATATTTATATTTAAAGTATTAAAATTTAAAAGAATTATATTATAAAATCTTTTAATATTAATTTAAAAGTATTTATAAATATAAAGAGTTATATAAAAAATTAATATTAAATAAATAATTAATAGAAATTAAATAAATAAATATAATTATTAAATAAATAAATATTAATTTGTTAACTTTTAAAATTTAAAATTCTATTTATTAATTTTTTATAATATAATAATATAATTATTTAATTATATTAAAAATTAAAAGAAATTTAAATTATATATTAAAAATATAATATAATTAATATAATAATTATATTTTATAATATAATTTTAAATTATTTTTATTTTTAATTATATAATTATAAATTTAAATTTATAATTATATTAATAATTTTATTAATTTTTAATAATATAAAGAAATTATAAAAATTATAAAGAAATAAAATTATTTTTATAAATAATTAAAATAAAATATATATAAAATTATTAAAAGTTTTATATATAAATTTAAATTTATTAAAAATAAAATTATATAATATAAAATATATTATAAAATTAAAATTTAAAAATATTTATATATTATTTAATTTTATAAATATTAATATATAATTTAAATTTTTAATTATATAATTATTTTATAAATAATAATTGAATTTATATTATTAATAATTTATATTATATAAATTATAAATTATTTATATTTTTAAATTTTATTATTAAATTAAAAATAAATAATTAAAATTTTAAAAATAAAATATAATATATTTTTAAAATTAATTTAATTAAATTTATTATATAAAACTTTTATAATAATTTTATAATTTATTATATTTATAATATTATTTACTATTAAAAGATATTTTTATATTAATATATTAAATTATATTTAATTAATTTAAATTAATATTATTAATTTTAATATAAATTAATTTATTAAAAGTTTAAATTATTATAAATTATAAATTATTTAATTTTAATATTATTAAATATTATATATAAAATTATTATATAATTTAAATTTTTAAAATTAATTAAAATAAATAAAATAAAATTATTATTTTTTAATTAAAAATATATATAAATTTTAACTTTATTTTATAAATAAATATTTATTTAATAAACTTAAAAACCTTTTATTTTATAAATAAAACTATTTAAAAATAATTATTTAATTAAATTAAAAATAATTAAATAAAATAATTATATTTTATTATTTAAGTTTATAATTTTAATAATTTTATTATAAATAAAAAATAATTATTAATAATTAAATTTATAATTATATAAAAATAAACTTTTATTTTAAAGAAAAGTTATTAATATTTAAAATAATTAATATATTTTTAAAAAATTAAAAGATTATAAGTTTAATTTAAAAGAAAATAAAATTTATAAATATTTTAAACTTAAATTTTAAAGTTTTTTAATTTAATTTTTTTAAAAAATATTAAAAAGTTTAAAAAAGTTTAAATAAAGTTAAATAAAATTATAATAATATAATATAATTAAATAAAAATTAATTATAAAATTATAATTATAAATTTTTAACTTTATATTTAAAAACTATTTATATTTATAAAAGTAAAAGTATTTATAAAACTTTTAAAAATAATTAAATTAAAATTAAATTAAATTATAATATAATAAAATAATTAAATTAAAATTAATTAAAAATTATAATTATAAACTTTTAATTTTATATTTAAAAGAAATAATTTAAATTATAATTATTTAAATATATTATTAATTATAATTTAATTTTTAAATATAAAATTAAAAATTATAATTATAATTTTATAATTAATTTTTATTTAATTATATTATATTATTATAATTTTATTTAATTTTAATTTTATTTAAATTTTTAAATTGTTTTAACTTTAATATTTTTAAAAAATTAAAACTTTATATTTTTAATTTTAAATTTAAAATTTTTATAAATTTTAATATATTTTAAATTAAATTTATAATTTAATTTTTTAAAAATATATTAATTATTTTAAATATTAATAATTTTTTAAAATAAAGGTTTATTTTATATAATTATAAATTTAATTATTAATAATTATTTTTTATTTATAATAATATTTAAATAAAGTTATTAAAATTATAAACTTAAAGTAATAATAAAATATAGTTATTTTATTTAATTATTTTTAATTTAATAATATAATAAATTAAGTAATTATTTTTAAATAGTTTTACTTAAGAAATATTTATTTAAATAGAGTTAAAACCTTTAAAGGAATAATAGCTTTTATCTTTATTTATTTTAATTAACTTATATTTATTTAAATTATATAATAATATTATATATAATATTTAATAATATTAAAATTAAGTTAATAGTTTATAATTTATAATAGTTTTAATTTTTAATAAATTAATTTATATTAAAGTTAATAATATTAATTTAAATAAATTAAATATAATTTAATATATTAATATAAAAGTATTTTTAATAATAAATAATATTATAAATATAGTAGATTATAAAGTTATTATAAAAGTTTTATATAATAAATTTAATTAAGTTAATTTTAAAAATATATTAATTATTTTAAATATTAATAATTTTTTAAAATAAAGGTTTATTTTATATAATTATAAATTTAATTATTAATAATTATTTTTTATTTATAATAATATTTAAATAAAGTTATTAAAATTATAAACTTAAAGTAATAATAAAATATAGTTATTTTATTTAATTATTTTTAATTTAATAATATAATAAATTAAGTAATTATTTTTAAATAGTTTTACTTAAGAAATATTTATTTAAATAGAGTTAAAACCTTTAAAGGAATAATAGCTTTTATCTTTATTTATTTTAATTAACTTATATTTATTTAAATTATATAATAATATTATATATAATATTTAATAATATTAAAATTAAGTTAATAGTTTATAATTTATAATAGTTTTAATTTTTAATAAATTAATTTATATTAAAGTTAATAATATTAATTTAAATAAATTAAATATAATTTAATATATTAATATAAAAGTATTTTTAATAATAAATAATATTATAAATATAGTAGATTATAAAGTTATTATAAAAGTTTTATATAATAAATTTAATTAAGTTAATTTTAAAATATATTATATTTTATTTTTTAAAACTTTAATTATTTATTTTTAATTTAATAATAAAACTTAAAAATATAAATAGTTTATAATTTAATTTCTTAATATTTTTAAAAGCTATAATAAATTATTTAATTTTTAAATAAATAAATTTATTTTTATTTTATATATATTTAAAAATATATATAATATTTTAATATAATAATAAAAATTTAATATTTAAAATAATATAATATTAATAATAATAATTATAATATAATAAATATTTCTAATTTTAATTTTATAATATATAAATAAAATTATAAAATATTATTTTAATAATAATATTAATATTATAATAATTTTTTTAAATAATTAAAATTTATTTAATTATTTATATTATAAAAATTATTAAAATATTTATTTTAATAATTATATAAATATAAAATATATTTAAAATCTATTTAATTATTTTTTATAATTAAAGTTTATAAATAATTATTTATTTATAATATATTATAATAACTTTTAATAAATTTAAATAATATATTAAATATAATTATTATTAAAATAATAATTATTTTTAATTTTTAAAAATAATATTATTATTTTAATAAAATAATAAACTTTTATAGTTTTTATTATTATAAAATTATTAAATAATATAAATAAATTATTATTTAATATTTAAAATTAAAATAATTATAAATAAAATTAATTATATTAAAATATTTATTTATATTTAATTAAGTTTTATATATTAAGTAAAAGCTTTTAATTTAATAAATATAATTTAGTTAATAGTGTAATAGTAAGTTTATAGTATTTACTAAATAATAGACTATTAGTTAGTTATTATATAACCTTCTACCTGTGTGTGTTTAAGCATTCTGCAAGGCATGATAAGCGGATAGGGACCTGGTGTTCATTACATTCTTGGAAAAACTCTCTGTGTCATTCTACAGGGCACTTGAGCAGATTTCCAAACGTGGTAGCAATGCTTCTTAGATGAGCAGTGTAGAATTCTATGGTCAGTTTGAGAAACGAACGGGTTACTTTTAAAAACTGTAGACCGTCAAACGTGCCTACTTCCTGGGCATGATATCAGTTGCCATTCGAAACAACCAGTAGGTATTGCAGGAGTACCGCAACGCTTATAGTTGTATTCATCAAGCTTGTGGGATATTGTGGAGTTAGATGATATGGATCGGTAGAAATTGCGCGTAGAATACTGCCCATGATACCAAGTGCCTCGCAATCCGGCCTGCACCATGTTGGAATATGCTACCTAGGTAAGCTGTTCGGAAATCCTGGAAATTGATCTTTTAGGTAGATGCTGGTCCAAATTACAAGACCAGCCACGCCTAGATCTCGAGAATAAAATGCCAGAGAAGCATATTGCTCTAGTCTCGCGGTCACGGCCTGGGACTTGGAACAACTAACCCGGAACTAGAGCCAACAGAAATGCATTGATCTCATCCAAAATCAAAGGAGGGCAACACAGACATGCTGTTTGCATCACAGTTATCTCGCTTCGGATCAGAAGACCTGGGAAGACAGCGTGCCTCATCAAATACCGATATGGAGGCGATCCCTCTTAACAGGACACGATCGTCTCGCCGACCGGAATGAGCCGGGGGAACCTTTCAATGTTATCTGGTCTCGGGGAATTGGGAGAAGAGTAATACAAAAACAGAATTCATCCAGACGCTATCCCCTTCGCCTGTAATCAAGAGCCCGCTCACTTCGAACAGCACCATTCCATTCCCGTCGTTGTGTACCAAGAACAAACAGGTGCAGCGCTGCTGGGTTGCGTTCCAGAGCTCCTCCGGGGTCCCTCACCTGGGCACTATTCTCCCACCAACATCGCATAAAAGCCAATGACCCTCTCTACCTCCACGCACGCCCAGTGACTCGGGGCCAACACCCCCCATCCCCCCGGGGAGGCGGGCAGGTTGGTAGTGCGGGCGGCAGGTAGGAGCCGGCTCAAGTGAGACCCGTTGCTCTCACATTCCAAAGGCAGCTACAAGCAATGAAGACACGGGGACGGTAGAGGCCGTTACCTAGGTATGAATTTGTCTTTCTATCACCCGCTCGACGATGATCATGGTCTACCTACCCGACCTCAGGAAGCTTTCCCTCTGACCCCGCCTTCGGGACGATAGGCTACGCCGGGGAGAGTGAGTAGGACTTTCTCGGTTCCTCTCACCGTATCTTGTATTCGGCTTATGATAGACTGGCATCTGTGGCCGAGGATGCTTCTTGATTCGATCGGACCGTCTCTCACCAGTACTCAGTTATGTGGCACCCGAAATGGTAAATAAAAGACAACAACGGTGATGGAACGACAGATGCCTGTCTGCGTGCCCACCCAGGAGTTGCGGCCGGAAGAAAAGCTCGTGCCGCTTTGATTCCATCAGACAGATGCTCGAGACTGATCAAACACGACATAGGGAACTGGAGCAGGCAGCTGGAACAGGGGATCTCCATTGGGCAGTCACATGGCCATTGCCCACATGTGCAGCAACAGATCAGTCAACCTCCCAAAGATGTGGTCATGATGAATCCAAGCGAACATCAATCGATAGCAGGCAGTCTACGAGCAAGGTTCGCTCGAGCTCGAGATGCCCGAGATTTCCGCCCCAGATTGTGGTTGGAAGTCGTAGTCAACTGGTGCAGACAACACAATTCAAGTGCTTTCCAAAGGTTCTAAGCTGGGCTGTGTGATTAGACATTTGAATACCCCAGGGTACCTAGACACCAAACAATGTGTGAGGCCCGCCTTCCGGGGCGCTAGCGTGCGTGAAGTTGCTCGTGAAGTTGCTCGTGAAGTTGCTCTTTCAATAGCTCCGACACACGGACGTGCCATCTCGTCTCGATGGTTGTGGTTTCCAATGAGCCCTCAACTGGAGCGGGCAGCCCCCCTCCCCACCGTCAATCACACCATGGCGGGGGAAGAGCTCGGGGCAGGTGTTCCGCCACGAGCTTGTCTCTGGCGGGTCCCGTTCTACCTTCGTTCGCTCACTTGCTCGCTTGCTCTTGGCTGACTGACCGACTGACCGACTGACTGTGCATGCAGGGAAAACATTGGGATGGTTCCAACCCGCCCTCCGTCTGTTCGCCTGCAGGATGGCCAGGATGGCCCGGCCTCAACAGGAAATGGAAAGGGGGGGGGGAGTGCCCAAAAGGAAAGAAAAAAGAAAAGAAAAAAAGAAAAGAGAACAGAGAGGTCGTGCAGTGGCGTTGAGGCAGAACCGGGGGCTGGGTGGGCACACTAGCCGTGCACGACGTGCTACCTAGGTAGATACCTAGGTACCTAGGTACGTACTGTGTGTGTACACTGTGGCTTCCCTGCCTGCACCACCATCACCACCACCATCACCACCAGCACCAAAGACAGATGCTTGGTAAAGCGAGTGCTGCTAACCTGTGATCCCGGCAGCCTTTTTAGCACAGCTTGCCAGGCTTGCCAGGCTTGTTGTCTGCGACGTGCGACGTATGCCTCCCTGCAGCTGCCCTGCCAGCCCTGCGTAGGCACGCAGGCATGTCGGCGAAATCTTGCGATACGAAAAGCTAGGCCCAGTCTACTGTGTAGGTATCTAGGTACTGTGCTGTGACACAGTCGCCACCCCATCCGCCAGGCCACCCTGGTCAGGCCCGTGTGGCAAGTGCCGGCAGAGGCCATTTGGGCCATCCTCGGCTTCACAAGACAGAGCAGAGCAGAGAAGCCCATGCCACTTGCGAATACGGGCCATGGGCTATTGCAGAATCCCATCTCTGCAAGGGGCCGTGGTGCTGACCCGGTTGAAACAAACACCAACAATGCCGCCCTCCAACAAGACACCTTGGACCTTATTCGTCGAACCACTGGCCAGTGCGCCTCTCTCTCCTCTCCTGAGTCCTGCCCTGCCCGCCGCCCTCCCGCCGCCCTCCCGCCGCCCAGTCCGCCCGCCCGGTCCAGCCATCAGCTCCGCGGATTCTCGGGGTGGTCAGGTCAATGCGAGCCCCCGTCGTGCTTCGAGCACTCGAGGCACTCAGGCTGGCAGGCACTGCGAGATGCAACATGTGCACAGGATGAGTGAGTCGAAACCACATACATACATACATGCCTTCCAACGGCCCTTCCTCGATGTAATTAAACCGTGATATCGTCTGATATGTCACTCCCCCTCGCGTGCCACCATCAGCCCAGGGCTGCCAGGACCCTCGACGTACGGAGTACAGGGACGACGACTAAACCCGGGCCTTGGCCAACCAGCCCCAACACAGACAACTGACAACCTGACCACCCCGCTGACATGCTCTTCACGGGACTCATGATGAGGATGCAGGTGAGATTGTGCCCAATGCCACCCTGCTTTTAGGGGCGCTAAACACGGCAGTTGATCGGCACACTGACCAGCCCGCCCCACCCCTTGTCCCTTGCCTCGTCCACTTGCAGTCCGCACCACCCTGTTCTGCTTGTCTGCCTGTCTGCCTGCCAAGCCTGCCTGCCTGCCTTGCCTGTCAGGCCTGTACCGAGCACACTCTGACTGTCAGATACTATGTACGCTAGCGCGCATTCTGACAGCGGCGCTGCGAACGTCCCACGGTGCACAGGGTATCATCGCGCACTAAACAGGCTTCACGATTCCTCCTTTTGGCTGGCCATCTTGCCCGCGCTACAACTCTTCGGGGCTCCCTGTCGCTTCTGAGACGTTTCCCTGTGCCAATCATTGGAGTGGGGTCACATCTGGCAGCATTGCTGGCCGCTGACAGGCTCAGATCCTCACAACCCCACGCCTCGTCGACGGGGTATGAGGACCCCTGGCCAATCTCCCGGGCTTCGGGGGTCAGTGAGATTTCGAAATGAGGCGATCCGGGTTCCTCATTTGGCAAACTCTGTCCAGGTTCTGTTGCAGTCGCCAAGCACCGCCTCTGCTTACTACTACTGAGCCGAGGCGGGTTGCCACCACCCACCCTGCCACCCTGCCACCAAGACAGAAAGGAAGGACGGGAGGGGCGAGCCACGCCAGGCACGGTCGAGGGTCGAGGGTCGAGTGGCAGAGTGGCCGAAGTTGGCGGCATTTTCCTTGGGTCAGGACAGACAACTCTTTCCCCCCCCCCTTGCAGACGTCACCAACGACTGGGGAGGCCCACATTCCCGGATCACGCCCTGGTCCTGGCGGACGGCGACCCCCTCGACCCGCAATATGGCATCGCTTCCGCCGAACATTGTGTTGACAAGGGCTCCGACCTCGCCGCGCCGGGCGTTGGCATGAGCCATGGGACTCATGAACCTGGGAAAAGGCCATCTGGGGTGCAAATTACCTTCATTGTGATATTCGCTCGTGCGTCGTAAACGCCCACACCTTTTGAGGCCCTTGTGCATGGTCGGCAAGACTTGCAGGGACTGGTCTTGATAGCATACCTGCAAGTCAAGCCGTCGTCCTCCGGATTAGGCAGGCAATGCGTGACAGGTCGGGGCCGTCCAATGATGCCTCCCGCCTGCCCGGGGTCTGGAGGGGCAGGGGGCAAGGCCGTGATCGTCCCTCTCAGACCCTCTTGTCATCCCAGGTCCCTGGGTCGAGCACAGCAACTATCACTGTCGGAAATGTGGTCGTATCTGGGAGGGTTGATCGAGCTACTCTACACTCCGTACACATCTCAAGGTTGCGTCCGAACAGCGGTTCGCCTCCCAGCTCCACAAGAGCGACAACACTCGGATGGATCTCCACGCGGCCACGTGCTGTGATGGAAATCTCCGGCCATCTCACAGAGACCAGAAATGCGAGTGGCCCCGGTACAAGCCTGCCGGTCGACTCCTACCCTCTCAACCTCTCAGGACCACTCACTGTCCTGCTGCACAGGCACTAGTGCAGATGCCATCCAAGCAGCCCAAGCCAGCTTTCTGTTAGGCCCACACCGACTTCTGAGCTCCCTGGTCCACGGGGCAACCCCCGAGATGACATTGCTACATGCAAAGAGTACCACAACGTACGCGTCAACCACCATTATTTCTTTGAGTTGCGGCCCTGCGGTTTCCGCTCATACATAGACAAACGTTCCCGTGTGCGAGTGATAATGGTGCAAATTTGTGACGAGATGAGGGAAGTGCATTGACGATGTGAGGTTAAGGCTCCGTGGGCCGCTCCGGCCCGTCAAAAGGCGCGTCGTCTGCTCTCGGCAGCGTCTGTCCAAAATTGCTTCCCCAGCTTTTCGTAATTGCCGTCCGCAGCGGCGCCGGATATTTGAGTTTCAAGTCGACATTTTGGGACTGGAGTGCTAATCTGCTCGATCATTTGGGGATGAGCAGCCAAGGCCGGTTGGTCAAAACTGGATATTCTACACTAGCGTTTGTGCAATCTTTTGGCTTTCGAGCCTCAACGGTGGCCGTGCTCATTCTCGGGTGGGGCTTGACCGATCTTGTCCGAACAAGGCGCACCGACCACGTTGCTGAGGTCCGCTGTCGCGGAGCTTGTTGGAATCTGTGGGCTGGGGCCCATGACCACGAAATGAGATGGAGAGTGTGCCATCGAAGCGGGTCCCCCTATCCCATTCTTCCTTTTAGGGAAGTCCATGCGTCCCAGAGCTCCTCGCAGCGCTCGAAGAGGATCTGGGGTTGGATATGACCCTGGTGCTGCTTCATCAAAGACGGCCCACTGTCAGCTCAGGATTTGTAGGGGACATAGCCAGGTAGGCGTATTGAACGGCATCTGCAGCCATGCATGTGGCCGCCGGTGGAGTACGCCAAGTCAGCGCCGTACAACAGAGGCACCGGGGCTTGATACAACCGGCATGCGTGCCGCGAAAGGAATCTGCGTCTTCTTTGCTTCGATAAAGAGGCAAAATGCTGCCTGAAGCCCCCGGCGACGCTGGAGGGCTTCCTGACAAAAATGGCCACATCCTATGTGCTTCGGGGGGGGGGTTGTTAGCCAGTGATGCAGCCCGGTTGGCATCGACATTATGCCATTCCAGAGAACTGGCCATGTGACATGCAGTTCCATTTCAGCAGTGACCATGCTGTTTCCTGCCCCTTCCAGATGCCCGCAAAATTAGTCTACCAAAACCAGAATGTAGCATGGCTTGTGCTTAGTCGCGCAATCCTAGAAGGGAATGGAGCGGCGCCGGGCAGATGAGCTGATGACTTGATGCACCCGTTTGGGCTTGGGCTCGCGCTGCAGTGCTGGCGAGGTCGATCAAGGGTCTGCTTGCCTGCATGCTCATCTCCCTTGGGTTCCATCCCCATTATTTGTTTGGTAGTAGTCTCTGGGGTGGGCTTGGGCTTGATGCATGTGGCTACCACGGTATTATGGTTGTGCTCGTCGCTGCCAAGAGGCCGCCTGTCGCATATGCGACCATTTCTGCCATTCTACCAAGACTGCAAGACAAGCCAACCCACCCCTGTGAGGCTGTGACGTTGATAGTAGCACTGGGGCCATTTGGTATCCGCCACGCTGGGTTGCTACCCCGGCTGCCCGGGGACCCGAACATGACCGTGATGGAATCCCGCGTGGGCTTGCAAGCTACCCGGCAGCCCAGCAGCCTGGTAGAGAGAGGGTTATACGCCGGGGGTGGAAGCGTTCCGCGGGCAATATGATCAGCGGAAAGCACAATGGCTGTAAAGGTGGGTTAGGTGGGTTAGGTGCAGCTCGTGAGCAGGTACCAAGGCAACAGGGCAATCAATATATTGTGTGGACTTGTCTGCCTGTGTGCCCCTCGCAGGCGTCTTGCTGCCTGCCTGCCTAGGTGGGAAACCCGGCTGCAGCATATGTTGGGATGAGGCGCCATTGGGTGTTTTTCTGGATTGCGAGCGTTCTCGCTGTCGTTTGCCTGATGCTTGGGGGCGGCGTAGTGTGTGCTAAAGCTTGGTTCGCATGTGGAGTTGTAGGGGGCCCGGCCACCCTGTCATGGTGTTATTCCCGGATGCTGCGTCCCCGGTGGTAGCGGCCTTGTGGGCACCCACTACCATGCCCACCGCCACTTACAAGGGCTGGGAGAAGAGGGGGGGGGGCGTTCGCCGGTGGGCTTCAAGAGGCAATGCTTGCTTCATGGGAGTAAAGGCACTCTGGACAAGAGCGGCTGGCCCACCATGCCCAAATGCGCCGCCGACTTCCTGCCACTCACAAGCAGGAGTTTGAGTACCGACGGCCACAGGCGGGGGGAGGCGAGCGTGGTGGTCCGTGAGAAGCCCCTCGACGCCAAAGGCCCGCGTGGATGCATGGCCGTTGTTGCTGTCCCTGGTGCGGGATGCGGCTGAATGGAGTGACGTATGGGCAGACAGCTCCCGCGGGATGCAGTCGCAAATCGCGGGAGATGGCCAATCCACCCACACCAGGCCGCACCCCCCTGGTGGGCGGTGTGATATCTACTTGTGCTCAGTCTGCCTCGAGATGAAGTCGGGATGCATACTGGCGCGGCCCACTGTATTCTGCAATGCATTGTACTACTGTGCGCGAAAGCGAGCATGATTAGCCTTCCCTATGCTGGCAGCCTGGCAGCGCGGCAGCAAGCCTGGATCTCAAGTTGAGGCCGGGGCCGGTTGGGAGGGGAGGGGGAGAGGGAGGCTCCATGGCATCTTGGGGTCATAGGGCACGGGAGACGAGATGAAGGCTGTCGCATCGCGGCCTCAGCGCCAGTCAGCCAGTGAGTGACATCTGGAGTGCCCCCAAAGACCCAGTCCAGGGCAAACGCCATTGGCGCCAGGGTGCCGGGGTCTGGAGCCGGAGGGAGCGTACCAGCCGCGCGGGGCTGAGAGGCGTCAAGAGGCAAAAAGCGACGACGACGACGACGACGACGACCACCCCGACGACGACGACGACGGGGGGCAAGGCGCTGCAAGAGAAAACAACGACGTCAGAGTGAACACAGGCAGGCCGGCCAATGCAGCACACCCAGGGGACTGGATGACTCGTGCGCAAAGAGGTTGTCTGCCGTGTCACGCAGGTGTCACACAGGTGCTGGTGGGCTGGCTTGGTGGGCTGGCTTGGTGGGCTGGCTGGTGAATCCATTCAATCATGACTGCATCACGACGGCCGTGGTGACAATTGCAACCGGATGGACGTCAGAGCGGCTTGGCACGGATGAGGCAGCTAGTCACGGATGCAGAAGCTGGCTACGTAATGTAGTGCCCGACTTGGCTAGCGTGCGTGGCTGCGAGCCCACCAGGCAGCCCGTCCAGGCTACCGAAAATGCAATCCAGCACCTCTCTTGGCGCCAGACACCATCATTGGCGTATTCCAAGCAAGAAATGAGATGGCAGCTTCACGTAATTCTGCACCTGCCCCTTGTGCGAGTGGATGGATGGATGGATGCGTAAGTAAGTGAGTACCTAGTGTAGTGTAGGCTGGTGGGCATGCATTTGGGACAGTGTGATGTCAGTGGGGTTTCATAATGCTTTGTTCGTCCCTCCTCTCCACCCTCCACCTGCCCTGACCTCCTCACCCTCGGCCCTCACCTTAGCCTAATAAGCTGTTCCTTCCCGCATCATTCATTCCTGGACGAGGCCGCTGACTTACAGGGGGTGGGAGCAGTGAGATGTGGGCCAGGGAGATCCGGCCCGCGAGCACCATCAACAGACAACAGGGGAGCAAGATTGCTTAAATTTTGGTTTTTTTCTTAAAAAAAATAAAATAGGATGACCAAGGAGAAGAAAGGAAGAATCAAATTGAGGGGCCAATTCATTTCCCAGTCGTCTGATGCCAGAAGGGCCTTCTGGTCTTGCAGCTTGGGACTCAGAACAACTTGAGATGCATGCGTGGACGCATTCCCGTCCCATGTCAGTCCAGTCCAACCAAGTCCAACCCAGTCCAACCCAATCCAAAATCGAGCATAGTGTTATTTTTATATCGCAGCCCACCTGTGCTCCGCACTAAACGGCTCATGTGTTCCTCAGGTCCCGGCCTCGTCTGATTCAGTCAACGCTCCCAGACCCCCCGACACCCAACAGCCCTGGCCGTCCGTTCTCCTTGCCATGCACGTATCGGTACTCCGTACAAGAGAGTGGTTTCCTCCACAGGGGGGGGGGTCTCGCCCCACTCGTTCACAAGAGCCGAACCCCACCACGCCTCGGTCTTGTCATCCTCGGACACGGCGCATTGCGTGCGTTGTCCCCCTTGCTACACTGCTTGTTCCTCCGAGTTGATTCATGTCTCGGATCGTGATAAAGTTATCGTGGAGATCCTGCTACACCAGCAGTAGATTACCAGAACCACACTCTTACGTGGCAGCCCATGCATTGTGGTTTGGGTTTCTGATCAGACACAAAAGAGGTGGGGGGTTAGCGAGCACGGTCAATTGGGCGGTACGGTGCAATGCAGAGACTCGGTAGCGCCCTCACTGCCGCGGCTGATCCGTGCAGCCCGGGCTGCTGGTGTACTAGGCGCAGCCTCCCTGCGAACAAAGCAGCGACAGCCCGCCACAGTAGTCTATGTGGTACGGCACAGTACATCAGTGGCGCCAGTTAGCCTGGCTGGACGCGACTAGAGCCGAGACAGCGATGAGATTGGCCTGAGCAATGGCCGTTTGATTGTTATCATCTCGCCAGGTCAGGGTCCTGTCCAAGGTGATATCATTCTCAGGGTCCTCCTGCCACTTCTCCTCCCTCCTCCCTCCTCGCTCCTCGGCTCCCTTGGCTCGTGCGCACCCTCTGCTGAGAAAAATGTCTCTATCCGGTAAGACCGATCCTGTCGAGATTGAGGCCCCATCTGGAAAGGGTATCATGTGGGGCCTCGTCGTTGTCTCCCTTGCCTGCTTGCTCCCTTCACCACCGACCTGGTTTTGACGGTCAACAATCCAGGTTCCCAACCCAGATTCCGGACTCAGACACGCGAGACCGTTGAGGGTCTGTTGGATATCGTGTCATCCCACCCCTAGTCCGATAAGTCTCAACATGTCGTCGTCCAAGCCTGTCCCCAGCCCGTCGGCATCAGACCGACCAGGGCAGCTTGTTGTGTGGTGGAGGCAGCGGCACCTGGGGCACCTGCCTGGGTACTTACCTGCCCAGGTAGGTATCCATGCATCTACTACTACTCCGCAAGTAGGTATCTAGGTACCTAGGTATCTAGGTATCTGGGTATCCAGGTAGTCTGTGCAGAGTTTACATCTACCGCTAGTGGCCGCATGTGTGCATAGAGGGGTCTCCGTCACCAGACAAGCACCAGCACCCCCACCCACCAGCAAGGCCGATGCAACGCCACAAGGGACCCGCACCAACAATCGAAGCGCGACATCTCCAGTTTATCTCCACACTGCTCGTGCCAGGGTGCCCTGTCCTCGTCTGCCGTCGTCCCTCTGAGTGTCCCGGCCCACACCACCAACTGACCGACCAGTTGCCTCATCGCGACAGACACACGCCCCCGAAATGCCCAAAGGGCCACATTCTCTTGCCCAGTCCCGTCCAGTCCTGCCCGTCCTGCCCGTCCAGTCATGTTGCCATCCACACGCCCCCCCCCCCTTGAGTCCCAACCCATCCTGGCCGGCCGGCCTGGTTGGCCCCGGCTTTTGCTGCTCGTGCTTGTGCATCCAGCTTGCATGCCTAGATATGCTACCATCAACGGCTAGCCTACAGTACGGAGCCCCTGAGGCGGCAACGGCCTGCGCTGGGTGAACAATCGGACCTGGAAAGTGTCAGGGTGATGGGTGCTTACCGCACTGTGGATATATGTATTGTGTGTGTGGTGTAGATGGAAGTGGTGGTGTAGTCTGTGTCGTTGTGCTTGACCCCGTCCTCGGCACTCTGCCCTTGACCTTGCCCTTGACGGCCCCCTCGACGCTACGCTACCTTGCTCCGGCACACGCCCTCGTTGGCCGCCAGCCAGCCAGCCAGCCAGCCAGGGCTCACAGCTCAGCAATGCACCGCAAGGCACAGCACAGCCAGCGCCAGTGCCAGTGCCGGTAGCTGTTGCAGGTCGGGGCGGCGAAAAAGAGAACAGCCAAGAGCTGGCAATACCTGACCTCGCCTTTTTGCCTTTCATCATAGCTCCCTCCCCTCGTCCCAGAGAACCTTTTATGTAAAGCTTGGCCCGCCGACGCATTTCCTCCCCCCCGATCATCACCTTCCCTCCCAGATAGCTGGCATTGGTGCTCCAATTTTTCCTCCAATTTCCCCCGTGCCATAGCAAGTCGAGAAACCCCCAGAGACACGTGA
The DNA here is from genome assembly GCF_019321695.1 of Diaporthe batatas. NCBI lineage: Eukaryota > Fungi > Ascomycota > Sordariomycetes > Diaporthales > Diaporthaceae > Diaporthe > Diaporthe batatas. Next base: position 244,416 of record NW_025408561.1, on the reverse strand, counting down.
GACGGGCCTTGGAACTCTGGCACGCACGACCCGTGCCGATCAGCACAGAGAGCCAGCTTGTCAGCTTGTCTACCCGTCCCCAAAACACCAGGCCGGCCAGGAGACTCTGCCCTGGGCTCCACGCTCTGCCCGCCCCACGCGGTATCAAGACGGGCGTACCGGTACAAGACGGGTCGCAAGGTGGGATGAAGGTGTGGTCGTCCATGACTCTGTCCGGTTCCCCACGCCTTGCTCCAAGATTGTTATCCCAAACTCCCGGCTCCTCCCAGTCCTGACCGCCCGCCGATCTTTGTCCTTTCTGTTCAACAACGCCAGAACCGCCAGCCCGCCCAAAATTGAACACCAGCTGCTCCCCAATCTCAGCCCTGGCACTCGCCTGTCCCACCTCCCACACGGCCCTATCTCCTGGTCCTTGCAAGGTGGCAGGGACCATCTGCCCAGCACCACCCAGCAGCGCTCAGCAGCACGCACCCAGGTCCTGCCTGCCCTGCCTGCCTGCCCTGCCTGCCTGCCACCCTGCCCCAACCCAAATCCCTGCTGCCAGAGGTCAACCTCGCGCTGCAAACCCACGAACGAGATACACGACCTGCCTAGCCTACCTGCCGTCTACCTACCTACCAGGCCTACCTGCCTGCGGCTTGCGACCTGTGGCCTCCTTTTCTCAGCACGGCTCCTTGTACCGCCGATCGCTGCTCTCTGCTGGAGTCGTCACAGGCCCGCTGAAGACGTGTGGTCCCCACCAGTCCCGCGCACCACCACCAGACCAAGACACAACGTTCGGGCGAGCCTTTTGGGTCCAAACAACCGATTGGCTCCATCGCGCTAGTCCTCACCTTGCACAGGGGGCCACTGTCTTCTTCTCTGCCGTTCCTGTCATCCTCCATCCTGCCAGGCCTGCCACGCCTACCTTCCCTCGCGGCGCACTTAAGGTCGCTGATCCCTCCATTCTCGAATATCTCGCGTGTGTGCTGGATCTCCAACCAGACTGATCGATTTCAAGGGAGCAAGGTCAAAAAGTCTCCCGTCTGCCACAAAGGTGACACGACTTTGAATCCCCCTACGGAATCCCGCATCTGATCAGCGAACCTTTTTTTTTTTCCTTCTTCTCCCTCTTTTCCCTCTATCCCCTTCCTCCTCCTCCTACTTTCGTACTTTCGCACCTTTGCTCCTGCCGTTGCCAGACAAGTTTGCCCTCCCCCACGACAAGGCGAACCCACGCACGACGAGACTTGAGGACCTGAGCAGGACTGCACCTTTCCGCCCTGAGGAAAACCCACCACGTATCGCCCTTGGCCGACTTCCTGGAGCTCGCACACACTCGCACACCACAGGCGCACATAACCTGTCCAATATGACGATGACAATAGACGCCAACCAGCAACGTTACGGGCATCTTCAATTCGACAACATGACTTCCTATCCCACCCACTCGCCGCAGTTTAGCAATCCCTGGGCGTCGTCCACGACCGCCCCCTCGAGTCACGCACTGTACGTGGCATCGCAACCTGGACTGGCCTCCAACCCCATGGGCCTGGATCGCCACGCACAGCAGCCGCCCTCTCGGGCACCGGCCACTACCACCGCGCCGCTGGCCCCGTATGGCTCCGTCCCGGTGACCTCAGCCTCAGCAGGCAGCCCTCTCAGTATGGTGGACCCTTCCCTTGCAGGAGGACAATCGGACTTACTTTCTGTTCCACAAGATCTCCTCAGCATAAACCGCATGCCCCATCCCAGCTCCGCACCCTCGTATGCCGAGTCTGCCTACACGACCGCGGCCTCCCCCGTGCATGCTACCTACGCTGCGTCACCCACCAGCTACGACAGCATGGGCTACCCGTCCTCCTCGGTGCGGCACAACTTCGGTCTGGCGCCCGACGCGGATCCCCACAGAAGGTATTCACAATCATCAGTCTCGTCTGGCGCGTCCTACGATCACCAAGTCGAAGGCCTGCCTCCAGTGCCCAGGAGCTCAATTGTTGACTTTCGATCCGACAGAGGTATCAGCGACGACAGACGAAGCTTCCAGGATGCCATTGAGGCCAGCCATGGCATGCTTTCAATGAAGTTCGACACCAGCAACCAGGAGACGCCCCGCGCCGGTGTCTACAACAACCGTGGCCGCGCCTCGGGAGACTCGTATGGGTTTCCTTCGGCACATTCGACCTCGTCCAGCGTCTCGTCGACAGGCTTCAGCCCTTACTACGGATCTGTGGACGGGAGCGTCAGTGACTACTCGACAGCTGGCTCCGACATCGAGTCTGTCGGGGGCTCCAGGACGCTCCCGCGCCCCCAAGGTCTGATGCACAACCAGCCCCCGGCTCCGCAGTCCATGATGGGACAGTTCAGCTCCAAGGTGTCCAGCAGCACCCAGAAAAAGCACAAGTGCAAGGTCTGCGATAAGCGCTTCACACGACCCAGCTCATTGCAGACTCACATGTACAGCCACACAGGAGAGAAGCGTAAGTACCCACCCCTGCTACCCGCCCCTTCTTTGGAGTCCCTGTTGACACTGCTACTTGCAGCTTTCAAATGTGAGGTCGAGAACTGCGGTCGGCATTTCTCAGTTGTGTCAAACCTCCGTAGACATCGGAAGGTGCACAAGGGTGATGCCCGGTCTGACGCCGGCAGTGAGGATCACCAATCTGACTAGAGAGTCCAACCAACCTCGCGACATGCCATTGAGCTATACCAATCGATATTAGACCCGCGACTGTACAATATTGCAACCCCACGAAGCCTGAAAGACGACCGAGTCGACGAGCGGCCTCATTCTACCCTTCTTCGCTCACGCATCGCCAGTTGGGCTGATAGATTTACCACCTTCTAATTCTCATCATTCGCTGTCTATACCCCCCCCCCCTTTTTTTTTTTTTTTTTTACGATTCGTTCTCGGCCTCTTGGTCGGGCCATGAGCATAGCCGACACGGGTGCATCGGCAGGAACTGGTTCGCGTCGTGCATACCATCCCGGAGTGGGGTGGAATCTGGGTGCGGCAAAAAGTTGCATGTTTCAAAATTTTGGGGACCAGAAGACTTATACCCGGTTGTTCGAGCGAGTTATTCGGTCGTTTTCGGCAGTGCATTCTTCGATTCCAGTGATTGACAGGCACTTCGCTCATCAGAAATTACAAAGGGAAGCATTGGTCTCCTTCCGACTGGAGCGAGCGGACGCGCCGACGCGCGAAACGAGTTCGCCCGACGACACTTGGAGCGAGACTCGAAACCGGGTAATTGAGAGCCTCGACCAGCATCGCTTTCGAATTCGAATCCGTCGGTATTACTCCCCATTTCGGTTTGGGGCAATTATCTTTTTGTCTGGGGTCACCGTCACTTTTGTTGATGCTTTCAACACAACCTGTTGTGGAAGATGACTCTGGGTCTTGTGTGGCAGGCCAGCAGGCTAGGAGCGAAACCCCTCTTACCTGGCCGGGCCCTATTCCAATGAGTAAAACGGCGTTCAATGGTGGTTCTGACTCTTTTGTCTTTTTACTGGCTCACTTTGTTGGTCTGGCGGACTAGCCTCGGTGTACGGGATCATGTTTTTTTACTGGGCGGGGACGGTCACGGTTTTGGTCCCATCTCTGAGCCGGCGCTGCTCAATGTCTATCGCTTGATACCACCAACCAACACACAACCCACCTAATGTCTTTCGCTTATACATCGATACCTGGAGCAACACACACCAAACGCTCGCTAATTACTACACTATACACACTTATTATATTTCACGGTCGCTACATGGAATCTGGGGGTTGGGAATGGGAGGAATATACTTGGCAATGGGAACTAGATGTCTCTCATGCTCCCAGTAGTGAGGACCACTAAAGGAGACGGAGCTACCAGCACGGACATGCGGAAGGGGCGTGGGAAGGTTGGGAGGGGCGGTTAAAGGCCTTGAAAGGAGTTATCTTGGGGATTTGTTTTGTTTTGGTTGGGGTTCTTCTTGCTCTACTTTTCCATCTGGTTTGTCTTGAATGCATGATTCCTTTTCGGTCTCCTCTGCTGACCCACGCCCCCTCTCCCACCTTAAAGTCTACTGATGTGCTGTGCGGGATTGAGAAGCTGGGGGCAAAGGAACTTTGAGGCACACAGAACGAACACTCTTGTCACTCGACTGTACTACTAGCTGAGCGAAAGAAAGTGGATCTGTGACAGGGCCTACTCTATGGTCCCGATCCAAAATAAAACTTCTTGGAACTGAGTAAAAATAGCACGTGCGTGTCAGTTTGGATGTGTGGTGTCTATGAACCTTCTATCAGCTCTACATGCGAGTCTCGTGTGATTTCCAATTGTGGTCCGCACACTCTTGTCTACATCGACTAGCTCAATTGAGATGGCTCTATTCAAAGGCGACACTATTCTAGTCCTGCAGCAAAGAAAACCTTAAATTTCTCGTATCCGCCCAGATCCCATGGGATCCCATCTCCTGCCTCCCCTACCGGCCTGAATAGTGTAGAATAAAAGCATACTGTCTCATTTGCTTGCCTTCCTTGGCTGCCTGCCTTGCCTGACATGGATGGGAGTGGATCTTCTGCCCATGAGAACATAGGCTTTGTATGTGATGGTAATCTTTCGGTGGCCCTCGGCATGGGCAGAATATGGCAAGAATAAGACAAAAGAAAGCCTGACGACCGAGCAATCAACAAGAGTGTGCGCGTGTGTGGATGTGAAGGAACGTGCCGGTGAGTTGATAGCATGGAGCAAGCGGAAAGAACCAGCCTCCTTGGGCCGGCGTGTGGCGGATCGACAGCGACATGCTCACTTGAGCACGTGGCTCACCTGGATGGGGGACGGGCACGGGACGGGGGTGGCTTGGTAAGTTTGTGAATACGGGCACCGCCGTTGATCATCTCATCTCCTTTCGTCTCGTCTCATGGTCCCTTCACATCACCGTTGACGGGGGCGACGATCTCCTCAAGGATCTCTATCTTGGTGTGCGCGTGGGCTCGGCCGAATTTGACTCGTGCCAATTGAATAATGATCAGCCCAGCTTAGAGTCATGCCTATCATCGTAACCCCAGACGGCCAGGGCGGTTCCCGCTCGTCCTGTTAGCCTGTTCTAAGTTGGGCTTGTCTGCCCTGTATACAATTACACTAGGATTGATGCGCTTACTATATCACGTTGACAGGTCACGGGCTGCCCAATCAAGCGCTGCGCCCGGGGTATGATTCTGCTTGACTGAGTCCTAGTGAGGCTTAATCATAATTAATGTTCACCATCCGTAATATTTGAGCAGGCAGGTGGCAGCAGCCATTATGGGTAAGTGGCTAAGTTTGATGTGAAACCATACCCCGGTCCACCGAGAGCGATCTGCAATGTCGGTGCTTTTCAGCCACAGCGCATCGTGGTCGAGTTGAGCGAGCGAGAGGGACCACATTACCAACCAGACGCATAGCAATGGCAACGAACAGCACGATAGCTCGAGGAGTCATGTTCCGCCTACCATTGCTACGGAATACAAGCGGGACGCGATACATATGTACGCCATCAGAACCTTCAGCAAAGCGAAGTTTTACGGATGCAGAGTGCTCCCGCCAGCCTGCAGGCTCAGGACAAGGCACGGACAGCTCCAGGCCTCAACGGTGGACCTTTTGTGACGCGATGTCCCTTCGGCGGGTTTGATAGCGTGTTAGACGGATGGCAAGTGACATGTATGGAGCCGGTGGAAGAGAGAAGAATAGAGGGGGAAACGTGGGTTGACTCAGCAGAAGGGCAGCAGAAGGGCCCGGGTCAGCTGCCCTGCCAGAATGCCGATCATTGCAGTACACGTGCAGATGAAAGGAGGGCCAAGCACTGCCGCACCAAATATAGAAGGGAAGTTTCAACACTTGGGTGCCAGTCAGGCAGTCGGGCAGTCAGGCAGTCAGGCAGTTGGTGTGTACTACTACTATGTAGGCCATGTGTCGGTGGAGCGTACCACGGGTCCGGGTCAAGGAAGCCCTAGGAGTACGGGGCCCCGGGGGAATAGTCCCACACGACGGGTTGCTGCTCCGGCTTCACCAGCGATGGTCGGGGCCGCGGAGTCGCTAGGGCCGGCGATCATGATCAAGGCTGGTTCCAACCACTGATGTACTATGTACAATGTTGAGAGGGCCCGGCGTCGCAGTTGGCGCCTCGCCGGGCCCCCCGGGCTCGCCGGGCGGGGGACGGTCACGTGGTATACCGACCAGCGATGATGGCCAGGAGCCTTGGGGTGGTGGCACAGGGTTTGGTGGCGATACGGAGTACTGTGGGTGGCCATCCGGTCCGGTGAAGCAAGAGGGTGACATTCCCCACACCCTCGGGGCATCCCCCTGCGAACTTGAAACATGCTTGGCCAACGGCAGTGGCAGCAGGTGGATTCCCGAAGTGGACAACAGAAGCACACGTTGGTGCAGGTGTGGAGGGTGGACGATCGGCTGGCCAGCTGGCCTGGGGCCGGAGGCAGGACAGAAGGAGCGGCTGGCTGGGTGGCCGGGCTGGCTGATTGGCCCGGGGCTAGGGTGCCGGGAGTGAGAGCCCAGTAGTTGACTGAGGGCGAGGAGGTGTTTGTTCCCTGCACCTTGGTGAGGCTGCTACTACCTAGGTAGTTGGTAGTATGAATCAACGACTCCCTTTTGATTGGCCATGGGTGCGGCTTCCCGCGCACGCCCCCAGATGACGACACACCTTCCCCGAAGCGACGGCCCGATGACGTAGGCGGAGACAAAGCTGGCAGGGGGGTGGGCAAGGGGCAGGGGCAGGGACGGGGGTAGGGGTGCCGGGATCGCACAGACAGCAGGGACGGCGGGGGTAGCAGAGGCAAGGCATGAGTGGTCGGGAGACTGGGGCCTGCTCCACCGCCTTGCACCCCAATCATCCACCCACGGCCTTCCATCCATCCATCCATCCATCCACCCATCCATTCACCCATCCACCCACACCCTCAGACCCTCTGACCCTCGTGCCTCTCTCATCGACAGCCCCCGGCTCCCTCTCTCCCGCATCGCCAAGTGCCTGCCTGCGTGGGGCAGCTAGCAAAAGCTAAATGAAAATAAGATGGCAAATCATTGCGCGATGCGGCAACGCCCCAGTCCGAAACGACAAGTGCCAATCGCAGCCCAAGGCCCTGCGCGCTGCCACGCTGCTTGCTGCCAGCCTGCAAGCCCTGCGAGATCCTCAGGGTCCTGCTCCTCCTGGCACCTCCTGTCGTGTCGCAACCTTACCAGCCGCGGAGCCGGGCATCCTGTCCTTTCTTCGCTCCCAAGCCATCCGATATCCTTGTCCCCGCAGCCTGCCAGCCTACTGTGTGCTTGCCGTTTGTTCGCTGCCCACACTTAGCAATCATGAGACGGCCGACAGGTCAATCACCGCTGTCACCCAGGCTTCTAGCTCCACCCATATCGACAGCATCTCCTCAGTGCTGAGCAGCAGCTACGCAGGCTGGCAGGTAGGCTCCTCGCCGTGTCTAAAGGAAGACTTCTACCAAACGGCGAACCACCAGTTGCGTTATTAACCCACCCCCCCGATATCGAGACTCCACCTGCATTTTCCCAGAGTCCACCGCTGTGAAATTGACGCAGTACACAGTATCATTATTCAATTTCATGGTTTCCGCCGGACCATGCGTGATCTCCTCTTCCTTGCCTTCTTCAATGACCAAACCCGTCACCAATGTGGTTGTCAATGCAGATGCCCTCATCCCATTTTCACAATGCTGCTGCTGCTGCTGCTGCTGCGGTGGGTGTGTGTCGTTGAAATAACCCTTGCTGCACAATGACGCAGTTGGCGCCGTGGCCGTGCTCCACCCTTGACGGCACCCTGCTGGTACCATCTCCACTTTTCCCGTTGCTCCATGCAGACCCTCTCGCCCGCTAACAGCTCTCGTACCGGTACATCCCGTCTTTGCTTGGGATCAGACCCCGATTCCTCTCCGACCCGTCGAGTCCAATTCTCTTCTCTCTGGCCTGACCCCCTACCCTCTTTTTTCGTTTAAAGCGGCAATTACAGGTACTGAAATCTGAGAAAGACTACCAGCCCCGGTCATGAAGAGGTCATTCCGTCCCGCCCTCAATCAAACGCCCAGGACGGAGAATTCAATTTACAGCATCCGCCCCAAGCCGGATCGACTCTTTCTGGCTGTCTGGTTTCGAGATGGTGTCTCATGTTAATCTCGAACCGTTGTACATTCCAGCTCCAGATGGCTGGATGGCTGCACCATGGAGGATCGATCCACGGGGTCCAAATCCAGGGTCCAAGCAACCTTGGGCAACTTTCTTATTTCCCTTCCCTAGCGTCGCCGTCTCCCCGACTTGTTACGAAACGAACTGTTTGCATCCTAGTCCCGCTCGTATGCGGATTCTCACTAACCCGCATCGACTTTCCCCGAGATTTCCATGCCCGCCAGATTGTGCCATCGTGCAGAAGTCGCACCAATGCCGTGGTACGCCCTCCCCTGGCCCTCTTGGCCTTGTGGTATGTGTCCCTTTCCAAGACCCGCGCCTTGACGCTCGGCCTGCCTGCCTGCGGGAGCTGCACAATGCACAATGCGTTGCACCAACCCGTAATACTACAACAATCTAATCTATACTGCTACAATCTAAACTACTACCTAGTTATACTGCGGCAACCACAAACGCACGCGCACACTACAGCAGCAGTGGTCCGACAAGGCACAACCAGGAATGCCGCGGCACACCGCTTTTCGGACCATATGCAGATGAGATTTGGAAGCCTCCGGGATGTGACGGTCACTGCACGAGGGCACGAGGGCAAGAGGGCTATGGCTGCAACCTCACACCCCGAGCCACCTCTCCGTGTATACAGCGAGCCAGCGAGGGTTGTGCACGCCAGAGGCCGGTACGGCAGCATTGCACTACAGTAGGCTGCGCGTCCGTTCCTTGGCGCCAGGGGCCCCAGGTGGCGTTAGATCCCCCCCAACAATCACTTAGCTGGGCAGCTGGGACATGCTGTATGTATAGGCGCTACTCCGTATCCTACCCCGGACTGTCTGTTCCTTTCTACACACCCCCCCCTGGTCCAGGCTGGCTACGGCTTTTGCCACTTCTTAGCCAGAGTGCTAAGAACGGGAGGCGTCTCTCCGTGTGGTGAATAGCGCGCCTGTGGCTGTCACCTCTAACACCCCAGCAGCCCTCCTGCCCTCTTGCTCGAGGCTCAAATGACGGCGGCCCTGGTTGCTTTAGTTGTGTAACGTAACGTTCCAAGGTTGCTTGCCGCCGTTGGTCCAGCAGACACAAGAGAAATAGTACAGATTAGGTGCAGGTCCCCCTAATTCTAAATCATGAGTGACCACGTGACCCACAAGGCGGAATTTCTCCGTCTCATGTCTGACTTGCACTACCTCTTAATCCGCATCTTGAGGAATTAGGATCCAGAAAGCTGTCTGCACGCTGTTCAACGTGGCAGGGCTCATGTGACCCATGGATGCACCTCTCAAT